>NC_056676.1:44694322-45024322 GCF_018350195.1 Panthera tigris | reverse complement strand
AAAGCAAATCATACTCTGATTCTGTACAACAGTTTTCTGATAAAAATGCATTAATGACCTTTGTGATTCAGTACATGGTGCAGAGGATAACATACATCAGAGTGAACTATCAAGGAATTAAGATAAAAATGTTTAAGAACCATGTTTTCCATGTGTCCTTGTTTCCAAACTAATACTTATTATTACCTTTCTTTTAATCCATTCCCATTTCTCCAAATTCCTTTGTAAATGCAGATAAAATAGAACAGGATAAGAAACCAACATAGAACTCTTGCAATAGTTAAGCCTTTGCAAAATTATGCTTCAACCTCTAATAAAATATACATATATATATATATATATCTGAATCTTTGACACAGACATGTGGACTGTATTCATATTAAATTCCCAATTCAAAAATTCAATGATCATTCATGCTTTCAATCTCAGAAGCAAAACCAATCTAAAAGAAAAGTCATTAATATTAAAAACTCAAACACTGTTATTGTCATTCACATTAGACTAATATGACGAAAATTCATGAACACTTCTCAAACTAAAAATTTACTCTTATCTTCCTCTTCTGTTCTCCTGAGTGAAGATTTGGAGACCTTTTTTTTTTTTTTTTTAAACTTAGAGACGGGGAGAGAGAGAGAGAGAGAGAGAGAGAGCGAGCGAGCGCGCGCACCCGGGCGCGACCCCCAAGCAGGCTCCACATTAGCGCAGAGCCTAACACAGGGCTGGATCTCAGGAACATCAGCAAGATCATGATCTGAACCGAAATCAAGAGTTGGACACTTAATCAACTGAGCCACCCAGGTACCCCTGGAGGCCTTTTTACATGCAAAATTACATTTATACATCCAGAGCAACGTAAAGATTAGCACCTGCAATTAAGTGAAAACAATGATCTAGTAAAACCCTAAATCTAATGATTAAATCTTCTCTTACTAAATGAATACATTTTAATAGAGCACCTATATATTTTAGTGAGGTAGCAGATCTCAAGTACCTCATGAAAAACCTAATTATTTTGCCATGTACTATTAGTAAAGGGTAGTTCAATAACAAATGACTCTAAGAAAAGAACGAAGTTATATAAATAAAGACAAAAGCAACCAAAGTAACAACTGAGGCTCTTATCAGAATGATACAACTAAAGCAGCACATAGTCTTTGGATACAGGCAAACAGGCCCTGATTTTATTGTGTTCTCTAACACTTAAAAGCAGCCTGTTTGGCTTCCTACAATAATTGTTAACACATAAGGCAAAAAGAGACTTAGGAATTTACACTTTGATCAGCAACTCAAAGGACACAAAATCCCACCTCTTTTCCTGCATGCACACAGAAGAAATCCAAGAGGTCTAGAAACTACTTGTGTTGCAAACAGAAATAAGATTGAATACAATTAATTATGTATTATGGCTAAGTCTTAATCCTCACGATATCCCATATCACATTTTTTATATGGCAGAAGTTAAATAAATGCTTTATAAACCTACTAACCAAAAAAAAAAAAAATGTTATTTGCAAGTAAAGTGAAATTATAAATGCTATTCAAATGCAAATTTAAAACTCAGTCTCAGCACTGGAAATGAAAAAAAAAACAGTTCATCTGATATAAGTGTAAAAACGGAGAGTAGATTAAAAAGTTTTTAACTTTTTACAGGTAAAAAAAACATGGCAATTATCTTATATAGTCATTATCTTATTTAAGCTGATTCCTAAGATTGTACATAAAATAATCTTCAGTTTTAAAAACAACTTAAAACCATCTGAACCAATATGAATTTTAATCAGATAGGTTTTCAGTAATTTTATGGAATGCTACAGAATCGGATTTTGGGAAGAGAACCTGCAACTGACCATAGCTACTTTTCCTGTAGAAGTGACCCAATGTTCAAAGAAGATAATTGCTTAAATCATATGAATGCTAAACATTTCTTTAAGCTTTCAAGACTGCAGCACTGACTCAAAACCAAACTTAAACTCTTAAACCAAAGGTCTAGGGCAAGCAGATTTGCAAAGGCAGTAATACCTGACCCAAAGGTGACCTTGAAGAATAAAAGGAAGAGAAAATTTTAGCTTTTTCACACTGCAAGTATCAAAGCAAAGTGGCTACTTTAAAAAAAACTCTTGTTGATGATAATCATCAGATATTTATGTGAGTTAAAATTTTAATAAACATTTATTTGAGGAAAACCTCAATACTTGTAAGGTCCCCCATTCTATAAAATGCAAAGCAGCATTTACAGATTAAATGTTTCCTCTTTTAAATAAATGGGATGACTTTTTTTTTTTTTTTTTGACAGAGAGAGAGAGAGAGAGAGAGAGCGAGCGAGCATGAGCAGGGGAGGGGCAGAGAGCGAGGGAGACACAGAATCTGAAGCAGGCTCCAGGCTCTGAGCTGTCAGCACAGAGCCCGACACAGGGCTCGAACTCACAGACTGTGAGATCATGACCGGAGGGGAAGTCGGAAGTTCAACCCACTAAGCCACGCAGGTGCCCCGGGATAGCAATTTTACAGGGAAGACTAGGAGTTCCTTCCAACATTTTCAAAGTAATGAGTCTCATTAAAATTACAAGTAACTATTTCATCTTCGTCTGTTAGTAAGTAGTTTGAATTGAGTAGGATAAGAGTTAAACACGTCAAATAACAGGACAAAGGTAGCAAATAATTTACTAAGGAAGCACAATACATGAACTTTGGTTGGCCAAAATCACAGGAAGCAGAAAATGAGCTAAAAAAAAGGAAGAAATTATTGATGCTTTATTTTAAAAATCTATGTAACAAATATCAGGATTAACAAAGGAGGCAAGGCCCTTAGCCTTTTACCATAGCCTGCACTATCACACTGACATTAGCAAAACAGCATAAATCAAGAGGAAAAACATTAAGATTCTGGGAAACTAACATACTTAGAGGTAGACCCTTATCCTACAGGTCTCTTTAAAATTGAAAGTAAACCATCATATTTTTTTGATTTAAATTTTAGTTAGTTAACATATAGTGCAATATTGGTTTCAGGAGCAGAATTCAGTGAATCATCATCCCTTACAAACAACCCCCAGTGCTCAGCCATCAAAAAGAATGAAATCTTGCCATTTACAATGTGGATGGAGCCAGAATATATTATGCTAAGCAAAATAAGTCAATCAGAGAAAGACAAATACCATACGATTTCACTCATATGTGGAATTTAAGAAACCTATTGCTAATCTAATGCTCTCTGGGAAACTAGAGGCCATGATCCCAGAGACAGCATTCTAAATTAAGATTCACAAGTTCCCCAGCACAAGAATAAAGACACAGATGATAGCTGTGGAGCCTATTGTAAGCAAATCACTTCCTCATATACTTTCAATATTGGAATATAGGATGACATATACGAGTTTTTAATAACAGGAAGCAAGTATTTTATTTACTTTTTTTTTTTTTTGACAGAGAGAGAAAACACAAACAGGGAAGAAGGGCAGGAGAGAGACAGAGAGAGAGAGACAGAGAGAGAGACAGAGAGAGAGACAGAGAGAGAGACAGAGAGAGAGAGAGAGACAGAGAGAGAGAGAGAGAGACAGAGAGAGAGAGAGACAGAGAGAGAGAGAGAGAGAGAGAGACAGAGAGAGAGAGAGAGAGAGACAGAGAGAGAGAGAGAATATATCCCAAGCAGGCTCCAAGCTAAGCACAGACTGTGACGGGAGGCTCCCTCTTACAACTGAGATCTCAGCCCCGTCCAAAATCAAGAGTGGGACCTTCAACCAAGTTAGCCATCAAGGCTCCCAGGAAACAAGTATTTATCAAGTGCCCACTAGTACTGGAAAATAACGTGGCGATTAAAAAAGCAATAGTCCCATCCCACATGAAGCACATGTCAAGTACCTGAAATACATTATAACATTTTATCTACTTCATTCTGTAAGCTATTATCTTCCCAGGTTTCCAGAAAGGAAACTGGGGTTATGAGAGGTTAACTAACTTGTCCAATAGCACAAAGTCAATAGCAAGTCAGTACGTAGAAGAACTTAAATTCAAATCCAATATTGGAACTCTTGCCTGCAACCTGTACCATTTGTTCTATAGGCAATAGATTCTATATGAGGACTGTACCACCCTCTAGGGGCATTTCTGGAAATTAATGTTTCTGGTGGTCACAATGATTAAAAGACACTACAGACACTGGGTATCAGCCGAGAATGTTAAAACTTGTTCAATGCTCAAAACAGTCCCTATACAACAAAGAACAGTCTTGTATCCTCCACAATTCTCAAATATCCTACCAGGAATTCATGTGAATGAAAAATCTCTTTATAATTACTTAAGCCTATAATCTAACTCCATTTTACATCTAAAAACAGAGTGGTTTAAACTTAATTCTTAGGGTTAAAAAAAAAAAAAACCAAGAATTCCAAAAATTTAACTACACGATACAGGAGAAAACTTACGAATCATTGAGAATTTGACCAAGAGGTGTTTACTATTTCAGAAAATCACATCACTCATGTGATCATCATGATTATTCCACTTGAGTGTTCATACTGCCTATTTATCAAACATGTAGGCAGGCAAGACTTACAAATGTCCCAATGTAACACACCTGGTAGGCTAAATGTCTTACCTGAGCATTTCATCATGTTTTCTAGTTACACTCTAAATATTAATATTTATATATATGTATACATATATATGTATATATACATATACGTATATATGTATACATATATACGTATATGTATATATATATAAATTACTTTTCTCTTCTTTCTCCCTTAATATGATTGTGGCATTATACTGATTTCTCCATAAGTTATCATCTTAAAAAGGTACATTAACTACAAATTTTCTATCGAGATAGTAAAAGCCTTAGAAAATACCTGTCACAGAAAGGAGCATTAGATCTGATAGGGTCAAGAACCACTACACTATATCATTGTACCCCTAATTGTGACATAACTAGGCGATACCCTTGCCCTTAATAAAACACAATTGGAACCATTCCAATTAAAAGATTCAACTATACTCATGAAGACTTTTCATATATTACTCTCAATAGCAAGGAATTTCCTTATATTGAACTAAAGTTACTTACCCTAGAATTCAAATTTGTTTGTTCTCTGTCTGGAGATCTAGGAATAGCTAAACTGAAAGTACTATACAGAAGCTGCATTTTATCACTGGAATTTGCCAATCTCTCTTTTACTGTATTTCCTAGTTAAGTGTTCAATTAATGTTTATTCACACAATGACAACTGACTACACAGCATTCTTATTTCATATCAGTATGTTCATGAACTGAATAATCCACTACATCAACTATTTTATAAATGTCTTCCACCCACAAATTTTTGGTTGAGTACATGGATTGAAATATTACTTCTATGCAGTAGGAAAAGTCACAAAAAGAAGGCTTAATTTGAAGAGACAGTAAATTAGAATGGGAAGACAATGGCATTAATATCTGAATTGGAATACTACAGTCAAGGTTTAAAACGTTAATTGTGAATTAAAGTTTTCCAAGGGTCTCCTATTTTTCCCAACACAAAATACTATAGTTGTTTAGAAATATATATATACATCTATAGGAAACACATATTTTTCTACTAACCTACGGATTTTACAGAACCTTGGTGCATATACCTGCATTTATGACAAAACTTTTTTTTTTGAGAGAAAGAGAAAGAGAAAGAACGAGGAGAGGGACAGAGAGAGAGGGAGACTGAGAATCCCAAGTAGGCTCCACACTGTCAGTGCAGAGGCTGACATGGGGCTTGATCTCACAATCTGTGAGACTATGACTTGAGCCGAAACAAAGAGTCAGACACTTAACCAAATGAGCCACCCAGATGCCCCTATGACAAAACTTTTTTAAAAGAATGAGTTGAATAATTCTTGTCCCATTGCAAATCCTTGTTTTACAGAAGCCTTCCAATACTCTCACCTCACAGATAAGACGAAGATGCCACTGGTTATATAATGATTTAATGGTTCCGCTTCTCTAGACCTTTTTCTAAAGTTCAGGTCAAAAGCTTCTCATTAAATGACTGTACAAGTACAAGATACACTATGTTTTATTGCCAGATCTGAAATCATAATCAAAAAGGTCTTGATTATACATATGGCAACCAATATAGCAGATGGAGTCATTACCACTTTTAGCCACAAAAGATGAACTACAAAGCTCATTCTATGCCACCAATGAAGTAGATCCAAGGCCACATACCAGCTCCTGTTGCCTACATGCAGTTGCATTTTGGTTACACCTCTGCCCCTACATTTTATATCTAAGACATTATTATATGACTAAGCATAGAAAAGCCTTGCAGAAAGCTGACACATCAAAGCTGCCAGTGTAATGGGAAATAAGAAATAAAGCCACAGAGCAGAAAGCTTGCTTGTTTGACTTCAGCTGTATATTGGTCAGAGAGACAAAAACAAATCTTTGGAAATTTGAATGATAAACTAATATTCAAGTAGATTTGCAGCCTGAATTCACACTACCAGTGAAGTCCAATAAACTCTCAAGCAGACAACTTAAATTATTGTAGTCTCAAGCTGTACTGCCACCAGATTACTATAAGAAGCAAACAGTTTTCCTTCTTAGCAGAATTTGACCTGAACTCAGGCCATTAGCAATTGTTAAAATATCATGGAATATACAAGGACTCCTGAAAATCTAAGAGATGGAACAATAAGGGAAATTGTAAGACTAGTAACCAATGAAATTGTATATAAATGTTTTCAGAATTAACAAAAAGAGGGGCACGTGGGTGGCTCAGTAAGTTGAGCATCTGACTCTTGATTTCAGCTCAGGTCATGATCTCACAATTAGTGAGATCGACCCCATTGTTGGGCTGTGCACTGACAGCATGAAGCCTGCACGGGATTCTCTCTCCCTCTCTCTGCACCTCCCCCCATGAATAAACATTTTTTAAAAAAGAATTAACAACAACAAATGAACTTATACTTAGGAAGCAGATGAAAAGGGATTCAGTATCGCAACATTCAGAGGCTTTCAAAGGAGAAAAATAAAAAAAACAAAGTTCTAGCTAGGGAATTACACTTTCTTATTCATAAACTGGAAGCACATCTTTCTTAAGGAATACTTAAAGTAAGATGGAAAGTTTCAAAAGCTTTGTCTTTATATGTGTAATTTTTTTGTAAAATTATATAACTACACAAGTTATTAATCCCAAGGACAGTAATTCTAACAATTTTTAGAAGTCAAACTGAAAAGTTAACATTTTAAAAAGCAATGAAAAGATAAGTTTAAAGCGTAATCCTATTATCTCTGAAGTCAAATATACAAACATATACATATATTAAAAAATAAAGAATACACATATAAAACCCTGAATTATTGCCGCTCTTTATCAAAAGATTAAAGATGACAGGTGAATTTTTGTGTCCCCTTTAATGTTAACCAGATTCAGATTCCCAATTTTATCAGTACTGAACCCATTATTACCTCTTTGACAAGATCCGTAAGAGACCATTCTTTTACTCATGTACTAATACTTGTTTAATTGAGTTAATTAATCACAGCCTAACCATAATATCTCAAACAGACCTCACACAGCATTCAAAGTGTAGTTTGAAATCTAACCCTCCCTCCCTTTTCTTTAAACTGGCTTGGGGGATGAAGTCAATAAATTGTCAATTAATAACATACTTGCTTTGATGATTCTTCAGTAATTTACTGTCATCCCACTTCATAAATTTTTTAGTAAAAGTTCTGGGATTTCAAGTAAGATACCTCTTCCATGGGAAAACTCAGTGTAAGAGTTTTCTGCTGCCAATAAACCAATAAGACAGACTGGCTGATAATCCTCCCACACTATACCGTGGAAGTATAAGCACTCAACCAGTGAAAGCTTAATTTGTTCCGCCAATGGCACAGAAAACTACTTAATTTATTCACTAAATAGATCTGAACATTAGTCTCTTGCTTTTGGTTATGGACTAAGTTGAACTAGGTTATTCATAGACAAAGACAGTCTTGAACCTAACAGTGTCAGTACAATAAACAGAACTGTATCCCATCCACTACCAGAGCTCAGGGGCTCCACTATTTATATGCTCTATCAGCTTGTAATGAGAATTCACAGCTACCCAAGGCCAGCCTCCCCTAAACAACATCATCTTCCCACTGAAGTCAGATACCCCTAAACAATAATGAAGACGTATAATCCCTACTACATTGGCCTTTCTAGCACTCTAGTTATCACTTTTACCTCCTGTCCACAAAGCCCTGACCTCTGTACTAAGATTCTTAGACTTTTACCCGTCTCAGAGAAAACTCCCTAACATATTTATGCTGTCCATTCAGCCCTCTTGTCCTCTAAATACCAGTTTCCTGACTTCATATCTTCCAAGGACTAGTCCTCCCAACCAATTTGCCAGATGCCCTTACATCAGCTCAATAAACCCTCTTCACATTTATTACAATGAATATGCCAAATAGGGGGGGAAACTAGAACATTTCTAGTCATAATAAAAACGATATGTATTAATAAAACAAAATAAGAATTAAACATAGTGATGCTCTAAGCAGACTAAGTGAGAGACACTTTTTAAGTAGGCTCTACGCTCATCACGGGGCTTGAACTCATGACCCTGAGATCGAGTCGCATGCTCTACTGACTGAGCCAGCCAGGCGCCTCAAGAGACACCTTTTTACAGAGCAGACAAGAACAAATAGTTATTCTCAAAGTGGTAAATACATAAGGGAAAGAAACTAACAAAATGACTAATGTCAAATGGGCAAAAGCTTGGATTTCAGTCCATTTCCTTATTTTTGCCTCTTGAGAATAACTATTAGCAATTCCCATTATCTCCCATTAAAGATAAATTTACCAGGTGGCCATTACCAAAGATGTGATTCTCATTCAAAATCATTTTGTAATTGAAATGTATTGAAAAAACTTTTACTGAACACCAACCATATGCCTAAACCTAAATATTAAGCATTAAGAGATAAGTAAGAGGGGTACCCAGCCAGCTCGGTCTATAGAGCATTCAACTTTTGATCTTGGGGTCTTGAGCTCACACCCAAGATAAATGAGAAAGAGTCCCTGTATCTGAGCTGCTCCTAATTTAGCGGAAGACACTGACAAAAATTAGTCATAATTTTTACAAGAGCTTTAATAAAATATTCATAAAAGGTTACAGAACGCAGAGAAGAAACCAACATGAGGGGCACCCAACATGCCTTGTAAAAGAAGTTTGCAAATGAATTTTTAATGGAAGTAATGCTTCAATGGAACAGAGTGGGGAAGAGAAAAGCAGGGACCGCTTCCTATGTATTGAAATTGTATACACAAATGAAAATGGTAAGGGAGAACAGCATTTCATGGAACTGAAAATGGTTCCACATAGTGAGAGAACAGCATGCATATGAAAACACTACATAGGATATTAGAGTTGTAAATACTCCTAAGAAGTCTGAACTTTATCCAGAAAGCAGTGAGGGAGTCATTAAAGAATATTTCAAAAGGAAGTGAGAGGGCCAAATTTGTCTTACAGCAAAGTTTTATAGAGAAGTCTTAGGATTTGGTGACTACCCCAACAGGAATGATGGAAAATGAGGGAAGAGAAAAGTTTAGGACCATCCCTAGGTTTCTGATTGGACTGCTAACACCACCATTCACTGACACAGAACAACACAGGTCAAAGTGCAAGTTTGAAGTAAAATGGTGAAAAGAAGTTGGAAATGCTGAGTCTAATGTGCCTGTGAATGATCTGAGAGAAATTTTTTTAAAGATAACCAAAAATTCATCCGCTACTCAGGGAAAATATCGGCACTATGCATGTTCGGGGATAGCACAAATTTGACATTTTATCTTTACAGAACCAGCTGGAACAATACAATGCTGGAAACATAATAACTCCTTCTAGCCACTAGAATCAATACTTTAGTCTATACAAAAAATGGTTTTCTTTTAAAGCAATCATACTTGCCAATAGAAAATATGAACCTCATTAAAATGTTCCTTCTTTCCATATACCTGAATATCCTCTCATAACAGAGTGATTTCAGATTAACCACGAAATAAAGACTACTTTTTTGTTTTTTTTTTGTTCCAGTCGCATACTTTTGTCATTACAATGATAACTACTAACATTTGTATGTGCAAATCTTATTCTAAATAAATCCTTTACTTAGGTGAGTTCACATAATCTTCATGACAAACCTATGACACAGATACTATTATTATTCCTATCTTATCAACGAGAAGACAAAAGGTACTGAAGAGTCCAGAAAGTTGCCCATGATCATAGAGATAGTACATAATGGAGCCAGGAACCAGTCTGATTTCAAAGCCCATGCTTTGACCACTATACTGTACCATCTGTCATAAATGATATTACTCTAATAAATTAGGATTATGCAACATCAAGTTTTACTCAGAAGCTATGGAGAACTACCAATACAAACAAATAAGTAGAGCATGAGCATAAATGGAAAAGCAGATCTCTACTAGTAAGAGATCTTTACTACATCTTTACTTAGTGAAAATCTTTCAGGCACTGAGCCACACTCAGCACTAAGTAATCACACAAAAGAAACAAGCACAGTAAAGCTGCATTGCGTGGGGGGCTATGAGGAGACAGGATTTCTGTAGCTGCTTCAAGATTATACTACTAGAATTTCACTTTTGGATTCACTGATCTCAAGAATCCAAGAGCCTTTAAAATATTTAAAACATTCATCATTCTTAATGGCACCTCAATTCCTTTAATGGTGGTATCACTATAGAGAAAATACGGCTAGTTATAAAGTTAAAGCGCAGTATGAATTACATGGAAATCTGAACCATATGAAAAATGCGTGCCCACTGTCTCTAGCATCAATTTTGCAAAATAATCATGCTTTCTCTATCTCTTCTCTTTCTCAACTGCTTTTAAACAACAAATTAAGTCCTTTTTTCATCATGTTATTCATATGTCATAATATTTACTGGTATTCAGCATCAAAATACTGAAATGCTAATCTGAAGCACAGGGAATTACTAATAGTTACTAGGGATTGTCCTAGTAATCTGGCTGGAGAGTGTGAAGTAATGGCAAGGTAAGTCTACTAATGGACATAAAGTTCACTGTCTTCAAACCCCCGAAAGATGTCTTGATAGCAGCCTTGGTGCAGCAGAAAATCTGGATGACCCTGCCTTCTTAGACTGAGTCCTCTCAGAGACATTTAAGTAAGGAGTTACAGAGAGACATAACCACAGTGGTAGTTTTCACACTTGATACTCTGAGTGCTAGTTTAATTGGTGGGAAAATATAATCAGCTAAAGTGAAAATCGTAAGAATAGATCTATACCTTAGATATTTTATTTAAACATAAAACATAAGTGTACATTCTCTCACTAATCTTTAGATGTATGTAGATAAAGCCAAGAACTTCAAATTTGAGTTCTGCCTCATCTTACATAAACACCTCTAATGGATCATGTACAATTATAACTTTCAACTTAAAAAAAAAAATAAAGTTCATGTTCCATAATGGAGTTACTGTGATAAAATGAGACAGCACCCTTAAAATAGTGCCTGACACTAGTAAGTACCCAATAAAAGCATTTAATATTTTCATTATATACACAGAACTTAGTTGACAAAAAATGACATCTATATTAATATAACTTTTAAATAGCCCTATGAAATAGGCTAGTATTTATTAATATTCCTAATTCCCAGATTAGAATACCTGAGGTACACAGCACATAATGACAAACACCAATAAATGATAGCGTTGAAATTTGAACCTAGTGCTAGAAACATGCAGGCAATTGCCCTTGAAAAGTTAAGTGAAGGAAAAGGAGAACTAGCAAGAGAATAAAGAAGAGCCATCATATCTCCAAGTAAACTCTCCTTCATAACTACCACCACCTATAAGTTGGAAAAAACAAAGCATTAATGATCTGGAAACTGTACTCTTATTCAAACATGTATTAGGTTTGGTCACATATTGATTTGTTGGTTGGTACAGCAACCACTTTAAGCTACTACTCACTGTTGAGAAAAGTTTAAGCAGATTTCAAACACCATTTGTTTAGGATACAAAAGATATCCAACAATGTTACTATGTCGCAGTTGCATACTGTTACAGTATGTATTCCATAACCAACAGTCTACCTAACATTTTTGTAACTGACAAAATTATTTTTCAAAATTGACATAAAATTAATTTAGAATAAGTGACCTGTTAACCAAAGAGCAAATTAATGGCCCATGTGCTATTCACTAAGGTATAACCAGAGATAAAGGAACTCAGGTAGTATTTGGGAACTGGAATCAAGAGAGGGATGACCCAAACAAGAGCACATGAACTGATGGAGCCCTGCATAATTGTGCTCACTCTTAACTTTACACACACACACACACACACACACACACACACACACACACACACACTTGCTTAACGGGATCTTAAATAAGATAGCTGTAGGGAAGTATATCAAAAGATAGGACTCAAAAGGTTATTTGAAGACTTAACATTCAAGTCTGATCTTGTAAATAAAACTTCTCTTTGTGGCACATGCTCCTTCTAGATCAGCAGGTTGTAGTTACAGAATCGTGTATCAAAACAGCAAAGCAAACCACCTAGCTCATGTTAATTATAATTTTTTTTTTATGTAGAGATAGACTAAGAAAAAGATCTAAAAATGGAGCAGAATAAACAACTGGAACATAAATTCATGTTAAATATGGAATCATTCTGTTGACGAAAATAAAAAACACTAGTAATAAAACAGTTGACAAACTGCATTGAGTACTTCCCAAACATCCGTTTTTGTACAGCTGAGGTAAAATTAAGTAGGAGGTGCTAACTCTTTACATTCACTGTCTTTAATCTTCAAAAGAAACCCTATAAGGGAGTGAAACTGACAAATTTTACAGACGGGAAAATGAAAAACTTGGAGTTTTAAGTGTATTTCCCAAGTCACAACAATAGTAAAAGCAAATCTGTATTTGAAAACAAGTTTGCCTGATTCCAAAGTCTAATCTCTTTCTCCTAAATGATGCTACAAGTGAAACTGAAGAAATAATTTGCAAAATAATTGACAGTAGATGTAAGCATTAAATCTTCCATAAAAAAATAAACTTACATGTCTACAGCTACTTGCATATCTCAAAAAGTTCCAAGAAAAAAAAAAAAAAAAGGGACAGAGAGAGTAATTTACTGTGAAACAAAGATGTATTAAGACAGCAAGAAACATTTATTTGAATTTCTGCAATGTTAACCATTTGCATATTAAAATTTATAGTTATACTTGTTTAGCACTAATTAAGTATTTGAAAAATAAACTTTAATGGTTCTCAAATGCAAAATAACACACCAAAATATGCTTTTAATAATTTAATTTGTTAGGCAAGTTCACAAAGATGAATGTTAACAAAATTATTCCCGTCACCTTTTTTTATATTAGTACAACATTAGAAAAATACAAATACCCACCAATCATATTATCTACCAAGAAGAAATTAATTATATATGTAATCATACAACAGAATGCTACCATGTCATATAAAATTAGGATGGAAAGTTGTATTTACTGTCATTGAAGGATGGCTTTCAAACACATGGAAGTGAAAAAACAGGTAGAGAGAATATATCGTATGAAAATTATTCATGGAGAATTGTGTATTTATATATCTAACCATAAAAAATTATCTAAAAGGATATTTGTCAAAATATTAACATTTGCAAATGATTGCTAATACTTCTATATATTTTCCTGTTATGTTTGAATTCTTACATTAAGCATTTATCATAATAAAAGTGCATTTTCATTCTGGGAAAAAGAATGAATTAGCACATGGTTTTACATACTATTCATATGAACATGGTGAGTAATAATGTCTTAGAAACCTAATCAATCAGGGTGCCTGGGTTGCTCAGTTAAGCATGTGACTCTTGATTTCGGCTCGGGTCCTGATCTCACAGTATGTGAGTTTGAGCCCCACATCAGGCTCTGCAGTGACGGCGCAGAGCCTGCTTGGATTTTCTCTTTCTCTCAATATAAATAAACATTTAAAAAAACCTAATCAATCCATACAACAGTTTTTTCCAAAAACCCATTTCTTAGATTTATAACAATAAAAATGGCTAGATCTTACCCCCAAAAAAGTTACAAACACAATTACAAGTTTATTAAAAATTTATAGGTACTAGAACAACATGTGCTTTTCATGTTTCTGACCTGGTCTGGCACAGAAATGCTATGTACAGATGTAATACCTAAAAACATAATTAAGAGAGTCACAAAAAAGTCAAGTAAACCAATTATAAACTCATTTGTAGTGTTAATAATTATTTACATTATATACATGTTTTGTTGCTTTGATTTTGACATGATTTATGACCATTCAGATTCATTCCTTCAAATTCAGAACAGATCTCTTCTGATCATAAATACTTAAACTTTTTTAATAACACATTTCAAAACATACTTCTCTTATTACCTCTTTTCCAGTTATATTCCTCAGAAGCATTTTGTTAGTCTGTAAAGTTATTATATAACTAAATAACTATCATATGTATTAACAATGTATTATTTTCGGATATATCTCCATAACTCTTTTCTACTGCTTAGTTATTATTGCTCCATGTTCTTCTCAGTATGGCACCAGCATAATGGCTCTAAGTTTAGGAACATCAATTGTTTGTCAATGAGAATGATATCTCATACTTTTTTTTTTTTTTTTTTTTTTTTTTTTTTTTTTAGAGAGCAAGAGAGCAAGCGTGAGTGGAGGAGAAGGGCAGAGAGAACAAGAATCCCAAGCAGGCTCCATGCTCAACACGGAGCACAGTGCGGGTCTCGATCCCACAGCCCTGGGATCGTGACTGAAGCTGAAATCAAGAATTGGATGCTCAGCCAGCTGAGTCACCTAGGTGGCCCAATATCTTACACTTTTTCATCATGACAAATATTTTAACATTCGACTTAAAAATACAAACTAGTCAAACATAGTATCTTCAATATTGCCTTAGAGCCATCAACTCAGCCACATGGTGCTTTCCTCAGTTGTACTTCCGTGTGTTGGATACTATCATAACACACCAACTTTGTTAGAATAATAATTTTACTTTCATCAGTTTAAACAACACTGTAATAAATAATAACAACAAGCAAATTCCCTTGGTTTGTAACATAAGCAGTGACCTCTTTAAAGTGGAGTCTTTATATAATGGATAGTCAACACAAAGGTATTCAGTGCCTGCTATCAAATCATTTAATAAATTAAGAAACACTGAACATGAGATCAAGTAATTTACACAAAGATTGGGTTCCCAAGCTAGACCTGGAATTTATGAGTAACAGCCTGAGAGTTACAGATACATTTTTTCATATAACATTCATCTTTTCTTAGCGATGCTCTATCACTCCATGATATTTCCTAATTCTCTTTGGACTTGACATCAAAATGGTAGTGAAAAGAAGATGATCAAGAAACACAATAATTATTAACAGTTTTGTTTATAAATAATTGTGATTCAAAATAATACACTGACTGTATTTTAGGAAAAAATGTAAAAATTCTACACACAAAGGATATAATACATAAAATTTACCTCAGAACAGCAAATATGTGGAGCATATTTTGTTACTCTTAAACACAAACACATTTTAGACTTCACTTAAAGTAAATAAACTAATCACTATTAATATATCTAAATGAGTTTGTATTTTTAAGAATCTGAGTATATGTGACAAACATATAAGCAAAGTATAATCATCTAGGTCTACGTGTTTAATTTTTGGAAATTTTAAATGCACAGTATCTAAATACGATCTTTTAAGCTACAAACTTCAGAGGCTTACTTCAGAGGCTATAGTCATTAAAAGTAATGGATAAAGTTGGTCAGTAATTAAATTGATCACATCTCCCTGAAGGCCAAAAACCTAATGGATGACAACAGAGCTCAACATTTTCCAGCTGCTAAGGAGTAAAGGCTTTCAACATTTGGATGTATGCAGGCATCTTATTTTCCCAGGATTTCAAAGTCCACATGCAGGCTGCTGTTCAGCTATAATAAATGAGTAATTCAAGTAGGGCATGACTGCTTCTTGTATTAACTTGATAAAGATGTTTCACTCCAAATGCATCAACAGTTGTGTTAAGTCATCCCTTTCACAGGCTGAGACTTACTTATGCTATGCTTTGTTAACAATGAATCCAATAATAATAAAAAAAAAGGTTTATTAACGTCTGCATTTGTTTTTCTAAGGCTAAAAATCAAGTTGTACTTAATAATTAACTCCAAGCTAAACCACATAAAAACTAAATACAATCTAATGGTCCCAATACTTATTTTAATTTTAAAACTTTGTCTCAGAAAACAAAAGCAGTACTAACAAGTACACCAAATATTTTTTTATTTTACAATCACATTATAAAATAGAAACATTTTATTTTATTTTTTTTATTTTTATTTTTTTAACGTTTATTTATTTTTGAGACAGAGAGAGACAGAGCATGAATGGGGGAGGGTCAGAGAGAGGGAGACACAGAATCTGAAACAGGCTCCAGGCTCTGAGCTGTCAGCACAGAGCCCGACGCGGGGCTTGAACTCACAGATTGTGAGATCATGACCTGAGCCGAAGTCGGCCGCTTAACCAACTGAGCCACCCAGCAGCCCCTAAAATAGAAACATTTTAAATACAATGTTTTGATTATAGTTACCTGAATATACTAAAATACTTTGGAAAGAAAATTGCTTTACCATAAATATGTACTAAACACTTTCTAACAGTAATTACACATTCTACACTTCTATAAAAATAGGGACTGGGGCGCCTGGGCGGCTCACTCAGTTAAGCGTCTGACTTCGGCTCAGGTCATGATCTCCCGGGTTGTGAGTTCGAGCCCCACGTCGGGCTTTGTGCTGACAGCTAAGAGCCTGGAGCCTGCTTCGGATTCTGTGACCCACTCTCTCTCTGTCCCTCCTCTATTCACACACACTCTTTCTCTCAAAGATAAATAAACATTATAATTTTTTTTTAATTTTTAAAAAAAGAGGGACTTAAACTAATTACCAAACATTTAAAACAAAAGATAGGACAATTAAAATACTTGTAATGCTTAAACAATTTTCAACTCATATGCAGTCTTCTATTATTCCAGACATAAATATCAATCCCTCTTTGAGAACCCTTTGCTAATATGATTAAATCCTTCATTCTTGATTCAAATTAATGCCTCTCCTCTATTTTCAGATAGTACTTTTCACCCAATCAGTTGCAGCATTAGTTGAGCTTGTTTTTAGAATTAGCTGTATGTGTATACAACTTAATAGAGCTCTATTGAATACCTTTTTTTTTTAATGTTTATTTCTGAAAGAGAGAGAGTGCGCACACAAGTGGGGGAGGAGCAGAGAGGGAGACACAGAATCCAAAGCAGTCTCCATGATCTGAGCTCTCAGCACAGAGCCCAACAAGGGGCTCAAATCCACAAACTAAGAGATCATGACCTGAGCCAAAGTCAGATACTTAACCAACTGAGGAACCCAGGTGCCCCAGTGAATACCTTTTTTATCAGTCTCTAACACTGTCGTGCATGCAGCTAGTAGCCATAAACTGAATAATCAATGATTTAGGGTCGGTCCGATTTTCTCCATAGTCTTTGCTCTTTCATATAATGGTTAAGAGTATGATTTTTAGAGTCAAACTGCTTAGGGCTCTACTTAAAATGCTTGGAATAATACCTAGCACATAGGAAGAACTAGCAAAATATTAATATTATACCAATTGCCTCTATCACCCTAAATAAAACCTGCTTTTTGTTCCTTCATTCCTCATCTCAGTGAAAGGTGCCCTACTGAGTACCCAGCTCTCTAAAGTAGAACACTGGGTGGTTGCCTACTGTGTGCCCTTTCCCTTAGCCTTCATCTTCAATTAACTATCAACTCCTACTGATTCCAACACATTAAAATCTCAAAAATGTAACTCTCTTCATTGACATTATCCTTTTCTTCATTCCAACATTCTCCTACTTGATCTCCCTGCCTCCTGGCTTTTACCCTCACCCAGCCTGCTAAGTTGGTTTCTAAAGCATAAATATGACTTTTAAAAGTTGCAATTGCTCCCTTTAGCCCTCAGCCCAAAACCTTTAAATGGTTTTCAAGGCCTTTCATAACCTAATCGGGCATTAATTCTTATCATGCTCCTGTTCCATTCTAAGCTGCCATTCCAGGGAACTTAGTTGCATTTTCCTGAAACCTAATGCATTATTTCTCCTCTAGCTCAAAATTAACTTCTCATCTTGGACATGACTGATTCCAGGAAATTTTTCCCAAGTCTAAGTAAAGGCTTCCTTCAATGTGAATTCACACTACTTTGTTTTTTAACAATGTTTAAACTATCTTTTAATTATATGCTTTACCTATAAATCTCCCTCAATGAACTATAAGTTCATTAGTCTTTTTCATCTTCATATCCTAAGGTTCCAGTACAAAGTAAATACATGCAGAATGAGTGAAGATAACTACTTAGTTACCTGAAAAGGGCCATTTAAATGAATATACATAATAAAAAGAACGTAGGACAAGAAGACAGTCTGTCTGATCTCTTCCACTCACTACCTATTTGACCCTGGTGATATCTGACCACCTGAAAAATGTTTGCTTTATTCTTTTCTATGGACTAGAAATGATCTTCAAAGTTCCTCTCCCTTAAAATATATGCATTTACACAGGATTAGTAATTATAACAAAATCTTAAAGTTAACTGGCAATTAATGATTTAATAATATCAAACTGAATTAAGAAAAAAAACCTCCTACCCAGTAAACTCTAGTTTAACATTGTCTATTTTTCCTCCCTTCTCCATTCAGTGGCTGCCTATCACCCTGTCAGTTTTAGGCCCATTACTACCTTTCCTCCTCCAAAGAATATTATTCACCAAGCTGTGCCTGCCTTTCATCAATTATAACTTATTATCTCATAAAATTTCATGCTCACATATTGGAGTGATGAGGGAGCATAAGGCAAGCTGAGGGCAAAGCACAAGGGAGTATACCCCACTCCCCCCCAGGTGGGATAGGTGTGATATTCCTCAGGCATTCCTGGCTGCTCAAGGACACAAGAAAGGACAGAACAAATGGTTAAACTGATAAAGTCTCCATCAGTTTACAAATATCTTAGTAAATTATAAGAAAAAGGCAATCTTCTCAATAGCCTAATCTCCAGAAACCAATAGACTCAGTTTCCTGGAACCCCAGTATCACCCTCCCGTCCATGTGATGTCGGGAACAAAGGCAAGAAGGAAATGGCAGGTAAAATTGTATGGAAACCAATTTGACAATAAATTTCATATTTAAATAGATAGATAGATAGATAAAAATTTCCTTATAGCCTGCAGCCCTCTGACCAGTACTTGAGGCAAAGGCAGGGTTAAACATTTCTCTAGGAACCCCCTATAACTTAATGTTAACGTTCTGACAGAGGGAAAAACAACAACTTAGCTTGACAAGAGCTAGGCCTTCCATAATCTTTGAGTCTTCAGCAAGAAGTTTGGAAACTTCCCTTTTGACTTTATCTCCCCCAAGTCCATGGTATCTAACCAGTTACCCTTCACAACCCCAGAGCAGCTGTTCCTGCCCACAGATCCCATACCTGTACTTTAATAAAATCACCTTTTTGCACCAAAGACATCTTCAAGAATTCTTTCTTAGCCGTCAGCTCCAAACTCCACAAACCCCACCATCACCCCAAAACCTCATCAGGAGCATACTGAAATTCCTGACTTTTCTTTTTCCTGTCACTTCCTATCCAGACTCTCCAAGAAAATGTTCTACTCTCTACTGGAGTCCAGAATTAATCCTAATCATAAATAATAATCATAAGTAACATGTCAAGTGGGAAAAAAAAGAACAAGAAAACTATAGTTAACCCCTGAACAACAGGTTTGTACTATGCAAATCTATTTACATGTATTTTTTTTTGACAAATACAACCCATAAAAGAATTTTCTTCTCCTTTTGATCTTAGTAACATTTTCTTTTCTCTAGCCTACTTTATTATAAAAAGTTAATATATGTAACACAAAAATGTATGTTAACCAACTCTCTGTTATCAGTAAGGTTTCCAGTGAAAAGCAGGCTATTAGTAGTTAAGTTTTGGGGGAGTCAAAAGTTATACATGGATTTTCAACTACGTGGGGAATCAGTGCCCCTAACCCCTGTATTATTCAAGGGTCGGCTATACTTGGAAATGAGGGTAAAAACAATAAAAAACAATACTGCTATCAACTTCTGATGTCACAGAAATGTCAGTAAATATCTTTAAATGTCTCTCTAAAAGCACCTTTTTACTGGGTGCTTGGGTAGCTCAGTCGGTTAAGTGTCCAAGTCTTGATTTTGGCTCAGGTAATGATTTCAGGGTTTGTGAGTTCTAGCCCTACATGCAGTTCCGTGCTGACAGTGCAGAGCCTGCTTAGGATTTTCTCTCTCATCCTCTTCCTCTGCCCCTCCCCTCCTTGCTCTCTCTCAAAACAAATAAACTTTCAAAAAAATTTTTAATAAAAATATCTTTCTACAATTCCATTCTCCTATGTCAACTTTTACCTTAAAGAGAATAATTTTAAGTATTAAGTTTACTGATTTATTTTTTCAACAAAGTACTATCTAAAGTACTGACTACTAGTTTTCATTAAAAGTTTAGAATATCTCAACTTCATTGTTGAGTTTAACAACAACAACCAAAAAATTCGGGGTGCCTGGGTGGTTCAGTCAGTTAAGTGTCCATCCCTTGATTTCTGCTCAGGTCATGATCTCACAGTCTGTGAGCTGGAGCCCCTTGTCAGGCTCTGCTTAGGATTCTCTCTCTCCCTGACTCTCTGCCCTGCCACTGTTTGTACTCTATGTCTCTCAAAATAAATAAGGAAACATTAAAAAAAAAATCTGACTTGGCTTTGGATTTTAACCATGACAATTCTTTGTTCTTATATAAAAATGCATTCAAATATTTTAAAGAGCTAACTTTCAAGTAAATACTTAAATCAAAACTCACTGAAGGTTTGGTTTTGTACTATCCCAGAGAGTTGAGTAATGATAAAATTTCAACTTTATTTAAAGAAAAAATATATTTTAATTATAAATAGAAAACAAATTATAGGAAAAATTAAGTGATTTTAAACATTTTAGTCACTAGACTAAAACTATTTAAGGAGAAATGCAAATTATACTGTCTTGAAATCTGGTATTTTATTCAGATATACACTAAAACCCTCAAGGCCTTTTTTTTAAATTTATGTATTTATTTATTTATGAGAGAGAGAGAGAGAGAGAGAGAGAGAGAGAGAGAGAGAGAGAGGGAGGGAGGGAGGGAGGGAGGGAGGGAGAGAGAGAAAATGAATGAGCGGGGGAAGGGGCAGAGAGAGAGGGAGACACAGAATTCAAAGCAGGCTCCAGGCTCTGAGCTGTCAGCACAGAGCCTGACATAGGACTCGAACTTACCAAGGGTGAGATCATGACCTGAGCTGAAGTCGGATGCTTAAGCGACTGAGCCACCCAGGAGCCCCCACAAAACCTAAAACTAAACTGTAGGGGCGCCTGGGTGGCTCAGCCAGTTGAGCGTCCGACTTCAGCTCAGGTCATGATCTCGCAGTCCGTGAGTTCGAGCCCTGCGTTGGGCCCTGTGCTGACAGCTGGGAGCCTGGAGCCTGCTTCGGATTCTGTGTCTCCCTCTCTCTCTGCCCCTCCCCCGCTCATGTTCTGTCTCTCTCACTCTCAAAAATGGTTAAAAAAGAAAAAAAAAACGAACTGTATATGCTGTGGATTTCAGGGCACATAGGTGCTTTCAAATTTAAATTTTATTTAAATATTAAAGTTTATATATAAAAATTAATGTGCAAGAATGCGTACTTTAAGCAAAACAATAATAATGAACAACTCAGTTGTAAATAAGTGCTTTGGAAAATAAGTATTTTAAAATATTTATGTTTGCAAAAGTACATCAACTATCGTAGAAGAATACAAATATGAATGAGAAAGGACTCAGAATCACATCAAGCAGCAAGCATTGACAGTCACAAAATTTAGCAATTTTTCTATGAACATAATACATGAGTGTGTGTGTATGTATGTGTATCGGGGGGAATATTTAAAACTAAATTTATCATATGTAGGTTTATATTTTTATAAGCTTTTAATTATGAATACTTTCTGATATATGCATTTTCTATTGGCTGATTTAAAAAATGTTCTTCTATGGATATACTCTATTTTATAATTTGCCTAGTATTGGACCACAAAGATGACCTATGATTATTATAAATAAGCTGACATGAATACCCTTAAGTTTTAAATATAATTCTTTAAATGGATCTTGGATTAGTCCCTTATAGTCTGGAAATGGATTATGAGAAATGACCACTCTTAAGTTCCTTAATAAATTTTTTTTAAATTGATTTCCAGAGAATCTGTACCAATTCACAGTCCTTCCAGACCTTTATGAAAGTATTCATCTCATCAATTTCTCAGTTTTCAGTTTTACAATTTATCAAATACCAATTTCACAGGTTAAAAAGTGTTCCTTTTTAAATATCTATTTCTTTAGTTATTAGTTTCAAGGTTTTCATGTGTTTATCATTTGTGTCTTACTCTTGTCTCCTTTGTACATTTTGCTGTGGTGAATTTCTATTTTTGTTTTTGTTATTTATCTGTAATTGAGCTCTGCACAACTTTGTGTAGTATACTCTTACAAATACTTTCAC
Organism: Panthera tigris; assembly: GCF_018350195.1. NCBI lineage: Eukaryota > Metazoa > Chordata > Mammalia > Carnivora > Felidae > Panthera > Panthera tigris. The sequence continues at coordinate 45,001,631 of NC_056676.1, read as the reverse complement.
ATTATTTCAGAATTCTATCTGGTCAGTGGAAAAAAAATCACAAAAGACATAATTTTTACATTTGAAGAAGGCCTCTTCTAGCTTAGATAACACTACATAGAACACTTAATTCTCATAAGCAAAATGCAATATAACAAATTAGCAAATAAAACTAAAATGTTATAATCGAGAATGTTACCTCTGTGAAGTTAGGGAACTCCTCCTTCTTATACACACACACACCCCTATACCTAAAGCAGTACCTGACACAGAGTACATACTCAAATATTTTCTGTATGAATACTTTCCACGGAGAAGCTTTTTAATAAATTAGAACACATTATTTACTTAAAAATCAGTTTAGAACACTTTATTTACTTAAAAACGAATTGCCTTTTTTTCTAGAAAGTTGTAGGTATTGAGAAAGCACCTGGCTGAAGAGACCTTTATACGACAAGATTTCAAAAGTTAACTCAAGTATAGTCTACAGAATTAGCCCACAATTATTCAACAATCACTACTTTTGAACATGAGGAAACTGTTACTTCATCACTGCCCTCTGCCGGTGGCATTATTTCCCTTTAATTTTCCCTCCATGTATTGAATCTCTGCCTCACAAAATTACTTTTGACCTGCCTCTATATTTAAACCACCCACAGCTAAAAATAGCCTAGCCATCTGGAATTTAGTAAGGCTTGTAGGAAAAAACTTGTGCTTCAATGAAAAGCTTTGCATTGTTTTGAGTACACTCCTCCAGGTTATCTGAGTCTGATTCTATGGAGACTCTGCACATTTCAGTGCCTTTGAGCTTTCTTACAAATCTGTACCTTGTACATAACTGGTAACAACGCAAAATAATTATTGACTATAGATGTAAATAAATTCTTTCAGGTAGAAGTTCAATAGACCGCCCTTCCCCACTATGGAAGAAGCTGGTTTTGTGTCCATTTCCAAATTTATTGCAGCATTACTGATCTATAAATGTCTGGGTTTTTTTTAATTCTCCTTGATCTGGTTGTAACATGTACCTGGTTCTTTCATTGATAATGATGCTAGTAATCTTTAACATTTGTCTATTTCATATCTATACAAGGGTCATGACTGTACTTTCTTTTCCCCATTATTCTTTAACAGGCTGAAGCTAGACTATATCCACCCCAACCCCCACCACCACCATCCACAGACCAATTTAGCAATAAAATGATGTGGGCCTGTAGATAATAAAGCTATCCCCAAATGGCAAAAAATCATTGCCTTTGAACTATCCTGTATGTACCAAATACGTATCATGTACTTGTCATGATCACTGCCCTTAGGAATGCCAAGTTTCTCATGAGGAAGGAATCCTATAAATAGTTAGGACTGTTTGTCATGTGATATGTATGGTCCAAGTGCTACTTAGAAGGGAGTTCTTGATTGGGAAGAGAGAAAGTAAAGGAGAAGAATAAAGGCTAATATCAGAGGAAGGTGGAAAAAAAAAAAAAGACTCCCAAAAAAGTGCTTAAACTCTCGTACATTAATGGACAGCTGACTTTCATCATTTATTCACAAAACAAAGCAATGGCATAAGGATGATTCCTGTGTATACTGTATTGACTAGAAGAAATGCAAAAGCTATCTGTAGAATCAATCTTGTTCTAGAAGGGGTGAGACAAACAGGGAAGAGTCAGGTAGTAAACACTGGTGTGAATTTCACTTCTAAGTGTTTCTTAAGTCAATTCCTACTGGTTTACTAAGGCTTCTATTCTTTTTTGGCCAACATGGCAGCTACCATATAGCCAACTTTAAATCTGGATAGGAAATGCAAAAACAAAAATTCACTTTGAAAACATATCATATTCTAAATATAAACTGAAATGATAATGTTATCTTTTGATTCATATAAAAATATACAAAACAGGGGCAGTGCCTGGGTGGCTCAGTAGGCTGAGCATCTGACTCTTGATTTCAGCTCAGGTCATGATCTCATAGTTTGTGGGAATGAGTGCAGGCTCAGGGCTGAACTGGAAGCCTACTTGGGATTCTCTCCCTCTCTCTCTCTGCCCTTCCCCTGCTCGCACTCGTTCACTCTCTCAAAATAAATGAACTTTAAAATATATATATAAACAAAACATTACACATTTAAACTTTTTTAATGTTTATTTAATTTTGAGAAAGAGAGAGAGAGCGTGCACACAGACGAGGGGCAGAGAGAGAGGGAGACACAGAATCTGAAGCAGGCTCCAGGATCTGAGCTGTCAGCACAGAGCATGACGCGAGGCTCGAACTCAAAAGCTGCGAGTCATGACCTGAGCTAAGTCAGATGCTTAACGAACTGAACCACCCAGGCACCCCCAAAACATTACACATTTAATGGTGATATTTGCTTGAAGTCCATTCAATCTGAAACACCTCTTGTACAGCAATTTACTATGAAGCTACTACTTCTTTACTTTGCCACTTTTTTTACTATAGAGGCAGTAAAAAATGCAAAATTTCGACCTTGTGCTGTAAATGAAGGAAACAACTGGTCACTAACAGTCTTAAGAGGTATCTCCCATTGGCTTGCCTCCAGAATCTGGGACCTTTCAAAGAAACAAAGTAATTTCCTGCTGCTATTGAGCCTGTTCCTGTCTCCTAGCATCATGGTATCCAGGAAATATTTTAATCAGGGAGAAGGTTAGATTCTGAGGCACAATAAAGGATTCACTCCCAGCTTCAGAACTGCACACACACAGGTTTACAGCAAAGAAAATTTTTAAGTGAATAGACATCAGTTGGATGTAGACAACAAGGTGGGAAAGAAGACCCAAGAGAAAAAAACCTTAAGTTTTGAAGGAAAACATGATTAAAACAGGGTACTTTCTAGACACAGTAATACTATGAAATATGTATCAGCTCTAATATATATATGTTTTAAATATATTTGGAAATTCCCTTGATTACTATCTGAGACAGAAATTTACATTTCTTCTACCTGAAAACATTGTGTTGTGCTATTACAAGATATCACTTAAACTTTTCGAAAAATAATTATGGTCAAAACGCATTTGGCAAATACTTTAGCAAATCTTTCATTGTGTGTGTGTACATGTACGTCTAAATGGAAAAAAAAACTTCAGTAATTAGTAGGATAAAAAAATTCTCTATGACACAAATGCAACATTCTCAAAAGGCTGTGTCCTGGTAACTATCATAATCCTTTACAAATTGTTTATATTACGATTAAAAATCACTTTGCTCCTATATTCCCACAACTAGTTCGTATGGTAAAGAGATCAGTAAACTTACTTTTATGCGTAACATCTTTAACATTTGCTCCCCTTTCTGTGCTTGTGATTAAATGTAACATTTTGAAATCCCAAAGTTCTGAGAAAAACATAAATCCTTGTCTCACAGCTGCTGTTTGACTCTGGAAACACATGCATTTTCTTTTCAAGCATCTACCATCAAAACTCCCAAAGGGCTTGGACTGGAGAACACCTGCATCTCTTCATTTAGTTCCAATAACAGGGCCTAAACTCCAAAATTACAAAAATAGACGTTCTGTTCAGCTGTAGTTACATTTTGCCCCTAATTCCCGTGAACAAAAATGCTAGGAGCATGAAATCATTCAGGCAAGCTCTGTCATCAAGAGGATAAGATTTTTTGCACCAGAAGCCCAGTGGGAACATGATAGAAAACTGGCAACAATTACAGATAAAGTACATAGTAAAGTCCTTGGGGAGGAGAGAGGAAATGTAATAAGATAGATGGGTATAATTTTTACACATTTATGCCCAAACCACAAATGTGAATTGTCTTTAATTGCTACAATATATAAGCATTCTTACTCATGTGTCCTGTCAAAAATACTAAAAACATAACTTCAAGGCAATTCACTTAATTCTATATTATAAGGAGAATTTTTTGGAACAAAAAAACATTCCCCATAAATTAAATTTTACAATCTAAAGTACTGCCTCCATTTTAGAAACTCCTTAGCAATTCACATTCTAACCAACCAACTTGAATGGTGAAATAAGATTGTGTGTGTTTGCTGGTATGTTTTAATCAAGAAAGGAAACTACCCACCAATTTAACTGAATTTCCAGAGACAATAATTGTAATTGTGATTTTCTTTTCCAATAACAGTGATCAAAAGTTGCTTACATTTGATGGGTAAAATACAAGTTTTAATACAGGACAACCTAGCAAAGTTGAAAACTTTGTGTTTATTTCTCAAACTGATTACACAGGGGAATAGGAACATTGGCTTAAACTATTATATTTAAATGACATTTTAAGACGAACACTTGTTTTTCATTATTTTAAAATAACATCATAATCACGTAATTCTAGTTTTCTAATCTTAGGAAGAAACTTTTTTTTTTTTTTGCATTTTATATATAAAAGCAAAAACAGCATGTTCATCCTACTTGTACAAATAACTACAGTCAACCAGATACTGTCAAAGGTATCTTCTTTACTAACGGTGGGGCAAAATTAATTATATGAAATTTCACAGAAAAAAAGTGTGAAGTTCTTCATGTAAATTCATAAACTAATATAGATACATGAAATATGAAAAACTGTCTTAAAAGTAGTTTGTGTGAAGAATAATTCTTGGTTCCAGTGGCACATAAACTCAAAACAAATAGTAACTAAATAGAAGTTCACTACACCAATCTGGGAATATACTCTTCACTTTGTGCTATGTGGGGGATTGTGTTAAATTTTAAGAGAGACATTTTCAAACAAGTAGTGGAAGTAATCAGTGTGGCAATGAATCTCAACACAAATCATATGGGAAATGACTAAAATAAATTTATTATGTTTAGCCTGGACTATTAAGTTTAAAAAAAAAAAAGCTTTTATGGAACATCTACCATATGCAGGAGGAAAAAGAAGGAACAACTGAACTAGTGCTGAAATTTACAGCATTAAGAGGGAAATAGTACCATTAATTGAAATAGTGAATAATGGAGTATGAAATGGGGTGGAGGGATTACATTGAGTTTAGTTTTAAATGTGTTAGGCAGCATTAAAATATCCACAGGGAAATGGTCAAGAGATTGTTGAAATTTGGAGTCTGGATCTCAAAAGAAAAGATATAACATATGGTTGGTTGCTAAAAACAGTAGTGTTGATTACAACATACAAGTTTAAAGGAGAGGACCAGTAACAAAATCTCAGGAATGACGAAGGTATTAAGGAAAGAAACATACAGTAGTCCTCCCTTATCCATAGGTTCATTTTCCATAGTTTCAGTCACCCACGATCAACCACAGTCCAGAAGTAGATGATGCTCCTTCTGATATCCTCACAATGTCAACAGTAGCCTGATATCACAATGCCTGTATCATTCACCTCACTTTGTTTCATCCCATAGGCATTTTATCATCTTATATCGTAAGGATGAGTACAGTACAATAAGATTTTCTGAGAATGAGACCATATTCGTAAAGTTTGTATTACAGTATATTGCATAATTGCTCTATTTTATTATTACTGTTGTTAATCTATTATGCCTAATTCATGACTTAAACTTTATCATATACCTATGTATAGGTAAACACATAGTATATATAGGATTCAGTATTATCTGCAGTTTCAGGCATCCACTGAGGGTCTTGGAACATATCCTCAGCAGATGAGGAGGGCTACCATATTTGAGGAGAGACACGAAGATGGTTCAACAAGGAGAAACAAGGAGAAACAAGAAACCACACTGCTCTGGTGTCAAGAATTGTGAGCCTAAGATTTAACCCTACCACAGTTATGAATGATGCAGAAGACAAGAGACTCCTGCGTCAAGATAAAGGACTTTATTATTCATGGCACAGCAAGCAGCACAACTTTCAACACATTTGCAGCAGTTCCCTCTGCCAAGTTTCACAGAGGTGACACCAAAGATGTATCCAGACTGAAGTCTGCACATGCAGAGCGATGCAGGATAAGAGATGAACTGTGAGTTGAAGAACCAAATCTTTTATAACGCACAGTTAACATACCCTCCCCACTGGCTGCAGAGGGACACTAAATCTATCTTTCCAAGGCTGTTGACTACACAAACATCCTTGAATAGACAGTCCAGAACAAAGGGCAATCAGTGCCACCATTCACAAGATATGCAAAAATCCAAAAGACCTACAGAGACTCCTCTCCTAACACCTGGAGGCCAAGAAAGACTAAGGTTTCAACAGAAACGGTATGGTCATAGGGTTAGTTCCAACAACTAAAGAGGATAAATACTTAGAGTGAGACATAAAGTAAAGAAAAATAAGTTTTGTCAGGTATATTTAAGGCTGGTATATTATTTCATGTCATAACACTAAAACTAGACCAAGAAATAGAAGGTACAGTTCAACAGAGGATCTAATAATAATTAGAGCTAACAAAGATCTGGTAGATATTCTCTCCAGTGATAGATATGTACATAAATAGAAGAAAAAGGAGGGAGAAACATAGGGAGAGAAAGAGGAAGGCTGTTAATATTTATTAACGGATTAACTACTTATCAAATATGCTCATACACTTGACCATCTGTCATAAATGTTCATTTCTTCATTCATTCACCAAATGACTTCTCAAAGCATTCCCTATGTCAGGCAATGTTAACTCCTAGAGACAAAATGATAAGCAACTAGTAACTAACTCTGTCCTCATGTAACTCACTGCCAAGTGGTGAAGAAAGATAGCATTCAAACCACCCAACTATGTAAATATATACTGTCATTAAGTGTTATGAAAGAGAAGTACAGTGGACTATAAAAATGAATGTAAGAGAGCTACTTAATTGAATTGGGTGGTGGGGAATGGGGGAAAGGAGTATCAGGGAAGATTTCTTGCAGAAGTAGTAGTTGAGCTATGATCTTAAGACTGAGCTAGAATTAAACAGGTATAAGGTTAAAAGGATAAGGGTAATTGTGAGGATCCCAAATAAGAAAGACAGCAATATCCAAAAGCACAATCATTAGTGAGACACTCAAAGAAGGCCAAAAGACCTAGAGCACAGAGAGAGGGAACCACATAAAAGTCCTAACATTGACTTAGAAATTGAAATGGAAGACTTCTAAGTTCCTTTGATTCTAAATTCATAGAGTACTTTGTAATCATTTTATGTTCTTAAATAGCAGACACCTCAAAACTTATTCTGACATTAATACCAAGATTAACAAGGACTCAAAACTGTTCAAGAAGCAGAACCTGCAGGCACCTGGGTGGCTCAGTCAGTTGGTTAAGCATCCAACTTAGGCTCAGGTCATGATCTCATGGTTCCTGAGTTCGAGCCCCACATGGGGCTCTGTGCTGACAGCTCAGAACCTGGAGCCTGCTTCAGATCCTGTGTCTCCCTCTCTCTCTGCCCCTCCCTTGCTCACCCTCTGTCTCTCTCCCTCTCTCAAAAATAAACATTAAAAAATTTAAAAATGAAAAAAAAAAAAACAAAACAGAACCTGCTATAAACCACAGGCAAAATACAGCATATGAAGAAGAGCCAGTCTATATTTAAAAGACAGGGGGAAAATGTTTAGAACCCATCTTCTTAAGATATTTTACATACATCAATATGGTCACCAAGTGTTTCTACCTCTGAAGGAGCCACAGAGCATCTTATTCCTCTACTTGATTCCTAGTATCTATACAAATATAAGAAAATGGAGTGTCATTAACCAGTTCCTGTGAATACTGACAATACAGAATGTGGGCTGACACAATGGACTCCCTCAAAAGCCTTCAGCTACTTCACTGCAATCAGTCAGTCAAGTAGAGACAGCAATGGGGGTGGGGGGGGGGCATATGCAAAGGGAGTTGCTGAGGCTTCAAAGACAAAGAAATGCCGTGGCATCATTAAAGTATGCCTCTTTTGACAGCGTTTACTTAGTATGAAATACGGAAGGAGCTTCTCAAAGTGAAGGACTTTTAAGGGCTAAGGTCTGCAGTATTTAGTAATTTGGACCCTAAGGTTAAAAGACAAAATGATAAACAGCTTAGGACAGCGGGAAATGTTAAGTAGTTAGAAGCCCCAGATAAAGTTCACAGTCTGACCTGTTAATCACTTGGACAACTTCTAGGTCTCTACATGCTTCTCTTAAGAAACAAATAACATTTGCTTTGCTGAAAACAAACCTGTTTTATAAACAAATAAAAAAAATATATGAAAGTTATTTTTAAATTGTAAAGTAACTATTTTTATAATGAGTTTTACTAATACCATTAGATTTCTTTCAGTCATATTAATACCTAATTCCCATTTCTAAAAAGCTGTCCATTCCCTCAGATTCTGAAATCTAAGTCAAAAAACTCTCTCTCTAGGTGCCTGGCTGGCTCAGTCAGAAAAGCAATAGCGTTGATCTTGGGGTTGTAGGTCTGAGCCCCACATTGGGTGTAGACATCACTAAAAAGAATTCTGTCTCTTTATCCTAACCAACCTTCTCTCAAAACTTACTTTCTAAATTTTTTTAGCGTTTTTTAAAATGTTTATTTGAGACAGAGAGAGAGAGAGAGAGAGAGAGAGAGAGAGAGAGAGCGAGAGCAAGCGAGAGAGAGCACACGCGCATGGGTGGGGGAGAGAGAGGGGGACAGAGGATCTGAAGTGCGAAGAGTGCTCTGCTGACAGCTGAGGGCCCAATGTGGGGCTCGAACTCACGAACTGTGAGATCATGACCTGAGCCGAAGTCAGAAGCTCAACATACTGACTTTTATAATATATCCCAAACATTTGCTGGCCCCTAGTTTTAATCCCCACCTTCAATTTGGGAGCATATGCTAAGGGCAGTTGTCTTCCACACATGATGTTCAAAAGCCACTTAGAATGATCACCAGACACCACCAGAATACACATTTTGTCTCCCATCACCTGGCTGATACTTATGACTCCATTTTCAAATATTTTTCACTCAAATTCTATAAACCTATGGGAAACGTTCATTAACAACCTCACCTGGAAATCTGTGAAACAGCAAGGATTACTGTGCTTCCCTCTAATTATTCAACTAGAAGTATTTAACTACCCAGAATCTTTTTTTAAGAAACACTGTAAAGTATTTTTATAATGAGTTTTACTAACACCATAAGATTTCTTTCAGTCCTTTTTTACCTAATTATGGTATTAATTAATATTAATACCTAATTCTGACTCTGTGTCATTCCCCTTAGGTGCTCCGACCTCAAAAACTAAAAGGTAAATGTAATCATCACTTACTTGTTCATTCATTCATTCATTAAATATCTATTGACAGCCAACTATATGCAACATATTGTTCTAGCCACTAGGAATACAGTAGTAATCAAAACAGACAAAAATTCATGCCTAAATAAAGCATAAATTCTAAGAGCAGGAAAAAAAATCAACAAGAGAAATCAGCAACATATATATTATGGTAAACTATGAAAAGTACTAAGAAAAAGTGAAGAGTACAAAAATAAGATGTGTATGTGCCAGTGTGTACCTGCACCTGTGTTTTTAAGAGAGACAAAATTTGCATACAAGGGCCATGAAAGTACTTGCTAAAAGGGTGACACTTAAGTAAATAAATTTTAAATGAAGAAATAATTTATTAACAATCCTTCAAGACTTTACTGAAGATTTGTCTACTCCTGAGTTATACATACACAGACACATCTCCATCTTCAATTTAAATCTTGTTACAGGAACAAAAAATTAATCAATACTATTTTAAAACTGGCTTTAAAAAATAAGTCTTCTCATTACCGTATCATAAATACCATTAATGTGGGTGGCAGTTCCAAGATGGGTGACAAATTTAAATTTAAAAATATCCTAACTTAACTATGTAAATAGTTTAAGTAAAAACACATTACACTTTAGGATTAAAACATACCCAAAAAAGTAATTTCAAAGCATCAAATACATAACCACATTAAAATTTTACACACAAAGCCAAAACATATCACTAAACATAATACTAATGTCGAAGATTAGGCAAAATCTCTTACAGCAAGAAAAAACATAAAACTTTACCCTAAAATATCATAGGTATAATTTTTTAAATCATAGTTTACTTTTAGGTCTAAATAAAAGGTTAGAAATGCAAATACATTTTTGTGACCCTAGAAATGTGTTTAAATTACAAAAAAAAAATAATATAAATATTGTCATGAGAAAGATCAGATTATAAGCTTAACTGATCAATTCTAACTGTGTATATGGCAAAACAAAAAACAAGAGGGTCCTCTCCAACTTAAGAATATGTGGTAGATTTAAATAAGCTTAGCCCCTTCTTAGACATCAAAATTCTAACTGAATGGTCCAGTCATTTTAATAACATTTTAATAATGTAATGATTTGAGAACAAAACCTATCAAAAACTACTATATGGATAATTATTTTAAAAAGTTCACCAAGCAGCATATTCAAGGAACATGATTAAATAGGCATTTTAAAAAGCATAATGTTTATTTAACCACCAATCCCTTTTCCCTAAAACAGAAGTAAATGACATAGGCTAAATCTGACCCACCCCTTGTTTGTGTGAATAAAGTTTTATTGAAATACATTCCTATCCACTCATTTACATTTTGTGTACAGCTATTATTATGCTATAACAACAGAAGTCAATAGCCAAAACAGTGACAATATAGCCCACAAAGCCTAAAATATTATTTGGTTCTTTATTAAAATGTTTATCAGTCCCTGCCTTAAAAGATAGGTCAAATCTTTTATCCATATGCACAGTCTTAGTTGGGGTTGGGCCTCATCCTCACATTTTTCCTTTGCGTTCCATACCAACTTTCACCAGGCTGAAACTTCTTTTTGAGGACTACTGTCTTCAGAAGTATGTGGACAGAGGATTCTCTGACTCACTGCTGAATACTAATTTGCAGTTTCTAATGTGCATGCCACTCAGCTGGAAATGCTACTGTAACAAAATTCATCTTTCAAATATTTTTCATGTCCTTGTGCACTGCTTCTAATATTTGCCTCCATATACTCTGTCTAGTTAGTTAATTACAAATCTTTTCATAGTTTCTCCTTTCAACTCAGGGCAGCAATGCTTAACATTTTCTGTAAGTTGTAATACTTGTTAAATATTAAGACAGTTCTCTTTGGCAGCTATTTGAAACCACTTCCTCACTAGCCATTTAATTTTTAATTGGCACCCCTTACCCTTTTAAGAAATCTGTATATAGCAATTTTATTTCTAAACTTTTTGACCACTTTGGCTTTACTAACCACATACTGACTAACCGAATTCATGGCTGATAATGGCCTCTACTTATCTTTTTTTAATCCTAGTCTTCATTAATCCTTCTGGTATCTCCTCTCAATAGAAGAGGCTTTGCTATATTCTGGGCTTGAATAAAATAAAATCAATTCTAGGCAAAATGTTACTAGAAAAAAAATATAACTCTAAGAAATAGTATATTGACCTCAGATTTTTTTTCTTGATTCCACTATCAACATCTCTTTCTTTCTGCAAAACTAGAGATAAGGCCCAAACCCCCAATTTTAATATGGCAAATGATGGGTCACAAAGTGATACTACCTCAAGGAAAAATATTTCCTTTCCAATGTTTTAAATTTTTTACTCTTTTCTACATATTACATGATATGGTATGTTTTAAAACTCAGTTGGATTTAATAGTTATGAATCCAAGATTGTTACAACCTACAAATGAAATTATTTCTCATATAAAATAAAACCATTATTGTTTACAAACACATCATTTATCAAAAATGATACAAAAACACTTAAGTTTCAAAGAGCACAACCGCAGAGAGTATCCCAACGAACACAAATTGGTTAAAAGAAAAGTCCTTTTTAAAAGCCTTACTGGAAAAGGAAATGCAAAATAAGTAAATAATGATAAATTTGTACTCACCAGAATTATGGCAGTAGTCCATATACTGTGGAACTTGGACTGTGAAGGCTATCAAATCTGGAGCTAAGAGAGATTCTGGCTTTCTACTCTCATTGAGCCATTTGCTACTATGAAGGTCTTTAGTGTCAGAAGGACCCTGAAGCAATGGAATCAACTTCTCTTTTCCACTGTCACCTGAGTAGAAACATTAATGAAAAAATTCTTATATAAAAACATAGGAGTAGGGGTACCTGGGTGGCTCGGTCAATTAAGCATCCAACTCTTGATTTTGGCTCAGGTCATGATCTCAGGGTTCCTGAGTCCAAGCCCCACATCGGGCTCTGACAGCACAGAACCTGCTTGGGATTCTCTCCCGCTCCCTTTGCCCCTCTCACGCTCACGCGCACACTCTCATGCTCTCTCTCTCTCTCTCTCTCTCAAACAAATAAACTTTAAAATATATACATAGGAGTAGCGTGAGGATGCTTGATCTTAAAATATACTATCATAATATAACATTTCAGTTATATTTGGTCATTTTATCTATACATTTATATTCTAAAAAGTAGGACTAATAAAGTTAAAAGCACTTTTAACTCTACACCAAGAAAGTCTTAATATTTAGCTAATGAATGGAGAACATTTCACATAAGACTATAAAAGGAAACAATTTGAACATACTGTATTCTAAATATCCAGCAAAATTTGTATCTCTTTTTAAACTTACCTAGAAATTTAGGTTGCACTAAAAAACTTAAATTACAAGTAGTTTATGGAAAATATGAAATAAAGTATTGGCAGGATGAAGAACATTACAACCTTAAACTGAAAAACAGTTGTGTTATCTGTTTATTATACTAACATTTTAATTTAATTTTAAGTGTCATATATATCTATACTTCCTATCCCCCCCCCCCAACAGTGTAAGAGTAAACTTTTAATTTTCTCCCTCCTAACCATTCTCCTAACTATGCAGGGGTTTTTTCCTTAAATAAAAATTAATTTATACAAATAAAAAAGTATCATCCTGGCACAATTAAAAAAAAATTTTTAAGTAAAAATAAAAATTTAAAACCTCTGATTCATAGGAACAATGAGCAAATTCTTGTTTCAGTAACGCTCCTTGTAAAATGCAAGGCCAATTCTCCTATACAGGCAATAAAGTTTTACACGGTCCAGCTGCACATACCTGGGGCTTTGGCACAAATTTTTATTGATCCCATGGTCCCAGAGGCACATTTGACCAATGATGTGCTGCAGTACTTCAATTCAACATTCTGGATTGAGCCCTCAAGAGTTGGCAGGGGATTCTTAGATTTCACACCTAATAAAAGAAAACTGCAAATGTACTAGCCGATTGAATTTAAATAATTTTTATACTCCTTCACCAAGGCATTTAAACTTAATTATACTTTAATTATCTGCCTCAGATGTTCTTACAGTATTTGTGTTAGGTTTCATAGTTTAGCATTTAGGAGGTGAAAGGATGCAATTTTAAAATAAATAGTCTGAACTCTCATAACTATACCTATGTAGGCAGCTTTTGATTAGTCAAGCTCAAGAAATACAAGTAAATATTTTAAACAAATATTTGCTTAAAAAACAGAAGAACTTTAAAATATCATATTTGGTTTTAAAATACAGAGTAAGAGACTTATTTGTGAAACAAATTTAACTTATAAATTGAATTTCATCTGGACAGAGACATTTCATTTAAACAGGAAACATTCTGAGTAAACAGGATCCTCAAACTATCTTGGTCAGGTAGAGTAAGAGAGACAAACAAGACAGCTGGAAATAGCTCCTGGGTTAAAATACAATAGCTTAAAAGCAAAACTGACATACCATGTCATATAAGAGAAATCAAAGGTATTCTGTATCAATTAACAAAAAAGTAGATATTAACATCTCTACTATGTGCTACTTGCCAAAGGATATTGAAGCACAGAAGAGAATAATTACCATGATATAAATGGTAGGGAAAACTTAATTCAAAAGGGAAAAACTCATTTTGGCCTAACGTCTAGGTGACAATTAAAAAGGCAGAGGAACCTTAAGAACTGACAATATTGCAAATCACTAAAATGATAATAATGACAAACCCTAATCGACTAACATTTACTGAGGACTTACTCTGTGTTATGCATGTTATCCTATTTAATCCTCACAACAGGCCTATAATAAAAATGTTTATTAACCTCATTTTCAGATTAAGATACATTGGACTGCAGGGGTTAAGTTTTGCTCAAAGTTCCCCACTAGTAAAAAAGGTTAGGTGTTTAATACAATTTGATCCCATCAGAGAAGACTTCACATTCATTTTGCCTATATTCATGAACATCCACCAACATAATTTCCCTTCTTTTCTACATTCCACATTTTGATCACTTACAAACTATCATTCATCTCTGAAACTCTTTTAAGCAGAACAATGTATGAACAATTAAGAAAACCATAAATTTTCTGTGATAGATATGTTAAATACAATTCTGAAAACTTTTATCTCAACTTAAGTATGTTCAAGAAGCCCCATAATCTTCCAAGTGTCTTCCTGAGATGTAGCCCAAGAATCTGCAGTTTAACTAGCACACTACACGATTTGCAAATTACGAAACATCATCTTAAACACCTTCTTACATACGAACCCTCACTTCAGAAGGACCTATTAATTTACTAAGTTCTATGTGGTTGTTATATAAATGTGTATTGATTGGTTGCTATTTTCCAATATTCACCACCTCGGATGTTTCCATTTCAAGTGATACCAATTAGCCCCAGAGCAGGACTCTAAAACGTTGTGTATTGATACAGTCTTCTATAATGTTATTACGTTTTTATCAGATTCTCAAAATCTATAACTCTAAAAGCTAAGGAAGTACCTCAGAAAATTAAATGATGCCAAAGTATTTATATAAACATCGTCTTAGTATTAACAACAGTAACAGCAGTACTAGTTTTCAGAGCACCTAACATTCACAGAACACTAAGTGTCAAACACTATGTCTACTTTATTATTTTATTTATCATCAAAACAAAACAAAACAAAATCCTGAGGTGACTATTACTCTTCCATCTTATCTATGGGAAAACCAAGACTCAGAGAAATAAGGGTTTTGCCAAGTTTCAAGTCAGAGAGTGACAAGGCCTAAATCACATTTCTCCTTGTAAGAAAGGAGGCTGAGCTACCCTACATATTTAACATCTATTGCAGTTGTGGGAAGTTATTAGTGGATAATTTACCCGGGTCTAATCATTACGGTAGATGAGAGGAATACAAAATGGAATGATATCCTCTTCTAGCCCTCAAGTGCCCACAGTGAGACTTTCATTCTATGCCAATTTTTCAAAACATATAAAGAACCTAGATAACGGTCAGCAGACAAGAGCTACTGAAAGATTCTCTCAAGGGTTGCTGATGGTGTTCAGAATGAAAAGAATTGAATTAATTCCTGGTAGATATAAAAGCAAAAGAATATGAATATGCCAAAATGGCTTTGTTTTTAAATTATTTTATATCACTGTTTCTTGTACAGTTTATAACATTTAGGACTTATCTTAAATCACAAATGGTACAGAAACCCACGGGGGAGGGGAAGGAAAAAAATTTAAAAAAGGGGTTAGAGTGGGAGAGAGCCAAAGCATAAGAGACTCTTAAAAACTGGGAACAAACTGAGGGTTGATGGGGGGTGGGAGGGAGGGGAGGGTAGGTGATGGGCATTGAAGAGGGCATCTTTTGGGATGAGCACTGGGTGTTATATGGAAACCAATTTGACAATAAATTTCATATATTAAAAAAAATCACAAATGGTAGGTCTTTTGTTGTTGTTGTTTTTAATGTTCATTAATTTATTTATTTAAGGAATCTCTATTCCCAACATGGGGCTCAAACTCGCCACCATACATCAAGGGTCACATGCACTTCTAGCTGAGCCAGCCAGGTGTCCTGACAAATGGTAGGTCTCTGTTAATATCCAATGCATACTTATATAGTACTCTTATCGGAAGAAGTTGCCTGGAACCTCTTCTGGTAAGAATCTTATATATATATTATCTTGTTTTAGACTATCACGAACTTAGTTTACATTTTTATGATCATTACATTTCTCAAATCTTTCAAAGCTTGTTTTAAAAACTACATCATTATGCATAATTTCTCAAGAAAATCTTTTTTATGAAATAATTTGTTTTAAATGCCATAAGTTCAGATTTAAAATAATAAATTACAGTCATATCTTGATGGGCTTCAACAATGAAGAAAAGCTACTAGAAAAAAATAATCTTGTTAATGAAAACCATGGACTTGGTGATTATGATATGTGAGTATATAGGTATATCCATTGTAACAAAAGTACCACTCTGGTGGGAGGTGCTGATATAGGGAGAGGCTGTTGTGCATGTGTGGGTCAGGACATACATGTGAACTAACTTCCCCTCACTTTTTCCATGAACCTGAAACTGTTCTTTTAAAAAAAAAAAAAAAAAAGGTGTGGGCTTTTTTTTTTTTTTAAGTTTATTTATTTAAGTAATCTCTACACCCAACATGGGGCTCGAACTTATGACCCTGATCAAGAGTCGTATGCTCAACTGACTGAGCCAGCCAGGCCCCCATCTAAAATAGAAGTCTTTTTTTTTTTTTAAGTAGGCTCCTGTCCACAGGGAACCCAATGTGTGGCTTGAATTCACAGCCCTAAGATAAAGACCTGAGCTGAGATCAAGAGTGCATACAACGGACTGAGCCATCTAGGTGCCCCAGAAAACTCTTAAAAAATAACCTTGGTTTCTTTCCACTCTACCTTCAAACCAAAATTTGTAAAATGCCCAAACGTAAGCACTAGGAAGGTGGAAAAGAACACAGAGCACATTCATTGTGTCCTACATGAATGATGCTTCCTGAAAGTGTAAAAAGGAATTCTCCCCATGGTGAAACTAAAAGAACAAAAGCTCTGAAACTAAAAAAGCATGGCTTTGGATAGAGGCAACATTAACTAAGTAGCAGAGTAATCACATAGCTAAAGGCGAGCCACTATTTACTATTGCTACATGTGGAGGCCAAAGTTTTGTAGTTACTGTTCAAGGTATTTAAATCAGAAATTACCTGAACTTTACACAGAACTTAATTTAGAGAAGAGCTGACATGAGTCAAGAGGACAATCACAAAGATAATGACAGTATCTAACATTTGAAATATTCCCTTCACAGAGCACTCTCGCATTCATTTACTCAAATGCTACAGTCATAGTCCACTAGAGGATGAGAAGAGGGAATCCCTAAGACACAGCAAGTGAAATATAATTTTACACTGTATACACTATCAATGAAAGAATCTAAAAATACTGAATTTTTATTAGAAGTTAATATAAAATAATGCACTGTTATTTCTTCTCCTTGTAGTACTTTTCTGGAAAATACCAACTTGTAACACATATTCTTAGTCCTGTGGTACACCATTAACACCAATTCTTTTTCCACCAACTTCTTGTCTGCCATAATTCTTCCATCCTCCCTGAGACCTTAACCCTCAGTACCAACTCTCCAAAGTTCAGTAATCAGCTCATGATCACTCTTGTAACTATTAAAAGATAAACTAATGAGAATGACCCACATATCTGTGTGTATACCTAAGTAAAAGTTTAAGGAGTCAAACCCCACATAAATTTAACTATATTGCCTCTATTAACCACCACTAAAAAACTGTTAAATTTTTTTAGAGCCTTAAACCCACAAATAAATAAAAATGAAAAAACAGTAACTGAATAAGCAAGAGCTTATTCAAAGAGGCAAGAGCTATCATCAAAATTTTGAAAGATGAGTATCTGATGAACAAGTAGCAACAAGATGTGACTTTGTTCCATTACCCATGGCACTTTTTTCTATTCTACTAAGAAACAACTTCATCTGTAGTAACCCCTGAAAAATTAAAAATTAAAGAAACCAGGCAATTCAGAGGGAAGGAATGCAAATGAGGCTAAAAGATGAGCGGCTGAAAGTCCATCTAATAGCCACAGATCCTTTCCCCTAAACAATACAGTCATGCAACTACCCCACACTCATCCTGGCAAGACTAACAGTTCACTATGGAGAGGTTAAACCAAAAGGACTTTGGACTATGGAATATATAACCAAAGAAAAGGGTGCATGTTAAAAAGAGGAAATTGTCTAAAAATCTATATATAGTATATATACTGGATGATGAGATCTTTTTTTTCTTTACTCTCTAAGAACTCTGAGTGACAGACTTATAACCTTCAGGAAGGAAATGGAAGGATTTCTCTCAGTGGAAACTGGCCAGTCCAAGAAAAAAGGAGATTATACTCGTAGCTGATTATTCCCCAACAAAAAATAAGTAGCATCCAATCCCCCTACAATGACACCAGCATCAACAAGCTCCAACCTCACACACAGATTTAGTAATTTATTCTAAATATAAAGGATTATCAGATATGTGGAAATCACTATAAGAGGTAGAGATTTTAAAAAACAAATAGAAAGCTGGGGTAAACCAACAAAGCCAAAAACAAAACTCTTAGTAATAATAATAATTACCATCCTCAGAGAGAATACAGAAGATACAACAAAAATAAGATGTTTCATTAAAATTTTCAAAGAAAAAAACAGCCCTTAGAAATTAAAAATATGATGTTAATTCTCCTTAAATAGAAAAACTGGAAAAAAAGAGAGTTGGAGAAATTTACAGTATAATAAAACAAAAAATCCCAAGAGATTGAAAATGGGACAGAAATGACAATAAAATGAAAGGATCATCACAAACAAGCAAATATCTAAAAATCAAAAGTTGCAAAAAGACTACTGAACAAAATGGAGAAAATAATCAAAAAAATAATTCTAGATTTGCCCAACCGGTAGAACAAAAGTGTCAACTTACAAAGGTATACCATAAATCCATCACAACAAATGAAAAAGCATACCCAGAGAAGCCCACCACCTGTAGAGAAGTTCCTAAAAGCTCTGAGGTAAAAAAGCAAATGAATAAAAATAGAAACAGATGACATACAAATATACAACATATAATCAGAATGGCATCAAACTTCTCAAGAGCAATAGTAGAAAACAAGGAGACAATAAAGCAATGCTTTTAAAATTCTGTAGAAAATTATTCCCAACCTGCAAGTCTACAGACAGCCAAACTATCAATCACACATGAAAGCAGAAGAAAGATTCATCAGACATACCAGATCTGAAAAACAGCTTACTTTGTCTGCTGGAAAGATAACTATGAAATTGTGCTCCACCAAAAACAGGGAGTAAATTAGGAGAGAATCACATATGTGAGCAAAGAAACAGGGGATCTAACATAAGAGAAAAGAGAATTCCCAGGACAATGATAAAAGGCAACTTCAAGATAGCTCTCTAGATTAGAAACAAATAGAAATTGAAATAAGAAAAAAAGTACACTAAAAGAATAATGAGTACACCATCAACTGATGAATGGATAAAGAAGACGTGGTTCATAGATACAATGGAATACTACTTGGCAATGAGAAAGAATGAAATCATGCCATTTGCAACAACGTGGATGGAAATGGAATGTATTATGCTGAGTGAAGTCAGTCAGTCAGAGAAAGACAAATATCAGGTGTTTTCACTCATACGTGGATCTTGAGAAACTTAACAGAAGACCAGGGGGAAAGGGAAGGAGAAAAAATAGTTACAGAGAGGGAGAGAGGCAAACCATAACAGACTCTTAAATACAGAGAACAAACTGAGGGTGGATGGGGGGGAGGGGAAAATGGGTGATGGGCATTGAGGAAGGTACTTGTTGGGATGAGCACTGGGTGTTGTATGTAAGTGATGAACCACAGGAATTTACCCCAAAACCAAGAGCACACTTTACACACAGTTTGTTAGCCAATTTGACAGTAAGTTGTACTAAAAAAAGAAAAAAAGAAAAAATTCCATTTTTATTCATCAAAAAAAAATTAAAACTAAGGTATCTGAACTACTGAGAGAAGACAAGCTTCTGTAAGAGTTTTGGGGAATTAATAATAAATACATAGAACACTAACCAAATTTTAATAGGGCAGTTATTAACTCCAAGAATAAAAGTTGCACACGTAAAAATTATTTACTGGTAGTATACATTACAATTCATCCATATACAGTCATAATATGTTAACAATGAATCTAAATTTAAGCAAAAAATATCTAATAATTGGATTATTTAGGAGAAAAAAAAAAGCCTAAAGAGAGAGACAGCCAGTGAGTGTCAGCCCTAAAAGCTAAAGCCTCTTTGGTAAGCACAATAATGCCACCCCACTACCCCCTACTTACCCTCTCCAAAGACGTCCACATCCTAAACCCAAGATTTGTGAATACTGTATGTTACCTTACACGGCAAAGGAGAATTAAGGTTGCAGATGGAATTAAGTTTGCTAATCAGCTGATCTGAAATAGTGAAATTATCCATTATCCTGGTGGACACAATATAATCACCAAAATCCTTAAAAATGAAAGGAAGGGGCAAAAGAGGAGAATCAGAGAAAGACATATAATACCAGAGGCACTGTTACAGTGATGTTGCTGGCTTTGAAGATGAGGGATGAAGGTCACAGACCAATGAATACAGGTGACCTTCAAAAGGTGGAAAAAGGAAACAAATTATGAGAAGCTTGCAATAGGAACACAGCCAAGCTGACACCTTGATTTTAGTATGAGACTTATTTCAGACTTTTTAAAAAAAAATTTTTTTAATGTTTATTTTTGAGAGAGAGGGACAGCAAGCGAGTAGGAGAGGGGAAGAGAGAGAATTCCAAGCTCCACACTGCCAGCTCAGAGTCCGTCACCGGGCTCAAACCCACAAACCACAAGATCATGACCTGAGCAGAAACCAAGAGCCAACACTTAACCGACTGAGCCATCCAGGCACCCCTCATTTCATACTTTTTAATTTTTTTAGTGTTTATTTATTTTTGAGAGAGAGAGAGTGAGTGAGTGAGTGTGCACGAGGGGGATAGGGGCAGAGAGAGAGGGAGACACAGAATGGGAAGCAGGCTCCAGTCTCTGAGCTGTCAGCACAGAGCCTGACACAGGGCTTGAACTCACAAACCATGAAATCATGACCTGAGCTGAAGTAGGACCCTTAACCGACTGAGCCACCCACATGCCCCTCGTTTCAGACTGTTAAACTACAGAACTGTAAAGGAAATAAATTTATGTTGTTTTAAGACACTAAGTTTGTGGTAGTAGAATGTACGTAGGGGCACTTGGGTGGTTTGGGTGGCTCGGTTGAGCATCCAACTCTTGATTTGGGGCTCAGGTCATGATTCCAAGGTTGTGGGATGGAGTCCCGCATCAGACTCTATGACAAGAGTATAGCTTGCTTAAGACTCTGTCTCTTCCTCTCTCCCGCTGCCTCTCTACCCACTACCTCTCGCTCTCAAAAAAAAAAAAAAAAAGTTTAGAATTAATGTAGATTATATCTACACATGGAAGGTAAGAAATCTGTGATGTAAGCATTTTATTTAGAAATTTAGAGGTAGGGGCGCCTGGGTGTCTCAGTCGGTTAAGCATCCGATTTCGGCTCAGGACATGATCTTGCATTCTGTGGGTTCAAGCCCCGCGTCAGGCTCTGTGCTGACAGCTCAGAGCCTGGAGCCTGCTTCTGATGCTGTGTCTCCCTCTCTCTCTGTCCTCCCCCTGTTTGTGCTCTGTCTGTCTCTCTCTCAAAAATAAATGTTTAAAATAAATTTAAAAAAAAAAGAAATTTAGAGGTAAATACTTAAGAATAAGTTGAAGAACACTGCCTCTATAAAAAAGCAGTGAAGATGAAAGGGGCCCATAGGACTGTAATTTTTGTTAGAAGCCATATACAACTCTAATTTAATAAAATAAACCAAAATATCACTCAGGACACTCAAGCAGCCATGACACATGCTAGATACACAAAAATAATAACAGGAGAGTAAACCAATAAAGTCTTCTGAAAGAGGGAAGAGATAAATTCTTTTAAAATACACATTGAAGGGACAGCCATTTTAGCAGAGCTATTAAAAAACATTACACAGGGGCGCCTGGGTGGCTCAGCTGGTTAAGCGTCCAACTCTTGACTTCAGCTCAGGTCATGATCTCATGGCTCCTGAGTTCGAGTCCCACGTTGGGCTCTGTGCTTACAGTGTGGAGCCTGCTTGGGATTCTCTCTCTACCCTTCCCCACTTCTCAAAATAAATAAACTTAAAAAATTACATAAAATAAAGTAGGAAAGAGCTTCCAAATAGTTGATTTATAGTGAAAGGTAAGCATTTATCTTTTCAGGGGAAGAATAAAGGAAGAAAGTGAAACGAAAGACTGATCACATGAGAAGATAGGAGAAGTCTGAACAGGAGTGGCCTGGTAGGCAAGGACAAGTAAGATAGAACTAACCAGCTTTCTTGGTACATCTAAGACTCAGTAGGTGATAAAGACTGCAAATGGCTCCCAGTTATAAGCAAATAGGAGAGAGCAAACTTTAAAAGATAGCGATTATTGGGGCGCCTGGGTGGCTCAGTCGGTTAAGCGTCCGACTTCGGCTTAGGTCACGATCTCGCGGTATGTGAGTTCGAGCCCCGGGTCGGGTTCTGTGCTGACTGCTCAGAGCCTGGAGCCTGTTTCAGATTCTGTGTCTCCCTCTCTCTCTGGCCCTCCCCCGTTCATGCTCTGTCTCTCTCTGTCTCAGAAATGAATAAATGTTAAAAAAAAAAAAAAAAAAAAAAAAAAAGCGATTATTTTGTTATTGTTGTTGAGGATGATGATTTTGTTGCTTCTACATGGAAAAGCAAATAAAGTGACATTCCAGAGCTGGGTGAAGCCAAATTATCTGTGTAAAAGTCATTTAATATTTTCAACAGAATATAAAATAAAACCACTGAACCACACCCAATTAAATAGCAAGAAATAAAAAGTAATCTCATAAGTGTAGTGCCCAGTGATAATGAGGTGACAGAAGTGAACTTTAAATATTAACAAGGAACAAGTCACGAAGTCCTCCACAGCAAAAACTTTTCATTGTTCCATCCTCACTTGCATCTCAGCAATCCCTCCCTGTCCACATTGCTATAAATACCAGCAAAAAAGAAAATCAACAAGCATTTACGGACCAACATGTATCTACACATCAGCTTCTCTTTTTTTTTTAACATCAACAATGGCAATATACATTTGACAAGACTCAGTTTCATACTGAAAGGATGAAAGAGACGCCTTAATTTAAAACAATAAACTTTCATCACTAAGTTTATGACTTAATTCTTAACATAAAGATTAACAAAATTAAATTTTATTCTAGCTTTAAAACTAGGAACCAGAGTCTCACTCCTACATATCGTTGTCATACTAAATGCATACATTCTTGGAAAACTAATCTGCGTTATTAAGAATTAACCTGCTCCTCCTCCTCTTCAAGCTTACATACTTAACGCTGATTGTCCTATTGTGTCATAACTGCAGGTGTGGGAATATGACATTTCTGTGTATGAAAAACTAGAAGAAAAAACCTTGTTATTTGAAAGGGGGTGGAACCCAAGTACTGAAGAACTTCCAACTTCTGAATATAGTCTGACAAGAAGATTCAGTAACTCATTTTGATAGGAAAGAGGGTCACTAAATTGTATGTGCCTAGTAGAACAGAATTTCAGATAGCACAGTGCCTCAAATAGAATAGTTGTTCAAAAACAAGTAATTTACTTTATCCTTGACATCTTCATTACCAAATAAAGGAAACTAAAATATTAACATTAACGTTGGCAGATAATGTCGTTAATTTCTTCTCCCTTGGGTTGCTTTTAAATATTTGTCTTTAGCACAGTGGGATTTCACCACAATGTATCCACCTGAAGATTTATTTTTCCTGTTCAGGAGTTCTGATTCTTAAAACTGAAGATTCACATCTTATATCAATTTTGGGGGTTAAAAACTCTAAATATTCGCCTCTCTCCTAGTCTCTCTTCCAGAGGATCTTATTAGATACATATAGAATCACCTCATGCTAGTGTCTGGATTTATTTACCTGTATCTCACATTTTCATCTCTCTTCTCAGCGCTACACTCTGCATAATTTCTTTGTATCCACCTTCAAGTTCATTAATAGTGTCTTCGGCTGTTTCTAATCTATTTATTCCATTCAGTGACTTCTAACTACAAAGATTATATTTTTCTTTTTGAAATTCTTTAGTTTTTATGGACTACATCTGTGCTTCTTTCATATTTTCAAATTCATCTTGTGCTTCTATAATAATTTTAAATATTGCCATTTTATACTGTCTCTAACAATTACATTGTCTGAAAATTCTAGGAATCTAAATTGGTCATCAGAGATCTCTGCTAAATCTTGCTCTTGATGGATTACTTTCTGGATTCTTAGTATACATTTCACAAGGCTTTCTTCTTCAAATACATTGCCGTAATTGAAGGTGTATGCCAGAGCAAATATCTGCTCACTACTAGATATCCAGAGATGTAAACACTCCAACCAGGAGCACATTTTAAGTTAACTTACTGTCTTGGTGGTTGGTTCCTAGACTAGGCAAGGAACTAAAATCTGAGTGATGACAGGACTATGGTTACAAATTCTCAGGGAAAGCACCCTGCCTCTTCCCCATCAAGGCCAAAACAAAGAAATTTCTTTGTTAAATCAAGAGTAGGGCATAGTTTTGAAAGAGTCTACCTTTCTACTCAGAAGTTACAAGCTTAGGGAAATACAACGTCACTTCCCAATTCTTCCCTTCTTGTCTCCACCCCCTTTCAGGCTAACTAGTATGTCATGCTGCCAAGCACAGAAGTCATGTCATGATATACTACGTGTTTCCAAAGTAAATAAATGTAGCTTAAAAAGGCATTTTTTCCATAAGATGTCATTCATGACAGAGGAGGAAGCAACAATTACCTTTTAGGTTAAACAGAGGGTATACAGAAATACTAAACACATTAGGAGCCCTGAAATTAACTATATTGTTTCAGTTTCCTTATCTGTAAAGTGGGTATAAATCTATAAAGTGGGGATAAAGCAATGTTACAGAATAATCATAAGCACTGAAATGATAAATGGACAGTGGATAACGCAGCATTAGGCATATAAGCATTCAATAATTATTAGCTAGCATATTTTCATAACTATTACACACAACACTAGCTTGGACTGCAGAATTTCAGCTTACATACATTAGGGAATAATAAGGGAGTTTACTGAAAGATACACTAATTACTAAACCTTTATTCTAGTGTAAATTGTGCCATCAAATAGCTCTGTAATTTGATTTAAAACCTCTGTGGCTTAGTTTCTTCATTACAAAAAAAGTGAGTGGCTGGATTTGACTCTAAGATTTTTTTTTTTTTTTTTTAAGCTCTAAACGCCAGTGATTACCTCCACTGGAAGGAGATTAAACACTACATGATGGGATATAGAAAAGTGTCCTCTGAAGAAAGCAATATTCTCATATGCGGTCACTATTTTTTTTCAAAAGGTAAAGAAAACTTTAACTAAATGAAGCAGTTACCATATTTTTGTACATGTAGTAGAAAAAATACAGACAAGATAAAGTCAGCTAATGACATTAGGGAAAGATGAAAAAAATGTGAAGGAATAACTATAAATATGTTTCAAACTGATACTGCAAGGATAAATCCAGCAACCTTTTATATTTCCCCTAGCTTCTAGAACTAAAATACCTGGTGAAGAAGGCTAATTATTTCTTTGTGATACAAGTAACAAAGTGATGCATTAGAGTGGTTTTTCTATATGTAAAAGTCTTGATTGAAATAATAATGCCCAATTGCTACTTATGACCATTTAGTATTATACACATATAGGAACTTTAGAAAAATAACACTTAGGAGCCTGCTTCTAAGATGAGGTAATTTTATGACACACATGGGAAGAAACTATATGATATTAAATTCTCAGTAATAACCACTGGTAGAAATATCCAAAGCAAGACTACTATGCAAAAGTCATATCATAATATACTCCATATTCTGACAGTAAAAGTGAGGAAGAAGGAAAAGGAGCTATCACTCTTGGTCACTAAATTAAGAAAAAACCAAAGCAACTATGCAGCCATTAAAGCAAAAATGAAATGAGATCATTTCATTCATTCATTTTCATTCATCAAAAATACCATGCAGAAGGGGCACTTGGATGGCTCAGTTAGTTAAGTGGCCAACTCTTGATTTCCGCTCAGGTCATGATCTCATGGCTTGTGAGATCCAGCGCAGGGGTGGGGAAGGAGACAAGCTAAGCATGGAGCCTGCTTGGAATTCATTCTCTCACCATCTCCCCCCCCGCCTCCCTCTCTCTCTCTCTCTCTCTCTCTCTCTCTCCCTTCCTCTCTCTCTCTCTCCCTTCCTCTCTCTCTCTCTCTCTCTCTCTCTCCCTTCCTCTCTCTCTGCCCCTCTCCCTGGCTCAGGCGCTCTTTCTCTCAGATAGATAGGTAGGTCAGGTGGTCGATCGATCAATCAATCAATAGATAAAACCACATAAGAAGCCCAGAGTCCACTTGAAAATACTTTATTATAAATACAAGAGGGAAATTGTGGCAAGGATTTTTTTAAACATGCATGAGGATGTTAAATGGCTGGCAAAGTAAAAGAGGTCATAATAAAGAGCAAAACTTTTTTAAATTAATTGTGTGTGTGTGTGTGTGTGTGTGTGTGTGTGTGTGTGTGTGTAAAAGGATTTGGGAAAGGGCACAGCAGAATAAAATTTAATACAGCATTCACTCACTCTGTGAAGGATAAGATCATTCTTCTCTCCTTAGTTTAATTCATATTCCGCCATAAGGCACTCTCAATTCTACCACAAGGTAAAACTGCTAAGCTAATTACCTCACCACTATGAAACTTTGACCCTGACAAGCTATTCTTTTACTGTAAGGAGTGACTGCATGCAGCCAAGATCCAGTCTTGCTACTTCAATCACTGACCTCCAATCCTTGATAAAATCAAAGGTCTACTGCATCCAACTCCAGAGCATGTCTCACTGTAAAAGGCGGTCATCCTGGCTTAAGAATGCAAGTTTTCTCTGCACCTAAGCATGATCACCTACTTATGGTCTCTCATGCACACACTAATTTTGACTTACATATCTCATTCATTCATTTACTTAACTCATTAAGTTTTCACTATGGACTACTATACACCAACCACAGTCTGGAGTTACAAGGGCAGATGAGACCATTTTAGAATCTTGTCTCGTGAAATCCACAATCTAGTGAGAAAAGTACTATTGGTCATTAACCAGTAACTACACAAGTATGTACCTACTTCATATTGTACAAATGCCAAAAATGGAAATGCCAAAAAAAGAGCTACCCAAAGTTTCACACTTCTGGAATGCCGTCTCTGCCTGGATACAATGTCACAACAAGGATAGCCAACAGATGGATGGTGTGGACACCGTTCATTCAAAAGGCACATACCTCCAAGTATCATTTTCATAAAGATATTAACAATAATAAGTAAGATCACTCACTCCTTAACTACAGGTGTACTTTTTTTCTACTACACTTTATTGTGTTTCACAGACAATGTGTTTTTTATAAATTTAATGTTTATGGCAACCCTGTGTCAAGCGTCTATCAGTGCCACTTTTCCAACAACCTTTGCTCACTTCATGTCTCTGTCACATTTTGGTAATTCTCACAATATTTAAAACGCTTTCATTATTATCATATTTGTTATGGTGATCTCTGACCAGGGTTCTTTGATGTTACCAGTGTAATGTTGTGGAGGACCAAGAACCATAGCCATATCAGACAGTTAATACATGTTGTGTGCATTCCAACTATTCTACCAACCAGCCATTCCCCATCTCTCCCCTCTCTTCTTGGGCCTCCCTGATCCTTGAGACACAACAATCTTGAAATTAGGCCAATTAATAACCTACAATGTCCTCTAGGTGTTCAAGTGAGTCACATGTCTCTCACTTTAAATCAAAAGTTAGAAGTGATTAAGCTTAGCAAGGAAGGCATGTCAAAAGCCAAAGATAGGCCAAAAGCTAAGCCTCTTGTGCCAAACAATTAGCCAAGTTGTGAATGCAAAGGAAATGTTCTTGAAGGAAATAAAAAGTGCTACCCCAGTGAACACACAAATGATACAACCTTACTGCTGATATGGTTTACATAGAAGACCAAAGCAGCCACAGCGTTCCCGTAAGCGAAAGCCTAATCCAGAGCAAGGCACGAACTCTCTTCAATTCTTTGAAGGCAAGGGAAGTGAGGAAGCTGCAGAAGAAAAGTCTGAAGCTAGCAGAGGTTGCTTCATGAGGTTTAAGGAAAGAAGCAATCTCCATAACAGAAGTGCCAGGTCAAGCAGGAAGTGCTGCTGTAGAAACTGCATCAAGTTATACAGAAGATCCAGCTAAATAGTTAATGAAGGTAGCTCCCCTAAACAATGTAAACAAAACAGCCTTTATTGGAAGAAGATGCCATGTGGGGATTTGATAGCTGTAACAGAGAAGTGAATGCCTGGCTTTAACCCTTCAAAGGACAAGCTGTTTTGTTAGTGGCTAATGCAACTGGTGACTTTAAATTGAAGTCAATGTTCACTTATCATTCTGAAAATTCTAAGGCCTTTAAGAATTATGATAAATCTAGTTAGCCTGTGCTCTAGTAAATGAATAGTAAAGCCTAGATGACAGCCTATCTGTTTACAACATGGTTTACTGGATATTTTAAGCCCACTGTTGAGACCCACTACTCAAGAAAATAAATTATTTCAAAACACTGCTGCTCAATGACAATGTACAAAGTTACCCAAGAGCTCTGATGGAGATGCACAACAAGATTGTTTTTTTCAAACCAGATAACACAACACCAGTTCTGCAGCCATGGATCAATGAATCATTTCAACTTTCAAGTCTTATTATTTAAGAAATACTTTTCATAAGGCTACAGCTGCCACAGAGTATGATTCCCCTGATGGATCTGGGTAAAATAAATTGAAAACCCTCTAGAAAAATTCACTCTTCTAATAAATAAAAACATTTTAAAATATTTTTTCAAAAAAAGGAAGATTCTCTATTCTAGATACCATTAAGCATCTCATCATCATTCATGGGAGGGGTCAAAATATCAACTTTAACAAGAGTTTGAAAGAAGTTGATTCCAACCCTCATGGTTGACGTTGAGAAGTTCAAGACTTCAGGGAGGAAGTAATGGCAGGTATGGTAGAAATAGCAAGAAGAACTAGAAGTGGAGTCTAAAGATGTGACTGAATTGCTGCAATCTCATGGTACAACTTTAATGGATGAGGAGTTGCTTCTTATGGATGAGGCAAAAAAGTGGATTCTTAAGATGGAGTATAGTCCTGGTGAAGATGTAAAGATTGTTGAAATGACAACAAAGGCATTAGAATATTACATAAACATTGATAAAGCAGCAACAATTTGAAAATAGTGACTCCAATTTTGAAAGAAGT
This sequence comes from Panthera tigris, assembly GCF_018350195.1. Taxonomy (NCBI): domain Eukaryota; kingdom Metazoa; phylum Chordata; class Mammalia; order Carnivora; family Felidae; genus Panthera; species Panthera tigris. The sequence goes on along the minus strand of NC_056676.1, from coordinate 44,972,465 downwards.
TCTACTATGGGTAAAATGCTATCAAAGAGCATCACGTGCTACAGAAAAATTGTCCATGAAAGGAAGAATCAATAGATGTGGCAAACTTCACTGTTGTCTTATTTAGGAAATTGCCATAGCCACCCCAACCTTCAGCAACCACTACCCCGATCAGTTAGCAGCCACCAACATTGAGGCAAGTCTCTTCACCAGCAAAAAGATTACTAACTCACTGAAAGCTCAGATAATGGTCACCATTTTTTATCAATAAAGTACTCTTTAAGGTGTATATATATATACACATATATATATATACACACACACACATACACACACACACACACACACATATATACAAAAAATAATGCTATTGCCTACTTAATAGACTACAACATATTGTAAACATAACTTTTACATGCACTGGGAAACCAAAAAATTCACTTACTCGCTTTGTTCTGATGGTCTGGACTGAACCTGCAATTTCTCTGAGGTGTGTCTATACACAAAATGTGTGGGAAAATTTACTGTTATAAATGAAAGTCAAGATGGCCCTATTTGACAGTTGAACATGTTTCTATTTTGATTGCATAAATATTCACAGGGAGAAGCCAAAGACTTAACACAAACTTTTAAAAGTTCTTTGATAAATACACTAAAAGCTTAATGAATCACTCAAAAAAGCACTTACATATTTGAATGAATAAATGAATCCTTGAATCAGTGAATGATAAAGAATATGAAAGCAAATACATGTAGGAGGAAATACAAATAATAAGATATATGACAAAAGATCAATTTTGCTATAACTAAAGAAAAGTGAATTAAGCAAAAGTGAAGCATCATTTGTACCTGCAGTCTACAATATTTAATGTTGTTGAGGTTTTAGTAAAATAATCATTACCCTTCATTACCAATTGTTTAGGTATTCATGAAAAATGAATGTATGCAATAATACTATATGTTTTTAAGTTTATAACCCATTACCAAATTACTCAATCCTAGGAATTTATCCCAAAGAAATAACTAAAAAGAAAGGAGAAATGCTTATAGCAATATTAATTACATCAGCAAAAACCAAAAAATACTTAGATGCAACAGAAGAGAATTGTTAGGTACATTATGAAATGTCATTACCTCATTATTATAAAAAACCTATGTTATTTGATGTTTATGTAAAAGTATATTAAAAGTACTTGTTAAATCAAACAATAGAACATAAAATGATACATGCAGCACAGTTACAACTATGTGATAACCACAGATGCAATGATATTAGGAATTACATAGAAATTGTCATAAATGTAGAAAAATCAAATTTTATAAAACATATTCATATATTATCTAAAATTTACTTACTATGTTTGGAAACTTAAATAAAGTTCCAGACTAAAGACAAATAATGCTCTGTAATCACTGTAGATAAAATCAAGAGGCTACAACAAAAATACTCTACTAATTTGGTATATACATCCAAACCTGTAAGGGAAATCAAAGAGAACAGAGTATAATGTATACATTTACATGTATCAATAAGACTTTCCAATAAATAAACCAAATACACAAATAAAATGATGGAAGATGTCTGGACTCTAAAAATAGGTTTAAAAGATACATGCAAGGAGAGGAAGAATAGAAACAATAACGCAATCTACATATAAACTGAGTTCAAAATTATTCATGAATCAGTGCCAGCCACATCCCTAGAGAACAAATGTTTTTTACTACAGCCAAATTCAGAGTAAAATATCATGTCAGGTGTCTTGGGTATGGTTAAGCCAAAAAACAAAACAAAAACAGAAACAAAAACAAAACAAAACAAAAAAAGCATCAACAACATCAGACTACTCAAGGTCCCATTCACTATTCTTTTTTAAGTTCCTTTATTTATTTTGAGAGAAACAGAGACAGCATGAGTAGAGGAAGGGGAAGGGGGAGGGGGAGGGGGAGGGGGAGGGGGAGGGAAGAGAGAGAGAAGAGAGAAAGAATATGAATCCCAAGCAGGCTCCACCTTCAGCACAGAGCTCAATGCAGGGCTCAAACTCACGAAACCTTGAGGTCATGACCTGACCCGAAACCAAGAGTCAGATGCTTAAGGAACTGAGCCACCAGGCGCCCCACATTCATTCTTATTCTAACAAAAAAGTAACAATTAAGATTTAAGATACTTCTAAATTTGTTATAGAAATAAACAAGTTGCACTTCCAGGAAGACAGTGTAGACTTTTTTCACGTTAATTAGAACAAAAAAAAAACAATATTATGTATAGAAGGAAAAAAAAAAAGACTGAATGGCACAAAGAAAATGGCAGACCAGTTAGGGGCAACTCAGGACCCAAAAAAAGAGACAGTGGTGAGGTGTACAGGTTATGTTTTTCCCTAATATATCCCAGACTTGAGGGTGAAGAACCTAGCAACACAGAAATGCCAATAGAGACAAAAAACCTTCCAACAAAAGCCAGTTTTCCCTAGCCAAAGAATTGAAAGGGAGATCCCAGAATGACAGAAAATTTTTAGACAACAAATGTTCTACTCCAGCCAAACACCACAGCAAAAAACTTTAATCCCACAACCACCAACAGCAGGAAAGGTCAATGGGAAGCCTAGACCTTCAACATGTTCTAAAACAAGGAACCCCCAAACCCTCACTGGGTAGCATACAAAAAGCTTAACAGATAACCTGGACTTCCAATTCAGCCTGGCAATAAGGAGGCCCCCTTAACCTTCCAGCTGGGCAGATGTCAAGGAGGCCTAGTGGACAGTCAGAGGACTTTCACCAACCTCTAGCAATAATGAGCCATACCACCACCACCACCGCCACCACCGCCACCACCGTGTTAGCAGAGACCTCACAGATAACAGTAATGAGGCAACCCAACTATTCCAAGACTGAAAGGTACCAGTGGAGTTCTAAATGAGAGCCAAAATTCCCACCTTGGGCCAGAAGTTACAAGAACCACCTACCCCCTTGGATAGCAATGGAAGCCAAGTGGAATACCTGGACTTCCACGCCCACACAGCACTAATAAGGGCATATGTCCCTTTCCACTGCTGGAGAATTATCAGATGAAGTCAGATAAAATGTAAGTTTAAATAAAATCCAGAGTCTCAGAAACCAATATCCAAAATATCCAGGTTTCAATCAAAAATAACTTATACTGGGGTGCCTGGCTGGCTCAATGGGAAGAGCATGTAACTCTTGATCTCGGGGTCATGAATTTGAGCCCCATGATGAGTGTAGAGGTGAGTAAAAAAAATAAATAAAACTTTTAAAAAAAGAAAAGAACTTAAACCAAAAACCAAGATCCCAAATGAAAAAAGACAATTAATAGAGGCCACTGAGATCACAGAAATGTTAGATCTGACAAAAACTTTTAAGCAGTCATCTTTACAATGTTTCCCTAAGCAATTGTAAGTATACTTGAAATAAATGAAAATCGAAAGATTTAACAAAGAAATAGAAAACTATAGTAAGAGGAGAAGAGAAGAGAAGAGAAAGAAAATGACATAAAAAAGGAAACAAATAGATATTTTAGAAATGGAAAATATAATAACAGAATAAGGAATTTAGTGGATGAGTTCAATACCAAAATGAAAAAGACAAAGGAAAAAAATCACTAAATTGGAAGACAGAATAACAGAAATTACCTCATCTGAACTACAGAGACAATAGAAAAAATAGATGAACAAAATCTCAGGGACCTGTGGGACCATCACACAAAATCTAACAATCATGTCATCAGATTGTCCTCCTCCCAGAGGAGACAAGGAAGGTAGAGGTGAAAAATCACTTGAAGAAGTAATGGCTAAAAACTGTCCAAATCTGGCAAAAGACATAAACCTGAAATTAAAAAGCTAAGCTAACCCCAGAGTAATCAAAGAAATAAAAATACACTGTAAACTACTGAAAACTAAAAACAGAGGAAAAAAAAAACTTTAAGGAGTAAAAAAGAAATGATACCCATAGAGAAGCAATTCAAATGACAGCAGCTTGTTGATTTCATTAGAAACCATAAGCGTACATAGGAAGTGGCATATTTTCAACTGCTGAAAATATCCTTCAGGACTGAAGGGGAAAGTCAGACATTTTCAACTGAAGGAAAACTAAGAAATTTTGTAATATTTTGTTAAGTATTTAACTTAATAGAATTTTTAGGTTTAGAACTTTTAGTCTGAAAGAAATGATATTTTCAGTAGCAGATCTACCCTAAAAGAATGCAAAAAGTAAGTTCTCCAAACAGGAAGAATAAAATAAGGAACTTTGGAATACTAGGAAAAATGAAAACTACAATAAGCAAAAACAGGGTAAATTTAAGACTTTCCTTCTTTTCTTAAGTTTTCTAAACCCTGTTTCATGGTGAAGCAAAAATGTTTGATGTGGTTCTCAATATACACAGAGGAAATATTTAAGACAATTATACTATAAATAGAGGAGGGTAAAGAAACATAAAGGTGAGTATGGTTTCTATGCATCACTTGAACTGAAAAACAGATGATACCATTAGACTGTAATAAGTTAGCTATATGAAATGTATACCTAAAACAATCACTAATAAAAGCTTCCCAACAAGATAGACTCAAAATAGCTACATGTAAATGAGAACTAAATAATGTTTAAGTAGCCAACAAGGCAAAAAAAGAAAAATTAAAAACAGATCCAACAGAAAGCATAAACCAACTAGTGTTAGCCTTGAGGCCTAACCTACCAATAGTTAGACTAAATGTAAATGGTCCTGGGGTGCCTGGGTGGCTCTGTTAGTTGAACATCCAACTCTTGATTTCGGCTCATATCATGACCCTGGGGTCATGGGATGGAGTCCTGTGTTGGGCTCCATGCTAAAAAGCGTGGAGCCTACTTGAGATATTCATTCTCTCTCTCTCTCTCTCTCCCTCCCTCCCTCCCTCCCCGCCACTCACATGCACGCATGTATGTACACTCTCTAAAAAATAAAATATAAATAGTCCTAATCTAGCAATTAAAAGACAAGATTGGCAGACTAGATTAAAAATACAATCCAACTATACACTGTCTAAAAGAAACTTACTTCAAATACAATAATGTGGGAGAGCTGTAAAAGTAATAGTGCATAAAAAGGTAGATTACACAAATATTAGTCAAAAGAAAGTGAAACATAGTAAGATCCCACTTCACACCAACTAGTATGGCTATAAAAAAAAGAGACAATAACATGTGTGATAAAGATTGGAACTCTCATATATTGCTGGTGGGCATGCAAAATGGGGCAGCTGCTGTGTAAAACAATCTGGTAATTCATCAAAAAGTTAAACATAAAATACCATATCACCAAGCAATTCCTCTCTTACTCTGTAAGCATACAAGAGAAGTGGAAACATACATCCACACAAAAGCTTGTACAAGGATGTTCTAACAGCATTGTTGTTAACAGTCAAAAAGTGGAAACTCAAATGTCCACCAACCAATGAATGGATATACAAAATGTGGAGTACCAATATTATGAAGTATTATTCAGCCATAAAAAGAAATGAATTACCAATATGCAATATTACAACATAGATGACCCTTGAAAACATGCTAATTGAAATAAGTCAGATAGAAAAGGTCATGTAAGCATGACTCTACTTACAGGAAATATTGAGAAGAGTAAATCCAGAGACACAGTAGATTACTAGTTGCCAGGATGGAGGGCAGTGGTAATGAGAAGTGACTATCAATGGATATGGAGTTTCTTTTTGAGTGATAAAATATATTATAAAATTAGACACTGGTGATGGTTGCACAACATTACAAATATAATAAAAACACCTGAATTGCACACCTTAAAATGGTTAAATAGTGTAGGTTATTTGAATTTAATCTCAATTTTTTTTAAAAAAGCAGGAATGGTTTTATTAATGTCAGATAAAGAAGACATAAGAGACATAACAAACAAAAATTACCAGAGTAGATACTCCAAAAAGACACAGCAATCCTAAATGTATATGAAACCAATGACACAGCTACAAAATCTATAGCTTATAGGTGATGAAAAACTGGACACAATAGCAACAAAGACACAGAGGATGTCAAAAACATTTTCAGTCAAGAAGCCTTTCCTGATATTATAGAACAGAATATACATTATTTTCAATACCCAAAGAATGTATAACAAATGGATTATATCATTGTGAGCATAAATGAATCTCAACAAATTTACAAGAATTGAAAACAGAGTTTGTTCACCAGCCATAATAAATTCAAGATAGAAATCAGTAAGAAAAAGATAATAGGAAAATCTCCAGATACTTGGAAATTAAACAGATCCGGATATTCCACAGGTCAAAGAGGAATAAATACTCGGGGGGGGGGGGGGGGGGGGGGTGGAGAAACAACATATAATGAACTGAATGAAAATACAACATAACAAAATTTGTGGTGCACAACTAATGCAGTACAGGGAGGGAATTTCATAGCACTAAATGGATACATTATTAGAAAAGTAAAAGTCTCAAGTTAATATCCTAGGCTCTTGCCTCAAAAACTTAGAAAAAGAAGAAAATAAACCCAAAGCAGTCAGAAGTAGGATATAGTAAGGACAGCAGAAATCAATGAAACTTATTTACACTGGCTTTTTTAAAAAGTCAATAGAAGTGACAAATATCTAGCAATACTAACAAAGAAAACAAAAACAGATAAGTCCTAGATAGTCAATTATCAGGAATGAAAACGGTTATCACTATCAACTCTGCAGACATCAAAAAATTAATAAGATACTACCATAAGCAATGCTTTGACAGCTTTGATGATAGAGATCAGTGAATCAAGAAACAAACAAAAACACTCCCCAAAAGTGAAACTTTAGGCATAGGTGGAGAATTGTATCAAATCTTTAAAGAGGAATTAATATCCCTTCCACACAATCTCTTCCAGGACACAGAAAAAGAGGAAACACTTCCTATTCCATTTTATGAAGCCAGAATTGTGCTGATTCCAAAAGAAAGATATCACAAAAAAAGGAAAATTATATACAAATATTCCTTATTAATATACATGTGAAAATATTTAAGAAAATATTAGAAAATGGAATTCAGCAATGAGTTTGTGTGAATACAAATATAAATTATATATGATCAAGTAGGGCTTATTCTAGGAATAGATGTTTAGTTCAATATTGGAAAATCAATGAAATCTATAATATTAATAAGCTAAAGGAGAAAAATCATGATGATTTCTATTGATAAAGAAAATACATCTGACAAAATTCAATACTGATTCCTGATAAAAACTTTCAGGAAAATAGGAAAAGAAAACTTCCTTAACATGAGAAAGAATATCTACAAAAACACGTGAAACTATTTACTGGTGAAAGACTGAATGCTTTTGCACTAAGATTGGAAGAAAGCCAAGGATGCCAGCTCCCACTGCTGTTACTCAACAAAATGCTGGAAGTTCTATCCAGTGCCAAGAGAAGAAAGAGAAATAAGAGATATATAAATGGGGAAAAAACAAACAAAAAAGAAAAAACAAACAAACAAAAAAAAACACCTATCCCTCTGTCCAGTTGATGTAAAAAAGCCCAAGGAATTTAACTTCCAGAATAAGTTTATTAAGAATGCAGGATATAAAACAAAAATAGAAAAATCTATGCATTTATAAACTAGCAATGAATATAAGTGCATACTAAAATTAAAAACATTTATAATCACGAAAAAAATGGAATATAGTGGAGTAAAATTAACAAAGTATTTTGACTTATATGTTGAAAACTATAAAATGCTGATGAAAGAAGCCAATGATCTACATAAATGAAGAGACATATAGTGTTCATGGAAGACTCAACAATATTTATAGAAAGGCAAATGAACTAGAATAACTGAAAACAATTCCAGAAAGAAGAAAGTGGAAGAGTCAGTCTACTAATTTCAAGATTTATTATACACCTACAGTAATCAAGACTATGCAATATTTGTGCAAGAAGAGACACACAGATCCGCGAAACAGAATGGAGAATCCAGAAATACACAAATACCCATATGCCAAATACTTTTTAACAAGGCTGCAAATGCAATTCAATGAAAGAAAGACAGTCTTTTCAACAAATAGTGCTGGAATAGGTGGACATCCAAAGGCAAAATAAATCAACCTCAACCTAGGTCCAATATCTTATTTTTTTTTTAATGTCAAAATGAACCATGGACTTAAATGTAAAACTGTAAACATTCAAGAAGAAAAAAAAAGAAAGAAAACAGGAGAAAATCTTTGCAATCTAGGGAGAGGCAGAGAAGAGTTCCCTGACTTAACAAAAACACAGTTCACAAAGGAAAAATTGGGGCCTCACCAAAACTAAAAATTTTGCTTTATATAAAACCTATTTAAGAAAAGGTAAGCTACAGACTGAGAAAAGATATTTGTAAGCCAGATATCTGACAAAGGACTAGTATTTAGAATACATAAAGAACTCCCAAAAGCCAACAGTAAAAACACAAACAAGCCAGTTAGAAGATAGGCTAAAACATAAACAGACATTTCACTAAAGGGATATACAGATAGTAAATAAGCATCTAAAAAGATGAACATCATTTGTATTGCTATCAAGGGAATGGAAATTACAACTACTCACCTACCCAGCCAGCTAAAATAAAATATAGTGACAAAATCAAATCCTGATGTGTATATGAAGAAAATGGATCACTCATACATTACTGGTGGGAAAGCAAAATGGTTCAGCCATTCCTGAAAACAATTTGGCAGCTTCTTTCAAACCTAAACATGGCAACTTCTATACAGCCTAGCAACCATATTCCTGAATATTTATCCCACAGAAAACTTATGTTCACACAAAAATGAGTATACAAAATGTGTATAGCAGTTTTATAAGTAATAGGCAAAAACTGGAAACAACCCATATGTCCTTTAATAGCTATATAGCTAAACTGTGATATATCTACTACTACTACTATGGAATGAGATGCAGCAATAAAAATAAACTATTGATACACACAACAATTTAGATCTCCTGAGTATTCTGAGAGAAAAAGCCAATCCTTAAATATATTATATAATTCATTTTACATGGTATGTCCAGAATAGGTAAATCCAAAGAAAACAGAATGCGATTAGAAGTTACCAGGAGAAGAGGCAGAGGAGGGACTAAACAGTGACTACTTAAAGGGTATGGGGTTTTTTTACAGAGTGATTACAAGGTTTTTAAACCAGAGAGAGCTGGCAGTTACACCACATTACAAATACACTAAATGTCACTGAACTGTACATTTTAAAATTGTTAATTGTGTATACTGCAAATTTCACTTCTGTATTAACAGAGAGAAAGAAAGAGAGGAGAAGAGAGAAATCAATTGATTAATCAATCTAGGACAGGTTTAAAAAGAAAACCCACTGGTTCACATATTTAAAACCTAAAACAAATTTGAACCCCTATTTATTAGTCTTTCAATACCCCTTATAGTTTATGCTTATGAAGATTCATTTGTGGAAGAATGTTCAGTGTTTAAACTATAAGTAGGTGCCTGTTTTAACACTTGAAGGGAAGAGAGATATAGGGACTCATATAGGTTGACCCACTATAAATCTTTATGGACTAATTAGAATACTTCCTAATTCTTCACGATATTCATCAACTAATTGTAGAGCTACCCTAAAAAGAAGTATTTTATATTCCAAAAGTTCATCTAATCTTAATGCCTAAAAAATAATCTTAAATTCTTAAACAACAATACTGAAAACTACAATGAAATATTATCTAAGTAGTTCTTCAAAACTACTGTTAAATACATATATCTTAAGAATAAATTTTGGTAAGTGGAATTTCTTTGTCATTATCCAAGAAAAGCTTGAACATTATTCCTGGGTCCCTGATTTTCATAACCAAGTCAGAGACAAATTTCATATACTATATACAGTGCTTATACTGATGGGTTATTACACCAAGAGAATATTAACCTTCAATCCCTGAATCATTGAAGAAATGTTTGCAAAAATACTTTTAACCTCTTTATCTGGTCAAAGCACTAGAACTTAAGTGGTGTCTGTACAAACCAATCATTTCACCAGCAGTTTTATATTTCTTTAAAGCCTCATATAAAAAGCACCTGCCTGAAGTGAGTAATGGAGTTTTATATTCATTGCACTTAGGAACAGCGTATGTAACCTATTCCGTTTTCCTCCCTTGTGGAATATATTTCAGCTTATATTGCACAACACATTACCGATGTATATAAAGACTCTCTGATCAGCCATTTGGACTGCAGTCAGCAACCTGCCTGAGTGCTTATTTTTTTCCCTGCCCTAAATAACGTACTCACTTTATTCAACAACTCAAATGAAAAATCTTTTAACGATGGTGATCTTACTTTCTTAATAAATATGTAACACATGTATGTGTACTAACTATAACATGAAAACAAATGCTAAGACAATGCTTAAACAAGCTTTGTGGAGTAACAGTTGAAAACTAGCTGAACGCTTAATTCCAGGGAATAAAACAGAAGCCTAGATGGGATTCCTTCATGTCCTAAGCAACCCACAATTAAAAAATTAATGTAACCACACTAGTAACAAAAGCAAAGCTAATTTTGACCCATTAAAGACCTGGAAGTAAGGCCAAACTATTATTAAAGTGGGATCAATCTCTTATCTGCCAGAGCCCAAAATATTTTCAAGACCTAAATATCCCAGTCATTGCCAAAAGTTCTTGAAGCAGGAATGAAGACCAATATTGAAAATAGTGACGATGAAAATGTGGCATGCTGTTTTGTAGCTGAGACCGATCTGAAACAAGTGGAACTGATAAAAGGAATAATGTAGATTAAAGGTAATTAAAGAAGTTTTTAAAAATTATGATATTTGCCATAATTATTTAGTTATGGCCTGGCAATCGTGTAAAATAGTGTAACATTTATTTTAACATACTGTAATATTACAGATGAAAGAGTGTGCAAGGCAAAAGCTCCATGCTGCCCCTTGCTGGTACCCTCATGTAATAACCTAAGGATAGTAGCTAATATCCATCAATGCACTCCTACTTAGACACAACTAGGCAAAATTAAGGATATTAAGTGCTGAGGTATTCAAAGAGCTAAAAAATATAGTGCTTGTCCTCCAATAGTTCACAATCCAATAGGCAAGAAACAAAAATATAACCAAAAGTCTAGCTAATTCACCAATCAATTACATCAAGACTAGTAAGAAAGCTAGGCAACTGGCAAAGCTGTGTTAACCAGAACTTAAATTGAAAGCAAGGTTTAGAGCAATCTTTTCCTATAGAGGGTCAGAGAGCAAATATTTTAGGCTTTGTGCGCCACAAGGTCGCTTTTGCACTTATTCAACTCTATTGTTGTAGCACAACAGACCACAGACAAGTAAACAAATAGCCAAATAACCATGCTATGTACCAGTGAAAAACAGGCAGTGGGTCAGATTTGGCCCATGGGCCATCCTTTGCCAATCTCTGTTCTAGAGCAGTTGTTCTCAAGCCTGGACCCATGTTATATTAACATAAAGAGGTTTTGTGGGTTTGGTTTTTGGTTTTTGTTTTTTTCCCTTAATGGCCAACATCCAGGCCCCACCCTCAAGGATTTCAAAATAAGAGGTCTGGTGTGAGGCCTGCACATCAGTGTATTTGAAAAACTCTAACTACTACTCTATAGGCAAAACAGTTTTAATATGAGAAGCCTACAAAACTGAAAGTTAATACTTGTGTTCTTACACCCTCAATTTTGGACCTAATAATGGAACAATGGTAGGCCAGTATGAAGACCAAGGGGCTTATACTCACAAAATAATCTGGCATTAAAAACCAGTGATATTTGAATCAAATGAATATCTACATTAACATATTAATCACATCATCATTTACAGTAGCCAAGATATGGAAACAACAATGATAAATGGATATTGATGATATGGGGGGTGTGTGTGGTGTGTGTGGTGTGTGGTGTGTGTGTGTGTGTGTGTGTTACATATAGGAATATTATTCAGCCACCAGAAAGACAGAAGTCCTGTTTATAACAATATGGATAGAACTTGGGAGCGTTATGCTAAGTGAAATAAGCCCAGACAGAAAAATAGAAATACTACAAGGTATCACTTATATGTGGAATCTTTATAAAAAAAAAAAAAAAAAAAAAAAAAAAAGCAAGTCAAACTCAAAGAAACAGAGTAAAAAGGATCTTGCCAGCTGTGGGAAAAAGGAAGAAATTGGTAAATACACAACTTTTGAGCTGAAAGATGAATTAAAGTCTAAGGATCTAATGTGTATAACATGGCAACTAGAATTGTACTGAATAATTAAAATCTGCTAAGAGAATTTAAACGTTCTCACCAGATAAAAATAAGTGTGATGGATGTGTTAATTAATCCTTTCAAAATGTATCAAATCACCACTATTTTCAAAAATACAATATATCAAGGGGTGCCTGGGTGGCTCAGTCAGTTGAGCATCCGACTTTGGCTCAGGTCATGATCTCGTGGTGAGTTCGAGCACCGCATCGGGAGCAGCCTGGAGCCTGCTTCACATTCTGCCTCCCTTTCTCTCTCTCTGCCCCTCCCTAACTCATGCTCTGTCTCTCCTCCTCCCTCAAAAATAAACATTAAAAAAAAAGTTAAAAAGGGGCGCCTGGGTGGCTCAGTCAGGTAACCGTCTGACTTCGGCTCAGGTCATGATCCCATGGTTTATGAGTTCGAGCCCTGCACTGGGGTATGTGCTGACAGTTCAGAGCCTGAAGCCCGATTTGGATTCTGTGTCTCCCTTTCTCTCTGCTCTCCCACTGCTCATGCTCTTTCTCTCCTTCAAAAATAAATAAACATACAAAAAAATTTTTAATGAAAAAATTAAAAAAAATCAAATCTTGTAATTTTGTCAATTATACCTCAGTAAAGCTGAAAAACATCAATGGCATTTGAAAAAAATTACTACAGTGCAGAATAATTTTTTAGTTTTAGGTAAATTCAATATGAAAAAATTAAAATTTTCATATCCCCCTTCATTTTGTCTATACTCAAAAAGTAAATCAGAATTGTTCTAATTTCTGAAGTCAAGGTATTTGGCAAAGAAAGATTTTTATCATTAAAAACTATCAGCAAAGTGGATTCTGAAATGTTCAGAACCAATTATAAGTTCATTCTGACTAGTTACATTCTTACAGTGTTCAAGCATGACAACAAATGCTTAGGAAGCAGCTAGGAGCAAGACCAACACACTCCCTCTCCTCAGGATGCTTAAATTCTACCAGAAAATAGCTAAGGTATATTGAACCTTTAAATATGTGCAAGGTACCATGCACAATACTTTATATTACTTTTTCTGAAATATCACAAAAACAACGTGAGTTACATAAATAGCACTATCATCACTGAAAAACAGAATTGGAGAGGTTAAGTATCTTGTCCACGGTCATGCAAAATGACCTAACTGGGACTTGAATCCAGTTTGACACTGAAGCTATGTACTTAAACCCTGTATTACAAAGATTCATTAACCATTAAACACAATTACAACAACACAAAAATGACCATGAAACATGAAAGTAAAGTACAAGAGACCCAAAAAGTAAGAGAATAAATCAGTCACATTCATCTATAGTTGCTCTCTATATCAGAGACATGAGCTCAGGTAGGTAATAACAAAGGAGGACTTACCTTTTACTTCTCATGTGCTATACACACACGTGCTCGCTTGCGCTCTCTCTCTCTCTCTCTCTCTCTCTCTCTCACACACACACACACACACACACACACACACACACACACACACTTTAAATATATAAACATATCTGTGTGTAGCTTCTCCAGCAGTCATCCATGATGAAGTACTCATAAAGCTAAATGTAATATAATCCTTCCTATTTTAAGTAAGCATTCACACGGACAAATACTGACAAGTCATAAATACATTGAGGATTTACAATCTCATAACACAGTTTTAATTTTAAGATACATGGACAAAATGCATATTCTTAATGCAATGTGGAACATTCTCTAAAATGCAACTATCTTATAAATAGGTTAAGATGCTTTCAGAGCCATGTTCCAGTAACTACCAGGAAAATAAAATGTTAGAATACTCTTTTAAATACCTAAGTCCTCAAAATTTTTTTCTCCATAAGAATTTTTGTTCTGTAACCATGATAGATCCTTATGTGCTGAAAAGCTTTATATATATGACATATGATTCTTTTAACATTTACATTAATAAACTTTCAAGGGAAACACTGAATAATATTTGAAAGAAGTAAACTGTAACTTTCACAAATTAACAATTAACTCTAAAAACCAAAATATTTATAAAAACTGTACTGGTTCAGGTTTCATTATTTTTTAATATCAATAATTCTTAATGCAACTTGAAACATTTATAATCTTGTAAGTTTCAAAGAATTACTTTATAACTTGGCTTAATTTGTGAGAAAATAGCTTCTATGAATGCCAGTTGTACTTCTTTGGAAAGACAAATGTAAACCTATTTAGTGATCTGATTTTCTCTTTCATCTTGTCTCCAGTTTCTGTGTAGATTTATAATGTTCATTGTTTCCAATTTTAACAAATCACCTAATGGCAGAAAGGAAAATATGTTAACCTTGGAATTATTTGCAGTTGGAGAAATCCCTTTTGTCTGGCCCATACAGGGCCTGCAATCTGTTTTAAACACAGATTGTCTGTCTTTCGTCTGACAGCCACCAAGCTGCACAAATTACTTTCTGCCTGTTCACCTGTTTGCAGCTGCGTCTGTAAGCTAAAGATTCTGCAGTTTGACTTGAGCAACCACTTCAGGATTGATGACATGTGCTGCTGATAAAGTGAGCAATTTGAAGAAATTACTGGCTATAGTTATTGAAAGACATCTGGGCATGAGCTGAGAACTAGAAGCCTTCAATCATGTGCTTGCAACCTGCAGTGGCGGCAGCAGTGTTTGAAGTGATACCCTACTAAAAGAAGTTGGCCCTGGCACTAAATAACCAAGCAATGTATGGAACATAATCTCTCAAATGAGTAATAAAAGGTTCTGTCTTGTAGCTGTAAAAATTTGAGGTTTGGTCCCTTCTTAAAATATTCTTTTATTTTATTAACAATTAATCTTCTATTTATTAACAATCTTTCCTGTTTCTATTCTTTTCTGAGTTAACTTTACACATATGTTTTATTTCCTATGTAATTAATTTATTTCAAGTTCCTACTACTACTGCCATAAAAAAAAAAAAATGGTCAACATTTATTCAATACCTAATACATGCTCCACACCCTAACCTTAGGAAAAGTTTTATGTCTATCACCTTATTAATACTCACATCAACTTTATTAAAATAGAATTATTATTCCTTTCCTCTGGTGGAAAAACTCAACTAACTCTAGAAAACTAAGCTAACGTCACAAAATTTTGAGTAACGAGGCTTAACACGAGCTCATTCAACTACAATACACTGCCTTTCAACTTTAGGTTTTTTTGTTTGGAATTTTCTAGTCTCTTATTGTACTTCTGACATGTTATTAATTGTACATTTTGCCACACCATTCTATCACTCAGGTTAGTCATTAGGAAATATGGTTTGGTTTCTATTCCACCTTTCTGTCTCATTATATAAAACTAATCCAAATCAAGCAGTCTTCATGAATTGAGAACTGTGATTCAATCAACATCCATACTTTTAAGGCTAAGAGACAACTCTGAAAGCTCAGACCCTTCTTCAATTTGTTGAAATCAGATGATAAAGTTCAAGTAAAATCATGCCAGAAATAAAAGCAAATTCACATCCTTTTGTGACAAAGTAATGCTTACTATTGAAGAAAGAAATTGTGCCTACTACTAAGGTGCTTCTTAATAAAAATAAAGGCATTAATAAAAATATTTATGGGTTTAATGTTATCACAATGAATAATCAGTAAGGTATCAAAAACATCAGCACAAATAAAATCAAATACGGAACTATGATAAGAAAGTTCTACAAATACAAAGTCAAAACCAACTTGTATCAATGCCAGAAGAAGAACCAATTAATATATTTAGATGTACATATGTGAAGCACACATTCAGTGTCTTTCAACTGCAAAACTGGATGAAAGAATAGGCCAACATATTTTTCTATCATTAAATTTTCCTAATCAAAATTAATGATTTTGGATGAGCACTCCAACTCTGTTTCTCTCCTTACAAATATTTATAAACTAAACAGATCAAATAGAGAGAAAAACCATTAAAATCATATGTAAAGCAAAACCAAATATAATCATTCGGATAACTAGTTCTCATTGTGCAATGTCTAAAAATTCTTAATTTGTACACATATTTCAAATATGTTAAAAGTCAATACTTTTAAAGATAAGTCAACTGAAACATGCAATGCCCACTACTACTACAAACTACATATTGAAAAATACATTAGCTGGTAAGCCATGATAGTTCTTAGAGGAAATGACTATATCAAACACTAATCAGATAGAAAAATTACAATTCTAAAATAAATCTATAGTTAATAGTAACAGACATGAGAAGTCTAATTTGCAAGTATTAACTTGAAGATCAATTCTACCAACTATCAAATCATTATTCTTGTTGAGAATGGACACATTAAATAAAACAGATTTATTCACTTGGTTAGAGGGAACATGTTAAAAGAAACCCAAACGCTGACCCTTTCAAAAGTTCTTCTGACTGGCTTTCCTAGTATTTTTATGTTGATGTTTAAATTTCCCTGGACTTAAAAAATATTATCCTTATAAATGCTGGTATTTCTTTCAGAACAAATTTAAACACAAATGGTAAAAATGCCACCCGAAACTCACTATCAATTCGACTTGCTAAAATTAAGTATACTGATAATATAGAAAGGGGAAAACCTTCAAGTTAAGTAACTATATAAATCTGGCTTTCACATTTCAGTATTCATAAATTGGATTAAACATAGACCTGACGGACTCTCGCCACAAAAAAAATAAAGCATAGATATCATTAATGATTAGAATAAATCAAGGCTTTACTTATATAATGATATGGTAATAACATTCTTTCACACAAAGGTAACAGTTAAAAAATACCATCTATGTACGTCACTATCCTCTTTCCTAGTCATGTCAAGAGTTCATATTTTTAACTGCACCTTTTATTTTAAAAGCCCTAAGTCGTGAGAACATTCTTACGTACCACTTCATAACTTTGACACAAAGTACGTATAAAAAGATTAGACTTTATTTGGTATAAAATCAGTTGGCAGTTTTACATCTGTGCATGCAACATAAATACACCAGCTGGCATCTCAAGCACACACACATATGGACTTCAAAACAGAAACTTCCTTATTTGCAGCGCTGCCAGGGTAATTTTGTATCCTCTGCATACTACAGCTATTTGTCAGGCCCCTGCAGGTGTGCACTGCACATAAACACACAGCTGTAGTCCAGCGAGCCAAGTGTTCCATCAAACACATAAAGGGAGACCTCAGCAGTTGGATTAGTCATCCTCACAACAGGTCCAGGGAGAACAATGTGGGTTAGTATTTTTGGAAAGAGCATGGATGGGAAATTTATGATTATGCTAGTCTTACCAAATAACTGGTGGATTGTGTCATTTTTAAAGCAATGCCTACTTATTAAGTTTTGTTAGTATGGCTGGAGGAAAGTGGAATCTGTTTTTAGCTTTACATATAAACAATAATCTATAAATTAGTTTCTTAAATACAAAAGGTGAAAAGGTTTTCAAATTTGTCTTTGGTTTTTCAAAGCAACTGCAAATGCATACTTTTGCCTAAATAGTTACAAATCATAATTGATATACCTTAAAACATTTGCCAGTTCTATAATACATTTTATCATATCTATAATTCTACTTTTCAGCTCATATGCATTTAAGATTAATGTGTGATATATGTGATTTCTTTCCAAAATTATGTAGAACATTTAACTATAAAAAGTTACATGCTATATTAACATTAGACTAAACAAGAAATTAGTTCTCCGATATAAAAGTACATTAACCTACAAACGGCTAGGGAAATAAATGAAAATATAAGACATGATCATTTTACATTCATGTGAAAGCTCCCAAGCAAATTAAATGTGACCTTATTAATATTCTTTAAAATACCAGGTAAGTACTTCAGGCAGTTGATAATTATGACTACTTTAACCACACTTGCCCCAAAATGCTCAAAGTCCACCTGGAAGTTGACAAAACATGAAAGATAACTTAGAAAATGAGCTTGAATGCATTATGCCTAATATACTAATCTTCAGTGAACTTGAGGTCAAACAGTTAGTAATCAAGAAACACTAGCAGTCACTGACATCAGGGGATTCGTGTTTTCCTCTATCTGGAAGATATAAAGAAACTTAAAAATCATATTAACCTGATACAAATCCCACATTTCTACTAGAAACCTAACTCTACCAAGCATAGTCTAATTTAGCCACAAAATATGATCTAAAATTGGAAAAGATAAAGTAAATGATAGGAAAGAGTTAAAGGCTTGTACTTATCGAAATTCTTTTAAGGTAAATTATCTCATCTTATTTTGTTCTTTCATGTAACTATAAATAGAAAATACTTGGAATTCAACCTGGATCCCCATATTACTGATGGGTCCCTGAGGTGTGATTCATAGCTCTTTAAAGCTTCCTAGTAGCCTTAAAAAGCTCTAGGTTGGATCAGGCTGAATTTTGGTTCTGAACCTCAGAACAACTCTTTATCTACAATTCTGTCTCAAACGTTTACAACAGTATCTTTTGGCACAAAACAGTGTCCCCAAGAAAAATGTCAAATGGTAAAGGGTGAGTAAAGTATCTTGGCCCTCAATGTCAACCTTAAAATACACTTAAAACGAATTTTAGTTAACAGTAACTGTTCCAGTTGTTTATTCCAGTGGAAGTACTCCAAAACTTAGTGGCTTAAAACAACAATCTATTTTTATCTCTTACAATTTTGTGGATTTCTGGACTCATCTGGGTGGTTCTTGCCTGGGTCTCTCTCATGCAGCTACAGTCAGATGGCTGGGGCTGGAACCATCTGAAGTCTCATCTGAGCTAGAGATTCAAGATGGTTTCATCATTCCTGTCAGATCCATCAGCCAAGATGATTATAACATTTGGAAGTCAGATAAGCAAGCATCTCTCACACTCTCGTTCCTTACATTAGCCTCTCTCTGTGGCTAGCTTTGGCTTCCCTACAATATGACAGTCTCAGAGACACTGGACTTCTTACACGGCGGTAAACTTCACCTTCAGGCAAAAGCTACCAGGCCTCTTACAACGTTCACTCAGAAGTCACACAGTAACACCTTCTCCACAGTCTGCTGGTCAAAAGCAAGTCACCACAGGGCTAGCCCAAACTCAAGGGGAGGGGTCTATAGAAGGACATAAACACTGAGAAGCATGACTCATGGACATTTTGGAGACTAGCCACATCACTAGTCATAATATGATTTTTAAAAATACTATTTTTTGCTAGCAATTAATTATAAAAATAATAATTAAAACATTAAAATTATTTTGTTATTTAATAATGATATTAGTATGCATGGATTTGATTATAAAATTACAATAACTAAGGTTTAACGAGGTATGATACACGTCTCATTTTTTTTCAAGTTTGTTTCACTGACTCCTTAGAAGTTTAGAAGTTAAATGTGTATCTAAAACTAATCTAATTGTTTGCCTCAGTCACCAAATAGAAAATATCTCTAGGAGTTTAAAGTATTTGCTAAAAATATTAAAAAGCTTATCATTTACCTAAATGAATCACATTATCACTTATTAAAAGTTCTATACTTATTAAACAATTACAAAGACTTTTAAGAAACCTCTCACAGGAAATGAATTGGGAATCAGGGGAGCAGGGTTGATTATAACAAATAGCCAGCTATCTACACACACACACACACATACATACACACACACACATACACACACACAGAGCCAACACACATGAAAAACCATAATGAGAAGAATACTCTTATGTGTGGGAGGTTAAGAGCAATTCTATAATTCTAAGAGCTAATTTAAAGGATGCATTTCTCCATACAATTAGAAAGAATTTTCAGGACATGAAGTAAGAAGAACAGGGGGATTAAAAGAATATTTAAAGTTTTTCATCATTTGGCAGGGGAATGTTCTACCACACCCCATTTAAAAAATACTAAAAAAAAAAAAAAAAACCCATTAAAAAACACAAAACAGCTAAGTCCTCATGGTTACCTGGCTTTTTCAAGTTTATAAAAAAGCATATTCTAGCATATTCTACTCTGCATTTCATCCATACCCTGTGCTTTCCCAAGAGGTAACAACTGGTCCTTGTTTTATATGTACCTTAAAACTTTTCCCACACAAAACTGTCAATCCACCTATCTACCTGACCTATCGATCCATCTATCATTAACATACACAGATGTGCACACACACACGAATATAACAATCATTGTCTTAAAAATAAAGCTGGCATGATGCTGTTCATGTTAGTCTGCAATTTAGTTTTTATACCTATTTTAATAGATGACAAATTATGCATAGCATGAATATCGTATATTCATATAAGATCCATGAATCACGTAAACACTGAAAGAAACCAGATACAAAACAACACGTACTATATGATTCCATGTGTATGAATTTCAAAAATAGCCAAAACTAGCCTACAGTGATGGAATTCACAAGAATTGGCTAGAGGGGTGATTAGGACTGACCTGCAAGGGTGCATAAACAAACTCCCTGACACTGAGTCTGAAAAACTTTTTTTTCATTTTTCTAATGTTTATTTTTGAAAGAGATTGAGAAAGAAAGAAAGAAAGAAAGAAAGAAAGAAAGAAAGAAAGAAAGAAAGAAAGAAAGAAAGAAAGAAAAGAGAAAGAAAGACATAGTGTGAGTGGGGGCAGAGGCAGAGAAAGAGGGAGACAGAGAATCCAAAGCAGGCTCCAGGCTCCAAGGTGTCAGCACAGAGCCCGACACAGGGCTCAAACCCACCAACCACAAGATCATGACCTGAGCCAAAGTTGGACACTCAACCCACTGAGCCACTCAGGCGCCCTGGGCCTGGAAAACTTTTAAATCATTTCTGGTTCTAAGACAAAGAAGACCATGTATCAATAGACCATTTAATATCTTTGTTACTGTTTCTTTAATTGTAAATAAACAACTCTCAAAATACTAACTCATTATTTTCCACATGTTAAAACAGTAGAGGAAACTGAAGTTCTAAGAGGTCGAGTAACATAACCAAAATCCATGACTAATCAGGGAGAAGCCACATTCAGAACTCAAGCTTTCTCAGTCCTAATTCACAGCTTATTCTTCTTTTCTTTTAAATGATATAGTTTCCAGACTGTATTACAAATTTCATTGAGTTTTCCCCTGTTCTAAGCACAAGTAGTAGGAAAAATAAAGACGAATCTACATTTAAATATAAGGTCCTGTGGGCACCTGGGTGGCTCAGTCAGCTAAGCATCCGACTCCTGATTTTGGCTCAGGTCATGATCTCACAGTTAGCATTGGAGCCCTGCATGGGGTTCTACGCTGACAGCATGGAAACTGCTTGGGATTTTCTCCCTCCCTCCCTTCCTTCCTCTCTTTCTCCCGGCTTCTCCTGCATATGTGTACACACTCTCTAAATAAACATTAAAAAAAACATGTAAGGGCCTTGCAATTACCTTGCAAAATATTTCTCATGAGGTAAATATAAACCTTAGCTGCTTATAACACAATTGGTGTCATGAACTGGAAAAAAGTAGTGAGGAAAAACAATTGTGAAGTTATGCATCAATTTATCACATTGATTTTTCGTGGTAGATTTACAGATGATTTGTATTTCATTCTGTTTTCTAGTAATTCACATATTCTATAATATATTTTTGTAAAAAAATAAGGTCTATAAAATGTTTTGTGTATATATATGAATTTATTGAATTCCTTATATTTATATTAAATTGAATTTATATATTGAATATATATATGAATTCCTTAAGTGGTAATACACATTATTTTTGACCTACAGTCCCATAGTTTAAATCCATCTTACAGAAAGACTATCAAAAATATGTGGATATTAAATAAGCAGAATTATTTGTTATACCACTATGAGTAGTGGCAAAAAGAATGTTCATCATGAAGGGAATGACTGAATAAATGACAGTACTCCTCTACTACTATAAAGTAGTATACAGCTATTAAAAGAAAAAGTTACATTTCTACTATTACACTGGAACAATAACTGTAACAATGGTAGTAAGTGAAAAGGCAGATCACTAAATATGCATATGATCTCATTTAAACACAACACACATATTCAACACATACCCTGTGTGTTTGTACAACCACAGAGAAAGTGAGGTGGAAAAAGGAGGACTGGAAAAGGAAATTAACTCTAAAACATGTTTCTTTTTTTTTTATTTTTTTTTTTATTTTTTTTAATGTTTATTTATTTTTGAGACAGAGAGAGACAGAGCATGAACGGGGGAGGGTCAGAGAGAGGGAGACACAGAATCTGAAGCAGGCTCCAGGCTCTGAGCTATCAGCACAGAGCCCGTCACGGGGCTCGAACTCATGGACTGTGAGATCATGACCTGAGCTGAAGTCGGTCGCTTAACCGACTGAGCCACCCAGGCGCCTCTAAAACATGTTTCTTTATATATCCATAAATTGCTTCACATGTTAAAACAAACATGTATTAACTTAATAAAAATTTTAAAGATAAATGCCCAAGCTTCATATGTTTTATAAGCAATATATAATCAAAGAATAACCAAGATTAAAAAGAAAGTTTTTATCTTATAAAGCCAAATAGGGAAATATACTACAAAAATTCCAACTTTGTTTTAATTGATTTTCTTGAGAAGCCAAATTGACAGTTTACTGTAGACATTATTAAGACAAACTTATTATCAGGACATGGCACTGGTGGAATGCCATAAATACTGAAGTGAACTATACAGTAGAAAGATAAATGTTACTATTATCCAGACTATTGAACATTTCAGACATCTTTATAGAAATACTGTTTTTTATTTTTATTTTATTTTTATTTTCCACAGATTACAATCAATAAAACTGCTTATAGTGTAATTTATTCTGCAGTTTAGTACCCATAGCATAAGTATAAAGTAATTTGATCACACTCTCTCTAAAAACAAACATCAATCTACATTTGAAGCCTCATGCATTCGAACAGTAACATCCCTTGAAGGTACTAAAGAGAATTCAAAGTTAATGACAGTATGGATATAACTGTTCAAAAGAATTTCAATAGAACTACCCTACAACCAAGCAATTGCACTCGTAGGTATTTATCCAAGGGATACAGGTATGCTGTTTCGAAGGGGAACATGCATCCCAATGTTTATAGCAGCACTATCAACAATAGCCAAAGTATGGAAAGAGCCCAAATGTCCACTAATGGATGAATGGATAAAGAAGATGTGGTGTGTGTGTGTATATATATATATATATCTGTATACACACACACACACACACACACACATATATACAATGGAGTATTACTCAGCAATCAAGAATGAAATCTTGACATTTGCAACTACGTAGATGGAACTAGAGGAGATTATGCTAAGTGAAATTAGTCAGAGAAAGACAAATATCATATGACTTCACTCATATGAGGACTTTAAGTCACAGAACAGATGAACACAAGGGAAGGGAAGCAAAAATAATATAAAATCAGAGAGGGAGACACAAAACATAAGAGACTCTTAAATATGGAAAATAAACAGAGGGTTACTGGAGGGGTTGTGGAGGGGGAATGGGCTAAATGGGTAAGGGATATCAAGGAATCTACCCCTAAAATCACTGTTGCACTATATGCTAAATAACTTGTATGTAAATTTTAAAAAATAATAAACTAAAAAAAAAAAAAGAATTTCCGATTTTTACAGAATGTAGAATTCCTGCCACTAAATAGTCAGGAGAATAAGAGTCAATCACTAGCATCAAAACCACCTGGGGGCTCTTGGGTGGTTCAGTGGTTTGAGCATCCAATTCTTGATTTCAGTTCAGGTCATGACCCCACGGTCATTGGATCAAGCCCCCTATGCTTAGCGTGGAGCCTGCTTAAGATTGAGTCTCTCTCTCCCTCTCCCTCCCTCTTTCCCTCTCTCTCTCTCTCTCTCCCCACCCCCTCCCCTCTCTCTTGATCACACTCTAAAAACAAAAATAAAAAAATTTTGAAAAGCACCAGGATGCTTATTGAAAGTCAGATGCAAAGTTCTCATGTACAAAATAGGATGGGACTGAGAACCTGCATTTTAGCAGCATCTCCAAAGTGATTCTTAGGCAGATCAAAGTTTGAAATATCTTCTCACTATAGTTGACTAGGTCAAATAAATATCTTCCTCCCTGGGTTGAATCTTCTGAGTGGGAGAGAGATATTTGGTAAAGTTCTAAAAATAAGTTTTATCATAAGACAAATAGATCTAAAACATACTATTATTCACTAGACTAAATAATCATTACAGAACAGCAAAATCTCACAAGGCATACTGTGCTTTGTATATAACACTATTTATTCTTCAATACCCAGGTAATCTCTTAGTGCTTGAAATTGATTGTTTTACTTATTTTGACTATGAATTGAAATAAGAAACTGGCCAATGTCACTATTAATATGAAGCATTTGTACATTTCAGACTTTTGTTAGTTTTTTCATATGAAATTAATTTCTTATGCAATTTTTATCTTTTCCAATGTAAGTTTTATTATAGTCTAACATCCTTTGACTCCTTTTCTTCTACTGAACTAGTGCCAGAATACACAGGAAAAAAAATTCTTAGCAAAATTTAACGTACACTTAACAACTACCAGGTCCAGATTCACTCACGCTTCAAAACTCAGTGCAAATATCATCTTTTCGCCTAACCTTGCTTCATGGCCACTTGTTCTCTCCCCATGTCCATCCTCACCATGCTGGACTAAGAGGGAATATTTAAATATTTATGTTTCCTAAGTTTAAAAACTGGTATATACCACAACCAGAATCCTTTCACTCAATACATATTTATTTTATGCTTAACCACAAACATTGTCTTTTCCCACAAAAGCTATCTTAAACTTACTTCAAAAATGGATAAATGAGTAAGAAATTACAATGAAACGTAGTTGAGTACTATGACAGAAGCATAGGATGCTTCTAAATTATATATTAAGGAGGCCACTTGTTGGGAGGAGCACTGGGCGTTATAGGTTAAGTGATGAATCACTAAATTCTACTCCTGAAACTAATATTACGCTATATGTTATCTAACTAGAATTTAAATAAAAATTTGAAACATTAAATGGGGTTACTGGGTGTCTCAGTCAGTTAAGCATCTGACTCTTGATTTTGGCTCAGATCACGATCTCAGGGTCATGATATCAAGTCCCGAATCGGGCACCGTGCTGGTCATGGAGCCTGCTTAACATTCTCTCTCTCTCCCTCTCCCTCTTGCTCTCTAGATAGATAGATAGATAGATAGATAACTTAAAACATTAAAAATAAATAAAAAATTAAAAATTTTTAAATAAAAAATAAACTATATAAAAAGGGGTCCCTAGGCTGACCTAGAGGAATACTAAAAGATAAAGAGAAGCCAGAAAAAGGTATGAGGGTAGGGTGAATTGGAATACTCCAGGCAATAAAATAAAGCATGAGCCACCAACCTAAGGAAAGAGCAAGGACTATGTTCAGAAGCTATTACAGAAGTTCTGTGGGAGTGGAACCTACTAGGTGATAAGGGTGAGAGTGACAGGACATGAAGCTGGAGAAATGAGGATCATGAAGAGTTTTGTTAGGGATTTGGCCATTCCTAAGTAAAAAATGATCACCCAAAAGTACATACTGTAGTCAAGTAATAAATACTTCCTTAATTAATTCTATATGTCTATAGTGTAGCCAGCCTATAGTCCAGACGTCTGTGATACTTTTTCTAAATTAATCGTGAGTTTTTATTAAATATTTATTCACTTCTAATTTCTCACTGACAATACATTGTCATGACTTGTTTTCCTATTTACTATTATCCTGGTCACATGCCCCACCCATTTCACAAAAGGCCTCAATTGTTACCCTTGCATTGGCAACATATTGAAATGTAATGGTGACCGAATGTTATAGTTATAATCCTCTATTTCCATAGCAATTTGTTTAAGTTTATTTTGAGAGAGAGCACATGTGAGTAGGGTAGAGGTAGAGACAGAGAGAGAGAGAAAGAGCCAGAAAGACAGAGAGAGAGAATCCCAATCAGGCTCCACACTGTCAGCACAGAGACTGACACAGGGCTCAATCCCACAAACCATGAGATCACGACCTGAGCCTAAATAGTTGGAAGCTTAACCAACTGAGCCACCCAGACACCCGTTTCACAGAAATTTTTAAAGTTCTTATCAAGTAATCCAAACGTATCTGTAAAATCAAACACTGCACATTTGTGGGGAACAAATACCAATAGGTATCTCATTTATTCTGAAAGTTAAAACATGCTTATGGAACTGGAATTTCTTTATAACTACTCTAATGTCTAAGACAGTTGACACAGCACTATGAAATGGCCAAGAGTTTCCATAAATTTCTACACACAGATGTCATCCTTTTCCCCCCCATTCTCCACTTGCCTTCTCTTAGCAATTTTATAAGGTGGATGCAATAGGCCATGATGATCATTGCTGACTGTACCTAGAAACAAATCCTTCTAATTCATCTGCTCTCTGCTTCAGCAAACATGGTAAAATCATTACCTTTTCATAATTAAAACTCATTAAAACAGATTTTTAAAATTCCGTTGAATTGATATCAACAAATAAACTATATATCAGACTTATCATTAAAGCAAAATCCATAAGAACTGTTTTCCAGACTTTTGATAATGTCTGTATGACACATTTGGTCAATGAAAATGGATGAAAAACAGTAGTGCTTTGAAGGATCAGCCAGTAAATACTACTGTGGTTTACCGTGAGTGGGATGCACACCATATTAGACCTGTTAATTAAATTAAACCAGTTATTATACTATTAAAATGTGTCCTGTATTACTTATTTGGATACTACACAACTGCTTTGCAATTTTAAGATTTCCATCTCCCACCCATAGTAAACACTATTCCATGTCACCCATTGGTAATGGGATCAGTAAGTGGTTACCACGGTGTTCTATAGCAAAAACAAAAAAGCAAAATTTTGTTTTATTATGTATCACCCTCTATTTCACAGTAAGTGGTTGTAATAACTATCTTACACAGAACTGAGAATAAATCATGTATGCACTAACCTAAGGGAGAAATGAAATAACACACAGAACATGTTTTTAAGGTAGTATTCTTTGTATTTAAATAATGTTGGGGGGCGCCTGGGTGGCTCAGTCGGCTGGGCATCAGACTTTGGCTCAGGTCATGATCTCACTGTCTGTGAGTTCGAGTCCCACATCAGGCTCTCTGCTGACCGCTTGGAGCCTGGAGCCTGCTTCAGATTCTGTGTCTCCTTCTCTCTCTGCCCCTCCCCAACTTGTGCCCGCCCGCTCGCTCGCTCTCTCTCTCTCTCTCTCAAATAAAACCATTAAAATTTTTTTTAATTAAAAAATAAAAATAAATGATGTTGGAAGGTACTTCAGTTTCTTTTTTTAATGTGGATTTAATGTAATGCATTACTTAGTTGAGAAGAAAAATATTTGGCAATGGTTCTGATAGTATGTGTTGAAACTTCTAAGAAATCCTTCAAATTTACATATACTATGCAATCTACTATTAATTAAAATAGAAACTAGCCTCGGGGCGCCTGGGTGGCTCAGTCGGTTAAGCGGCCGACTTCGGCTCAGGTCATGATCTCGCGGTCCGTGAGTTTGAGCCCCGCGTCGGGCTCTATGCTGACAGCTCAGAGCCTGGAGCCTGTTTCAGATTCTGTGTCTCCCTCTCTCTGACCCTCCCCCATTCATTCTCTGTCTCTTTCTGTCTCAAAAATAAATAAACGTTAAAAAAAAATTTTTTTTTAAAAAATAGAAACTAGCCTCTGAAAAATTTTAGAAAATGCATTATTTTGATGTTAAAAATCCTTTCCTTTAAAATTACCCAACATTCTGTATACTATGGCAAATTGATAAATATGTTAGGCACATAGAAAGAAACAAGAGATGAAGATTTTTACTACTTTCCTATACTATTCAAATACAGCATACTATTTACCTGCAGCCAAAGCCAAATATCACCATAAGAATATATGTTTCTGGAACATAAGAGTAAATATAAATTCTAATAAAAAAGTAACTATTGTTATAAATTTTTATTAAGCATTTTAAGAGCTGACTTAATTTGATGGTACTGTACACAAACATTCTTTCATCTTCAGTCAGCTGCTATTTCTGTAGTCTCTATACATTTGCAATACTCAATACAGGCTCAATTTCAAATGAAGTAGATAGGGGAACAAGACATGTTTTGGCTAACATTGATGATGCTGATGTTTCTATCAAGTTATTAAGTTTTCCATCCACCGTAATAATAATTAATTTAAAACCTCCATAGGAATGGTTATAAAGTATTCTTATTAAAGTCCTTAATTTTGACTGGGAAAATAGGATGTGTTCTAGATATCTCATTTTTTCCTAATACTTCCTTTTCATATTCTATATTTTTTCATTGTATATTTGAATCAAGGATCTTCTAAGATATTACTGACACCATTTTGAATTATCTCTCCTCAGTCATTCTGAGTCATCTTGTAAGAAGAGGTGATGAATTCCCAAAGAGGAACTTTTCTTTAGAAACTTGTTGCCAAAAAAAAAAAAAAACCCACACACCAGAAAATGAACACAACCATCAATCTCTTTACCTAATCATTGAAATATTACTTTTCTGCATAAAATTAACAGCTTTTACAACCATTGGTCTCTGTAGTATTTTACTCTTGTGAACCTGAGCTCTTGGAACTTAACACTTTAATATTTTTTAAATGTTTATTTATTTTTAAATTTTTTTTTCAACGTTTTTTATTTATTTTTGGGACAGAGAGAGACAGAGCATGAACGGGGGAGGGGCAGAGAGAGAAGGAGACACAGAATCGGAAACAGGCTCCAGGCTCCGAGCCATCAGCCCAGAGCCTGACGCGGGGCTCGAACTCACGGACCGCGAGATCGTGACCTGGCTGAAGTCGGACGCTTAACCGACTGCGCCACCCAGGCGCCCCATAAATGTTTATTTATTTTGACAGAGAGAGAGAGCAAGCATGCAAACGAGGTGGGCAGAGAGAAGGGAAGAGAGAGAATCCCAAGCACACTTCACACCGTCAGCGCAGAGCCCGAGGTAGGGCTCGAACTCACGGAATGTAAGATCATCTGAGCCGAAATCAAGAGTCAGATGCTTAACCAACTGAGCCACCCAGGCACCCCGGAACTTAATATTTATACTTCAAGTCACTGACAGAATTTCAACACATAAAACCTATAAGAAAATGCTCATTTCGGGTACACAGAGAATGCCCACCTGTAATTCAAAGTGAAAATTGAGACTTTAATAAATCTCATTTATTTTATTGACATTGTTAGGCTATTATGTATGATGGTAAGTATTTTTACACACAAATGCAAGAATACCAGAGATGATGGTGAAGTAGCTATTCTGTTGTTCAATCTTTCAAAGGCAAAAACCAGAGCTGAAGCCAAAGAGCAGACTTTAGATAAATATCCAAACTGAATCTGTACTTGCATGCATCCTTAATAAAGTAATAACAACATTTAAGTAACAGTAAAAATATCAACAATTTTCATTTCTACAATAGTCATGATACGACAAACATTCTATATTATTCCACTTACTTCTCACAGTAGGCCTACAAAGCAGGTACCACTGGTCTAACTCATTCTACAGAGAAAGAAGTGGGGTCTTCAAGAGGTAAAGAGACTTACGTAAGTCACATGATTAATAAATGGTTATGCTATTATTAAACAAGGTTCACACTAGAATTGACAAGACACTTGTCAGAACAGAAACTTAATTTTCAATAAATAGTACAAACCTTAAGAGTCACAGATAACTAAAATCATTCTTAATTAGGCAAGTTAATATACACGTGGCGATGGAGTCCTAAAAATTCCTATGGACAACGGCAAACTTCTGATCCCAAGAAAAATAAGAGCAGCTCTGGGAGCCAGCAATGCTATATGCAAGAAACCTGGGATCTTTAAATATTGTCCTGTACTACACCAGAGAGCTGTATGGATCCAGTGAGGGACTAGTTAAATTGAAAAAATTAGCAACACATTCTCATGAAGAATTTCAAATGCCTAAATAAAATTTCTACAAAGTTTACTTGCTTTTTTCAGAGCTAAGGCCAAACAACAAACAAGTTCTATATAGTCAGCTAAAAATTAACATATGACTCTTATCATTGAATACATAAAAACAAATTAATAAGTTACTATAAAAATATTAAAAATGGGCAAAGCAAACCGATAATGGACTTGACGTGTACGAGTGCATGTGTATGTCTTTTCTGTAGATGTTATACTGTTGCCAACAATGTGTAAGAACTCTCCAAGCAACTAAATAGTATATGGTACCTCAGAAGTCAAGACATATTTACATTATGACTACTGAATGTGGAATTTGATAAGCACGAGTAAACTTCCAAACCAGAAGTCAAATTGTCTCACTCCTTTGGTTAAAATCCTTCCATCACCTCGCACTGCAAGTGAATAAACTTCAAGTCCTTCCTGTGGCTCTAGTGGCTCCCACCAAATTCTCTGACTTCACTTCCCTCCATCCATCTCCTCCATCCAAAGCGGCCTTCTTTCTTTCTCTCCATTGTGCCAAACTGTTGCTCCTAACAAGCCTTAGGCCAAATTCTTTCTTGTCTGGAATATCCTTCCTCCAGATCTTTGCCCTACGACAGAATAGGGACATACTTACAACACGCATGCCCAGCACTACTCCTGGCACACAGTAAGTGTCCGATGATATTTACTGACTGAATGAATGTTATTGTCCCAAGGTCCATCCTACTCTGGTTTCTTGTAGCAGACACAAGATGTGCCCTATTGATCAGTCTTCAACAAGGGACACACTTCCTAGCTACAAAGGAGCTCCAGGTGTTAGTTCTTTGGAGTTTGCCTCAGCTTGCCAGTCAAAGCCATACTCCTTTCAGGGAAGTCCATAGCCAACACCTGAGAAATGGTGGCAGAAGGGCCTAGTCATTTCCACCCAACCCAATGCAGGACTCCTTCAATCTTTGTTCCAAAGGTCTCCATTGGGTTGGTAGGGACTCTGTGAAGTCAGCATCACAAGGTGATGACTACTGACCAATCCTGATTCCTCTCTTTTCTTTTCATAGGTGTTCCTCCCCAGTAAACTCTTAGCAGTCCTAACTCCATCTCAGTGTCTGCTTCCTGAAGAATCCAACTAGCACTGTTTCCATTTCAAAAATCACTCCTCGTGCCTAGAAATTAAAATGGCATTTTTAACACTGCATAGAGCTTTCATTTTACATCAAGCATCTGATGAAAGTTACCACCACCCTCATTCTCCACTAACACTCATGCATACATTCACTCACACACACACACACACACACACACACACACACACACACACACTCCCTCAAATTCCTAATAAAACCAAATGGCATTTAGCAGACTGTTACTTTATTTACATATAAATCTTAAATCATGTTACCTCCCCTAGGAAGCCTTCACATATAATCAACTGCTCTTTTTTTGTGGCTCCCTTTTGAACAGCTAGCAATACCTACCATACTATTCTTATGTGCTTCTATGTCTGTTTCCCTATTAAGGATGGAGTTCCTTCAATATGCGCCTGCCTCACACTAATAACCGCTGCACCTTATGAGACACATGGTTCAAGTGAGGTATTCTATAAATTTCTTGATGATGAAAAATGAACTTTAACCTCTATGTATTTGGGGACTTTCCAAATTTTTTCTTCTGGTTGATTTCAAATTTCATAGTGTTGTGATCTGAAACTATGCATGGTATGATCTCAATCTTTTTGTACCTGTTGAGGGCTGTTATGTGACTCAATATGTGACCTATTTTGGAGAATGTTCCATGTGCACTCAAGAAGAATGTGTATTGTGCTACTTTGGGATGAAATATTCTAAATATATTTGTTGAGTCCATCGGTCCAATGTGTCACTCAGAGCCTTTGTTTCCTTACTGATTTTCTGCCTAGATGATGTGTCCATTGCTCTAAGTGGAGTATTAAAATTGCCTGCCATTACCATATTCTTATCAATAAGATTGCTTATGTTTATAATTTACTGATTGATTATAATCAATTGGTTTATATATTTGAATGCTACCAAGTTGGGGGCATAAACATTTACAATTGTTACCTCTTCTTGATGGAGAGACCCCTTAATTATCATATAATGCCCTTCTTCATCTCGTTATAGTCTTTGCTTTAAAACCTAGTTTGTCTGATATAAATATGGCTTCCTCAGCTTTCTTTTGACGTCCATTAGCATGTTAGATGGTTCCCCATCACCTCACTTTCAATCTGCAGGTCTAAAATGAGTCTCCTGTAGATAGCATATAGATGGATCTTGTTTTTTTAATCTATTCTGATACCCTACA
Organism: Panthera tigris; assembly: GCF_018350195.1. Taxonomy (NCBI): domain Eukaryota; kingdom Metazoa; phylum Chordata; class Mammalia; order Carnivora; family Felidae; genus Panthera; species Panthera tigris. Next base: position 44,939,980 of record NC_056676.1, on the reverse strand, counting down.
TCTTTTGATTGGGAATTTAGTCCATTCACATTCAGGAAAATACAAATCAAAACCACAATGAAATACCACCTCATACCTCAGAATGGCTAAAATTAACAACGCAGGAAACAGATGTTGGCAAGGATGTGGAGAAAGGAGAACCGTTCCTCTTGCACTGTTGGTGGGAATGCAATCTGGTACAGACACTCTGGAAACACTATGGAGGTGTCTCAAAAAATTAAAAATAGAACTACTTTATGACCAGCAATTGCACTACGAGGCATTTATCCAAAAGATACAAAAATGCTGATTCAAAGGGGCACATGCACCACAATGTTTAGAGCAGCACTATCAACAATAGCCAGATTATGGAAAGAACCCAAATGTCCATCAATTGATGAATGGATTAAGAAGATGTGGTATATACATACAATGGAATGTTACTCAGTGACAAAAAAGAATGAAATCCTGCCATGTGCAACAACATGGATGGAACTGGACAGCATTATGCTAAGCGAAATAAGTCAGTCAGCAAATGACAGATATCACATGATTTCACTCATATGTGGAATCTGAGAAACTCAACAGATGAACATAGGGGAAGGGAAGGAAAAATAAGATAAAAACACAGAGGGAGGCAAACCATAAGAGACTCTTAAATACAGAAAACAAACTGGGGGTTGCTGGAGGGGGTGGGGAGATGAGTTAAATGGGCGATGACATTACGAAGAGCACTTTTCAGGATGAGCACTGGGTGTCCTATGTAAGAGATGAATCATTGGGTTCTACTCCTAAAGCCAAGACTACACTGTATGTTAACTTCAATATAAACAAAAAAAGGGGGGAGGGGGGAGAAAGAAAATGAAGTAAACTTTTTTTTTAAATCTTTAAAAATGGATGATTTTTACATAGCTTTATCTGTAAGGTTGAGTAACTATAGTCAGCACATTCAAGTCCCAAACATTCACATACTCTATTCTAAAAATAAAATAACTTTATTCTTCTTAGTAAATAAACTACATTATTGTTTTGAGAGGCAATTACTAATGTTAAAACTTAAAAGCTACTATGCAATTTAGAGGCCTATTCATTTTGAACTTTTAAGTATACTTCCTAACAACCAATATATTAGTTACCAAGGAAAAATGAAGCACTGCTTTTTTACAACTCACTGAATTTCTTTTCAACTTCATATAACCTGTCAGCTCTCAATTACACCCTCTTGGGACAACATCAAGCCAAACATTCCTAGCATATAAGCCTAAAACCAAACCATGAAAAACACACATACACAAAAGAATAAAGTGTCTACCAAAAAAGCATTTTATGAATTAGAAATTTTAATTTTGAGAACTGTATAACACCAATGGTTAAGCCTACTAATTTTTTTAAATCCAGTGGGTTAAAATGAGCAAACGGCATTACTCCTCCACATGGTAATCACAGAATAGGTGAACAATTTTACAATCCTAGTATTTTAAAGGAAGGCTAAGCCTCCCATAGGAAATAAAAGTGGAAATGAGTCCAAGGGAGAAAATGGCTTGGTTCCACACCCTTAAAATTGCCTACAGCAATGCATCAAAAAATAAAATAAAATAAGCCCCTAGAGTGTGGGTCAGCAGCATAGTGTTACAACTTAAGCATTGGGTCATCAGTGGCAATGGTAGGCTGATTAAGGGCTGAGGTAATATATTTACTTACTGTAGTAAGGAACTGTGTAACAGTACTGCCAACAGTACAAAGAGTTCTTGTGTGGATATCATGTACAAAGAAATACTATAACCATCTGCTTATATTTTAACATTGAAATATGAAGCAAATCAGAATAGTTCAAGAAATAAACACAGATAAACTATATTATAAATACTAATCATCCAACATGTTAAAAAAAATAAAATTGAACTTTCCCAGCAAACTACTAGGTTTTCTAAGAAAAAACTTTTTTATTACTCATTAAAATCTGATCCTAATTGATATAATCTTCCTTAAATACGAGGGATCAAAGCAAAAATACAATGCTAATATGGAAAAAGGCAATTTTTCAAGTAATAAAGCCACGCCCAAATATAAATTTTGTTAAACTTATGGCATTAATAGGTTAAATTTATACTGATTTTTTCATCATATTTAACAAGCAACTCCAATTACTGTAATAAGTGTGTATGGATTATATTATGTTTATTTCTATTCAAAGTTCTTGGTAAACCTATTTTGCAACTAACCAAGAAAGAAGAGAGAGGAGTCTTAGTATTATTTGTGTTCCCAGTGCCTGGCACAAAGAGTGGCATCCAATGTTTGTGGCATATATATATATTTACTAAATGCAAAAATTAATGACTATCCAAGGTCAGTTTTTTTAAGGATGAAAAAACTTCCCTAAATAGCTGAAGTGTTAAAAATACCAATAATTTTGATTTCTGAAAATCACTATAAATAACCTTTAACATATACTTAAGGGAAGACTGGTACTATGAATCACTACCCAAAGGATGATGTCCAAGAGTCATAAAGAGTGACTTTTTCTTTGAGTTAATATTTCTTGGGATGTTTTTCAAGAAAATAACTTTTAATAGTATTAATATGCATGAAGATGCAAAATGCCTTACCTAATAAACAATTATCAATCACCTAAATTCCAAGTGTTAATGAATCCCTAAAAAATTAATTCCATGGAATACTATTTAATAATTCAATTAAGCGGTGCCTGTGTGACTCAGTCAGGTAAGCATCCGACTCTTGATTTCAGTTCAGGTCATGATCTCCGCTCAGTACAGAGCCTGCTTAAGATTCTCATTCTCTCTCTCTCTCTCTCTCTCTCTCTCTCTCTCTCGCTCTCTCTCTCCTTCTGCCCCTCCCCTGCTCCCTCACACTCTCTCTCTCAAAAAAAAAAATTTAATAAGAAAATAATTCAATTAAAAAACTTTTTTGAAGCACGTACTATAAACGCGGTATCATGGAAGACAGCATACTCTGGGAATATAAAAGAAGTACACCTAACTGAAACCAAACTATATGAAGCTTCAGTTAAGTCTTAAAGAAAAAGAAATAGTTAGGCAGACAAAAGGAGGAAATGGTTACGAGGGCAAGAAAAGTTTTCCAGCAGATGCAATACCAAGGGCAACAATAAAGAAACATGAGAGATTATGTGTGCTCGGGCACCCAGTATTTCAAAATAGCTAAAGGAGAGGGCTTGAAGAACATTTCCAGAGATGAGTTTGAGGGATCATGAAATGACCTTGGACTGACATACAAAGAAGTTCCAATTTTATCTTGAAGACAAATGGGAAACCACTGAAGGACATTATCAGAATTCCATTTTCTAAAGATCACAGACTACAATGGAGACAAAGAACTGGAAAAGAACAAGAAAGGACTGGGAGATAACTTGGTAAGATCTCAGCTGGAAATACAGACATGGTAACAAAAAGTAGAGGCCAGAGGTCAGATTTAAGAGGAAGAACTGACAGAACACGATGACTCCTATGTGTTTTGTGTAAGACAACAGGTAAATGCTGATATCATTAGTTATGAGGAGAGAGGAAGAGTTAAATTTCACCTTGAATATAGTGGGTTTTAGACACCTTGGCACATGCAAAGGAACTTCTCAGTTTCAGGAAGAAGATCTGGGCTAGAGAATTCGATGAAGCAGTTGTACCTGTACGAGTGGTAGCTGAAGCCACATAAGAGGAAGAGATGACTCCAAGTACTTCCTCAGGGCCAAGGATAAAAGACAAAGGAGAAGAGCTCACAAATCACAAACAGAGTTCTGTGTGTGTCAAATACGCAGTCAAGGAAGATAAAAACTACAAAATATACACTGGATTCAGCATCAAAGCTAAGTGCAAAGTCAACATGTATATCATTCTAAGTTACTTCTCTGTGAAGGAAAAAAGAAAGATAAATGAGAAGTTGAGAGGGACTTAGAATCTAAGGAAATTTTCTTTGTATGCTTTCCACAATGGGAGAGACCAAAGTATGTGACCACCAAAAAGAAAAAAATTTTAATGTAATGTTATAAAAGAAAAACATAACATAAAATGGTATATACATAATATAGAACCATGTAAAACTTTATGTATAAGGACATGGGTTAGAGGGGAACGTGGAAAATTAAAAACTCATGTTATCCTAGTGGTATATTTTCCTTTTATGATTTCCTTTAATGTTGTCCTGTGCTTTCACAATTTAAAAATGAGTAAAAAGAGAGTAACTACTATACATCTTCTCAAATTCCATCATAATATTAAGATAACTAAAAATGATAATAATCTAATGAAAAATATATTTATGATTCAATCCTAATTTTCTAATAAGCATCAAACCTAATCCTAAAATGTGCATTCCTAAAGTGATCTGGTTGTTTCAAAACATCTCAGTTCTATAAGACTTCCATGTCTCACTAAACTTGGAAAATATGAGGCAAATGACATATTAACTTGAACAATCATAAAAATGCTTAGAAAGTAAAAGGCTCATTTAATGAAAAAAACTTAGAAATGTTTCCATATGTTTCTATGAAGTATTCTTTCCCCACTAAATGAACACATTCAAGATTCTGTTTCTGGCTTTGTTTCAGAAAAAAAACCCATCTGCATAGTACGGCACTTACAAGTACATCTCAGTCATGCAATAGTAATGTCACAGCTCATATATCAAATAAAAATCACATTCAAGCCCACACAACCTCACAGACCCAAAATCTTCCTTTCTATTAAGAGTATTCCTGAGAGAGCTTTCACTGCACCTCGCTGATGTCACATGACTTTTGTAAGAAGTTAAATCCTGAAACTAAAATATCAAACAGTTTGGAGTACAGTTGTGAATGACATAAAAAACCAACTTTCTCTAGTTATAAATTATGAATATTTCCTTTTTTACAAAAACAGGTGTCGAGGTGGTGAAAAACTGTTAACTATACCTCACCACAAGAACTTTTTTCAATAAAGCATTATTTCATTATATTAAAGACGTGATAAAATAATAATGCTTCATGTAATACTTGGAAAAACCTTGACAGACAGTTTGAATCCATGTCTATTTAATCCCAAATGTGTATGTGGAAATATATTCATTATATATTAGACGTATTTAATTATTTAGAGTAGTTTTCACAAACATCATGTAGTTGTGTACTAACGTTACTGCTATGCTATCCATGTATCATTTGTACTATTATTTACTTAATAAAGTAAAGATGCAGCAGTACTACATAGTGGCTAAGAGTCTGGACACTCTCAAAACACATGGAATGATATTAAGGATCCGACACTTAGAAGATGTTCATCTCTCTCTGTGCTTCAGTTTCTCATCGTACAATGGGGATAATAATAGTATATTCCTCCCAAAACTGTTTTGAGGATTAAATGACTCAATAAATATCAAGTACTTAAAAGAGTGCCTGGCACAGGGTAAGCTAGTAATTGGCTAATACAATTGTTAACATTTTTCTTTAAACTTATCCACAATTTTTTACTTGAGCTTCGTGACAAATTTATTTCATAAGCAAACTCCTGTTCCATTACCTTAAGCATTAATATCTGAAATCAAAGTATGATATGTGGGATATGGTTTTCTTCCTAATACACAGCAAAAAAAGTAATTTTTATAATTAAAAACAAAATTTCCAACATACTACTTAATATCATCTGCAATACCAAAAGTGGTATTACACCAGTAATGAACACTTAATAATTACCTAACAGCCATCTTTTGAAGTACACATTTAAAACCTATATGTCTTAAAAAAAACCATTAAAAATCCACTCAAAGGAAATGGAGACATTTAAGTAACTGACATTCTATGACAATGCTAGATGTTACAAGAAAAATAAACAGTGCTCTCTTAGGGAAAGCGCATTAGAAAACAAACAAAAAATGCAATGCCATTTTTAAGTAACTATCACCTTATTCCATTCTAGTTTTAGGGATTTAAAATCCCCACTGATGCTTCTATCAAATCCTCCTAGCTTTAGTTCATTTCTCTCCTTTATTGAATTAGAAAACCCTGTTACCTTTCATAAAATCATGAAGTAATCCAGCATATATTTTATTGTTGCTGTGAATATAATTAGTAACACCAAACACCAATTATTAAGCCAGGCACTGTGATGAACGCAATTTCTCACGACAAATCACAAAAAAATGTGTTACTATCCATATTTTACAATGAAGAAACTGAATCAAGGATCTAAGCAACCTGCCTAAGCATCCCACAGTTAGTAAATGGCAATGGGGAGGAGCAGGTAACATGAGAGAAGAATTTAAACCATAAAGTCCTGACTGTAGCAGACAGCCAAGAATTGTCCTTCAAAATGGTCCTAAGCTAACTGAATCAATGTTTCATTTATCAAAACATTTTTGGTACTCCTCATGTATGACAACATTTATAGTCTATAAGTCATTCTTCCGAATTGTGCCAATGATGACAAATCTTGATCATTTGAGGAGTCAGTCTGAATATTTGAAAGAAAGAAATACCATTCAGAACATGGGTAAGGTAAGGATCTGCACAAATTATATTCTAACACACGGCACGATTTTGGACACATACGCAGAATTACATTTTGTTTCTCTCTCTGACATACAGTCTTTAAAAGAAAAGGAGATGTGTACTTAAAACTACAATACTAATTTCCTCATGTATCTGCTAAATTGGCCATAGAAACTATTTCAAAGAAGTTTTAAAATCTGTGAACATAGCAATGTCTATGGATTGGAAAGAACTGGCCAAAAGAATTACTTAGAAATTAGAAAAGCGGGGCACCTGGGTGGCTCAGTCAGTTGAGCGTCTAATTTTGGCTCAGGTCACAATCTTGAGGTTCATGGCTTCGAGCCTCGCGTTGGGCTCTGTGCTGACAGCTCAGAGCCTCAAGCCTGATTCTGTCTCCCTCTCTCTCTGCCCCTCCTCCACTCACACTCTTTCTCTCAAAAGTAAATAAACGTTAAAAAAAAATTTTTTTTTAATTAAAAAAAAAAAAAGGAAATTAGAAAAGCAAGAGTCATTCGGATACAAAGGTTTTTTACCTCAGTATAAAAGGATAAGCTTCAAAGACATTCTTTAGAGAACAGTCATTAAAGAGTCTCTTTCGTTTTAAAAACCTAACATTTTTCTCATTTTAGAATTTTCTTCCTTTTTGTCTTTCAAATAGCTTATGTGAAATATAAAAATATTTTCTAATGTGTGATCAGCACTACTGCTCAAAATCCTGAGTAGTAAGAATAAAATCAAGAAGACTTCCTCAGTTCTTCTGGTAAATCTTTTGATTTGGAATCAATCCCAAAATCATGTTAGCTCTTTCACCCTTGTACTGACTCGTATTCAAGCTACAGATTCATATTCCCTAGGTGTCCAATAGAACCTTTAACTTTTCTTTTTTGTCCCAATCAAATCTTACTAATTTTATTACTTTAATCCAAAGCACATTTTAATCTTTTATACTTCTTCCTGGCCTTAGAGATTCACTTTTTATGAATAACAACTTTGACCAATTTAGAAATAACACCTACTTTAATGTGCATATATTTTTCTTCCTTCCATCATGACACCACTATAAATAAATACAAATGGATCAAGGTGAAATACCAATTAATATACCTCTGGTGAAGATTCCAAAACATCAGCAATTATATATACTTTGTATAATACAATGATATGTATTTGTTAAGACTTATATTGGACAGAAACAGAAAATCCAAATAGCTTAAGCAAAATACTGGAATTGGTTTATAGAATACAAAGAAGGCCTGAAAACCCAGTGATAAATTAAAGACAAGAATCAAAACAAATGGTACCAGAGTCTCAAATGACTCCAGAACTCTGTGTCCTTATCTCTTCAGATCACTTTGTCTGCAGCCCTGTTTTGTCACCACAGCAAGAAACAAAGTGATAACTCCCAATACCTACATTTTAGGTCTCCTGCCAGCAGACAAAACTAACCTCATTTTCTCTAGTTCCAAGTTCAAAAATCCCAAACAAGGATTTGACTGGCTCAATTTGGACTTGTGGACTGTTAACTTGAAGGTAGACACCATAACAGACTCAGCTCAGGTAAGATAGCTATCCCTAGTCAAATGGAAATAGCAAACTAAAAACAGCATACCAGGCTTGGCCACAACATTTTGGATTTACATGAAAAAGCAGCAGCTACCGCCCTCCCCCAGAAGAACCTTAACCTCCACTCCATCCTGAAGCAAAGCCATAGTCTTAACGGGGTATTTGACATATAGAGGTTCCCCAAAAGGCCTGGATGTGATTCACTGAGGGTTCAACTAAAATGAAACATAACGGTGTCCACTGTGCTACTACTGCCATTCAACATCAGCTCCAGCAATGTATAAACCAGCTCAGTAAGCAAAATTTGAGGCCATTCTCATAATTAACTGCCTAATGGTACCATGATAAATCTTGTTTTAATTTACTGACCCTTCAGTTACTGGCCTGTTTTAGTCTGCCACTGGGAAACTACAAACTGGCAGATTAAAGGCTAAAGATTAGGTATCACAAAGTCTAGAAAAAAGATACTACAGAAAATGAAAACTACAGGAGGAGGTAAAAAAAACTGGAAAAAAAAAATCACAGCTGATCAAATTATCTGGGTTATTCATTCTGATGCCCACAGCAGGGGCCCTTTCTCCAAGACCAACTTGATTCAACCTGCACCACCACGACTGCCACCACTGCTGCCTGGATCCATCATTGCATCAGATATGCCTAAACTTTCACCATCAGAGATTGTGCATAAAGGACTCTGTTTCTGATGCGGAGGTTACCACAATAAGGCCAACTCATAACTAACTACCCAAAGTTACCAAATTTATAACATGGTGAAGGCCACGTTGCACTAGGTACTGTGACCCCATCCATGTCCAGGGTACTCTTCAGAAACTCACTACATCACACCTTTAACCCCTAACTCCCATTCAGTCTGATCAGCTATCACTGGCCATACCAATTTGGCATTCAAAATTAAGCTGTTACCTATTTTTTGGCATTTAGGACCATTTACCAGCTAATAGTGGCATGCCTTCTCTTACAAAGGTCACACAACAGGTCAAAAGTTGGAATAGTTGATGGACATTCTGTGCTCCCTTCCTAATCCACAAGCATCTAATATTGTCAAGCAAGATATGGCCTCCTGATAAATCAACGGAAGAAAATTTCTGACTCTACCTCACTCACCTTCTTTGGGTCCACATAATTCAGTAAAGTAGTATGGTCACTAAATGTAGCTATTCTAACAAAGGGTACATCTCCTCCTGACCACCTCCAGGGTAATGATCAGGAAAAAAGGAGTGGGGATTATAAAGACAAAGGGTCAGCAAACATTGCCTGGAAAGGGCCAGAAAGTAAATATTTTAGGCTTTGTGCGCTACACATGATTTCTCCTCTGAGCCCAACTCTTAAAAATTATTTTAAAAGCACTGTTAGCTTGTGAGCTATACAAGGACAGGCCGTAGGCCAGATCTGGCCGGGAAACCTGTTTGTAGACTTCTAATACATCTATTTTGAAATGTCAGGATTCTACCCTGACCATTCCTGGTCAGGATGTACCTTACTCTCCCCCTAAAGTAGTGCCTAACAAGACTAATTGGTATACCTTCCAGGTAGCCATCCAGCCAAAGGAAACCTAGATTTCAAGCTTAATTATGGCTCAGTCACTGGATTCTCTTATTGGACTGATACACTCCCAGATCAGACAAAAATGTAATGAAAAGGACCAGATAGTGTTTTAAGTTTTGTGAGTCAGAGGATTTCTACTGCAACTATTCAAATCCAGCAATATAGTACAAAAGGAGCCATAAATGATAAGTGAACAAAAGGATACAACCAGATTTGGCCCAAAGCAAACCTAGCTGCTAGCAAGACTAGATTTATTTTCCTCTTTTTTGGTTTTTGGGGTTTTTTGTTGTTGTTGTTGTTGTTGTTGTTGTTGTTGTTTGGCGGGGGGGGGGGGGTGAGGGTGGTGGGCTGATAATAGTGATACCTCTATTTCTATCCTGGAAGGATTTTCACAGAAAAGGAGACAATTCATATATGTTTTATGATAGTAAGGTTCCTAAGCTTCATATTTGTGTTCTTTTCTATTCTGAAATTCAATACTCTATTACAAAGAATAAAGAACACTAAACACTACACATCCTACAACTAAATAGTATAAAGTAAAAACTATATATATTTTCAATTTGATTCAAATCAAAAATACTTATTGGTGGAGACTGGCCAGTTCAGTCAATAGCGCATGTGTCTCTTGATCTTGGGGTTGTAAATTCAAGCCCTATGTTGGGTGTAGAGATTACTTAAAAAATAATAAATTTATTAAAGCCTGGTATGTGATAGGCCACATGACCAGAGATCTGAAAGTATATTACTTCACTTAATCCTCCAAATCATCTTCAAAGGTACTATCAGTACCAGATATGGAAATTAAGATTCAAACATGCTTTGTCCTTGAGCATATTACTTAATACCTCTTTATACCTTAATGCCCCAGTTGCTGCATCTGAAGAAAGGTAATACTAATTGTATACCTTAGAAAAAAAAACTACTCTGAGAATTAAATGAGATAAAATCCAGAAACCACTAGAAAAGTACTAAGCATAGAGTATTCACTTCTATGTTAGCCATTATTATTATTATATTATTACTATTATTAAATGGAGCATACACGGACTACATTTTTATAAACCTGCCAAGTGATCCCTTATAATTGTTTTGAACGCTTATCTAAATGATGAAAAAGTAAAGAGCAAATCTTATGTCAATTTTGCCCCCAAACTAGTTCTAATACAAAATATTTTTTTTAAAAAACTACTCTTGGGGCGCCTGGGTGGCTCAGTCGGTTAAGTGTCCGACTTCGGCTCAGGTCACGATCTCACGGTATGTGAGTTCGAGCCCCGCGTCGGGCTCTGTGCTGACTGCTCAGAGCCTGAAGCCTGTTTCAGATTCTGTGTCTCCCTCTCTCTCTGACCCTCCCCCATTCATGCTCTGTCTCTCTCTGTCTCAAAAATAAATAAACGTTAAAAAAAAATTTTTTTTAAATAAAAAAAAAAAAAAACTAATCTGAGGGGCGCCTGGATAGCTCAGTCGGTGGGGCATCCAACTTTGGCTCAGGTCATGATCTCGCGGTCTGTGAGCTCGATCCCCACGTTGGGCTCTGTGCTGACGGCTCAGAGCCTGGAGTCTGATTCAGATTCTGTGTCTCCCTCACTCTCTGCCCCTCCCCCACTCACGCGGTCTCCGTGTCTCAAAAAAAAAAGTGAATAAACGTTAAAAAAAATTTTTTTTAACTTATCTGATTTTTTTCAGTTAGTTACTTTTACTTGATTACAGCCAAATTCCAAATTCTTAGGACTTCAAACTAAAGTAAAACATCCATGTCTCACTTTCTGAGTAAGTGCTAATAGAAATCTAACGTGAGCCACATACAAAACTTAAAATTTTGTTGTAATAGGATTTAAAGATTTTTAAATAAGTGAAATTAATTTTAATAAAATTTTTATTTAACCAAGTGACAGGTATTATCATTTTTTACTCAATGCAAAAAAATTTACATTCTTTTGTTTTACAAAAAGTGTTTGAATCAAGTATTTTATACTTATAGCCATTTCAATTCAAATTACCTACATGTAAATACTCAATAACCATATGTGACTAGCAGCTACCATACTGGACAGCACATTTCTGAGTTACTACATATATAACTCTAGAAGATGTTATACACATTTAAAAAAAAATATTTTAACGTTTATTTATTTGTTAGAGACAGAGTGCGAACGGTGGAGGGGCAGAGAGAGAGGGAGACACAGAATCGAAAGCAGGCTCCAGGCTCTGAGCTGTCAGCACAGAGCCCGACATGGGGCTCGAACTCAGGAACCGTGAGATATGACCTAAGCTGAAGTCGGACACCCAACCAACTGAGCCATCCAGGTGCCCCTAAGATGTTATACACATTTTAATCATTCTCTCCTTCCTCCTCCTCCTTTTTTTCCTCCCCAAGCCCAATATTTAAACCATTTACTCATGTGATGTGCTAGGATGAGAATATATTCCTCTGGAAAAGAGACAAGTAAACAACAATCTTAATACATTTGGAAAGTAATGTGGGAACAGCTACCTAAGAGACTTAGAGGGGTGGGGAGAGGGTAGTGAGGTACAGACAGATGAAGTCTACATTGAAAGACAAAAGATAAACAGAGATAAGTCAAACAAAAAAGGGAGGAATAGGACAGGTAAAGAGTACAACATGGTAGAAACTCTGAAATAGAAGACAGTATGATATATTTGAAGAACAGAGCAGAAAGAAGATCACTGCAGCTTAAGCACAGTGAACAAGAGTGTCACACGCAGTTTGCTATTTCAGACAATCAAAATCATTCAATCAGGCATGTATCCAGAAGGGAGACATGAAAAAATCTTAGAATGAAGAGATTGTCAACTGTCTACCTAAAACTCTTTCCCCTCTCTTAGTTACTGACAGAACTCCAGCTTTGTTCAGGACAGATCTCCTAGCTCCCATCCACTAAACTGCAGATGCTCGGGGGTAGGAGGGAAGAAGAGGGATAATCTTAGGAATTGATAAAATTTGTGAACTATTTCCATTCTGAATGCTCATCATGAAAAAAGCAGACAAAAGCAGACGTTCCATCTGTAGACATTCTCCAAAGCAAACACTAGTTGCTGAGGGTAGAACAGGATAAATGAGACATGCCACCTGCCCTCGTGGAACCTATTTTCTACTTGAAGAAGGATCCTCCTAGGAACTGACATTTGAGCTGGACTCTGAAGGATAATGTATGTAAATAGGTGAAATAGAGGGAGAAGAACATTGCAGCAAGATGGGATGTCTTAAGAAAAGCCCCAAGACAAAAAGGAGCACAGCTCCTTTGAGAAGCTGCAAGGTTAATGGAGTACAGGGCCAGATTTGAGTCTTTATCCTACAATTAATAGAAAGTCGAGAAAGAGTGCTACGGTCACATTTGAATTTTCAAAGCTCACTCTGGTACATGTTAGACAATGGATCAGAAGGGGAAAAAGAAATGATGAAGTTGCCCTCAAGTGTCAAGATAAAGATGGAGAGAAATGGATGTATTGTAAAAGTACTTACAAAATAAATCCAACAGGGGTGCCTGGGTGGCTCAGTTGATTAAGCGTCCAACTTCAGCTCAGGTCTGATCGCACTGTTCGTGAGTTACGGCCCCACATTGGGCTCTGTGCTGACAGCTCAGGGCCTGAAGCCTGCTTCCGATTCTGTGTCTCCCTTTCTCTCTGACCCTCCCCCACTCACACTCTGTGTCTCTGTCTCAAAAATAAACATTAAAAAAATTTTTTTAAAGAAAATAAATCTGACAATACTTGGTGATTGATGCACTATGGGTAAATGATTAAACACAAGTTGAAGGTATCAATTACCATAATCACTTAATCCCATCTTTTTTGGATGGGAGACTTTTAACAAAATGGTAGTTTAAAAATGAAAACAAGTTAACTAGGAAGATTATCTGAAGTCCAGAATGTCCTCTGCCTAATATATGATTAAGTGAACTGAAAAATTACATGGATATCACAAGAATAAATATGGTAATTTTTCATAAAATCTCTAAGAAATAAAAAGTACAATGTTTTAAATAGGCACCAAATAAAAAGTACAAGCCTATAAACTATACCAGGAGTCTACAAAATTTTTCTGGCAAGGGCCACATAGTAAATGTTTTTGGATTTGTGGATTACATGGTCTCTACTCCAACTACTCCATCCTGATCTTGTAGGAGAAGAATATCCATTGACAATATTTAAAGGAATAAAGGTAGTTATATGCCAATAAAATTTTATCAAAACAAGCAGTGAGCCATATTTGACAACTCCTGATCTAGAGAATGGAGAAAAATACACAAGTTGAGATAAATGATAGAACAGATAAATCTGTCCAATAAGAAATAATGAAGTAGGTATCTCAGAAAGCAAATGTAATACAATCAATAATTATCTTAATAAAAAGGGGGGGGGGGGTAGGCAGCCAGCAGGTAGATGCCTTCAAATAGGTCTGGTAACAGTTAGTTGGGAATACCACATGTAGTGGGCTAAAATTAAGGAAAAGCCTCCAAAATCTATGATAGTCTGGAAGGGTAAATTCATGACCTTACTCTTTGATGAGACACAGAATGTAGCCCAGAACAAACTGGCATCAAGCAACGCAACTCAAATGGCAGTTCAACAAGACAGCTTGGCGAACTCGACTAGAAATTCAATCAATAAGAGCTAAGACACGCTGTCAAAACAATTAACTGCAAAGGAGTAGATACTCCTGAGTCACCTGATTGTGTATTCCTTAAATAACCCTCAGATTAATGACAGGCTCAAACCTCAAAGCTGTAAAAAATGCAGAGATTGAGTAGTTCTACCTGTAGAGAATAGTAAGGTGAGTGTGGATAGCAAGCAGGCCATTAAAGAAGTGAAGAATTACTAAAAAGTGACTACTTCTTATGGGAGAAGATCTACAAAGGCAGGCTAAATCAGATAGGGAAGAAATGAGGAATTCTGCTTTTCAATTTACAATGTGAATCTAATAACACATGAAATTTTCAAATGCTGTCTCTCACCATCAATTAAATTTTACCAAAACAGAAAAAAGCTGTTTGTAATTACTTACCAAAATCATTTTTGTCAAAGGACTATTTACTTTTTATATTAAAATCTGGATTAAATGTTATTGTGTTTGATAATTAAAACCACTTATTAAATTTATTTTAACTGAATATCTGCAATTTTTAATCTAGTTATTACAACTAAGTGGTCATAACTGAAAGGCAGTTCATAAGATGTGTCTAAATATGATTACAGCATGCTAGATTTTGTCATAAACCTCAATACAAAAGTAATTACAATATAAAATGATGTGTGTAATCAAAAATTAAATACTGTATTTCCCAGGTGGACTGGAAGACATCTGAAAATAGAGTCCAAAACTAGCACTCACTAGGTACTATGAATCTGAACTGAGCAGATGTTAATCACAGCAACACCAAAAAAGAAAAAATAACTCTGCTTGGTGAGTGAACAAAAAGTATTTGCAGGGTAAATACTAATGCTAACACTAAATACTAATATTAATGTTAAATGTCAAAATAGAAAAGAAGTAATCAATAGCATTTTTGCTTTGCTTTGTTTAGCAAAGGCAAAGAAATGTGAAAAGCAAGGTATGTGAGATTTGACTCTGACATGAGGTATGAGACTGGGGAGGCCCTGGGTCCTAACGGGCTATCCCAGGAGTTTTGTTTTTTGTATTCTGTTTTTTGTTTTTTAAGTTTTTTTTTTTTGTTTTGTTTTGTTTATTTTGAGAGGGGGAAGCAGGGAGGGGCAGAGAGAGAATCCCAAACATGCTCCAGGCTGTCGGCACAGAGCCTGATGCGGGGCTCTAACTCATAAACCATGAGACCATGACCTGAGCTGAAGTCTGACATTTAACCAACTGAGCCCACCCAGGTGCCTCAGGAGTTTTTAAAGTTTATCATGAGGGCAATGAGAAGTCACTGACAGTGTTTTTTTTTCTTTCTGATACCCGAAAATTTATTCAAGTTATTTAGAAATACTTTATTTTGCAGAAATTTTTTATACCAACATTTCTAATATAAAGTATCAATACAGACAGGTTATGACCCTAGTAAAAAGGAGTCTCATACTTTTTAAAATTAAATTCAAGTTAGTTAACAGTGTAGTATTAGTTTCCTGAGTAGAACCCAGTGATTCATCACTTCTATATAGTACCCAGTGCTCATACCAACAAATGCCGTCCTTAATGCCCACCACCCATTTAGCCCACACGCCCACTCAACTCCCCTCCAGAAACTCTGTTCTCTGCATTTATGAGTTTCTTATGGTTTGCCTCCCTCTCTGTTTTTATCTTATTTTTCCTTCCCAACAGTTCTTGAATAAAAGAGTGATGGAGTCACTCTTGTTTTCTTAGTGCAGCATTTATGAAGGGTGAGCCAGAAACATCATCCAAGAAATGAAGGGCCAGGGAAGGCAGGGAAGAGAGCATAAAGCCACCTCCTCAGGATTCTCCAAACCACAAACCACTGACCTGACCCGACTCCACTCCCACCATCAGGTCCTGCCATGGTCTTGTCAAGAGGCTCCACAGGGCACAATGCTGGTTACTCAATTTACTCAGTGATGTATTGAACAAAGGCCCTAATACGTAATTCATCAGGGCCGTCTAGCACAGTCCTTCCAATATCTTGAAATTCAGAATCCAAGGGTGGGTCTGATTTCACTGCCTCCATGCTGTTCCTTCTTGAATACATCCAAACATTAAAATTTACTTATTTTTTTCCATACAGGCACACACATATACACTCCTACCTCAGGCTGAAATGCTCACTGAAATTCTTCCCCTTAGCAATCTGTGTGCAAGTGTGTGTTTAAGGCTTTGTGCACCCACAGCTACTCCATCCATCCATCATCCAATCATCCATCCTCAACAAGACAGCAAGTTCTAACCAGTAAGGCCCAGGGTTCACAGCAAGGTTCTCAAACTCATTCAAAAAACCTGAAGAGGAAGGAACACTACCCAACTCTTTTCACAAAGCCAGCATTACACCATGATACAAAAGCCAGATAAGGACACCACAAGAAAACTACTAGCCAATATCCCAAATGAAAATAGATGCAAATATTCTCAATTATGTAGTAGCAAATCAAATTCAACAGTACGTTAAAAAGATCATTCATAATGATCAAGTGGGATTTACCCCTGGAATGCAAGGAAGATTCAAAATAGGTAATTAAAGAAAAAAAAAAAAACATGTAATCATTTCAATAGACACAGAAAAAGTGTTTAACAAAATTCAACATCTGTTCATGAAAAACTCTCCACAAATTAGGTATAGTATAGAAGAAACATACCTCAACATAATATAGGCCTTATATGACAAGCTCACAGCTAATATCATACTCAATGCCAAAATGCTAAATGCTTTTCCTCTAAGATAAGGAATAAGACAAGGGTGCCCACTTTCACCATTCCTATTAAAAATAGTACTGGAAGGCCTACCCTGAGCAATTAGGCAAAAGAAACAAACAAAACGCATCAGAACTGAACAGGAAGACACTTTAAGTCATTATGCTGTACACAAACTTATACAGTGCTGTATACCCAATTCAATAAAACTGAAAGAAATTAAATAAAGGAGGGGCGCCTGGGTGGCTCAGTCTGTTCAGCATCCAGTTTCGGTTCAGGTCATGATCTCGCAGTTTGTGAGGCTCAGAGCCTGGAGCCTGCTTCTGATTCTGTGTCTCCCTCTCTCTCTCTCTCTCTCCCCCTTCCTTGGTCTCTCTCTCTCTCAAAAATAAACAAACATTTAAAAAAATTTTTGAAGAAGTAAGGGAGAAAATCAGGAGAAAATCACTATACTAGCATACTAACAGAAAAGGCTCATAGTTTCATACAATCTGAACTCTTGCCCATTATATAAGGATACCTCTAAAATTAGCTTTACATGGCAAAGTTAGTCTTTTTTTTTTTTTTTTTGCATCTTTAACTATAAAAGGTCTATCTAATTCCCTCCGTAGCAGTGGCTGCCTCACCTTACACTCAAAACAAGGATGGGAGTAAAAGTAAGAATCAGTAGGCTTGTGGAAAATAAAGATGTCTGGCTGGTAGGCTCCTACAACCAAGCACCATCTCCTGTCCCTTAGTCACTGGTCATCTGAGATAGTTGTCACATATACCCTTAATTTTGTAATCCAAAGAATGCCATACCAATAGGAAAGACAAGTAAGCAGCTTTATTTTTTAAGCCCTTGTAACATGTAAGTTTACTGGTCAACTCCCAGACATCCAACTCTGTAATAGTTTCAGGAATATCCCAACATATGGTCACTGAATCTAAGAGTATAATGTGTGTATACACAAACACTGCAAAAACAACTTGAGACCGGATCCAGTGAAATCCAATGGTGGTCAACACTAAGAATAACGTAGAGTGCTACAGAAGTATACCTCAAGAGGACATAGCTCAATGGAAGGTGAGTCTGAGAATGCTGGAGTCAATAAAAGAATTCTGTGACAAAGGATTAGAAGTGAAGCACAGAAACTTCTAATGTAAAATGAGCTACGCTGTTCTGGAAAAATCAGAGAGAGAATATTGATTCCCAGAACATGTATGTACAAGTGAGGCTAATCAAACAGGATTCTGAGGGAGCATTCACCTTCCTTCCTCTCTTTATTCATTTAAACACAAAAGTAGCCCATCTGATTTATTACCTAGGATTGTACTCATATTCAGAAAATATTTAGGACATTCTTAATTCTTTAAACTGTACTCACAGAAAAATGAATAATTGTGTGGCTCTTCGTTTCTTAATGATTACCACGTATATTGTAACTTTCAATATGTGAACACGAATTCAAGTGAAATCAAATCTTTAAATTCAACATTCATATTAATGCAAAATTCATACAGGGCACTTTAAAACGTACAAGATTCATACAAGTAAAATCTTTTTACCCCAATTTGAATATCAAGAAGTATTACTGATACCTCTTAATATAAATCTAACTCAACTCATTTTTATTTTTAAGATTAGGATAAATTTATAGCCAATGTCTTAATGGGGAAAAAACCTTTATAATAGCTCAAAATATGTATTTTAGAACATATTGGAGGTGTTTTTCTAGGTGTAGGAAAATAAGTTTGCAAACAGAGGAACAGAAAAAGCATATCACTATATCACAATCCTTTTCCTAAATGGTTAAAGAACTATTCAACAACTCCAAAACCCTTTTTATACGCACACCTGGGAAGAATACCATATCCGTAACTTTGCTCAGAGTTACACTGATGTGGTTTTAGACCAGATGTTTAAATGTTACAGTATGTACATTTTCTTCCCCTCTTCTAAGGCAGAAGTAAAGTAAGAGGAATATTTGACTTCACTCCACAAGAGACCTATTTAATAGTTTGGCGGTTATGTAAGTAAAGGTAGCTTGGCTAAGTCAATGTTGACGACATACAGAACGACATGATCCTAATGAGTTGGAAAATATTGGCTCTCATGAGAATAGACCAGATGCTACTGAGCTGAGAAAGCTACTGTATTATTGAATTTCATTTTTATGAGGTAAAATTTATTATTCAACCATTAAGGTATCCCACATGAAATCTTGCATAAAATACTTTTACAGTTAGATTCTGGAAAGGAGATTTTTATTTTAACATTAAGACATCACTTAAATGAGGGATTCAAAGGTCCATTTGATCACCTTCAGCATAGGCTTTAAAGTCTGAAAGAAATTTTCCTATAAATACCAGATTAATGGAACTACACTGAACAAAACAATGAACTACCTGCATAAGGAAAAAGTGGTAGCCAAGTCCTTGTTTCCCTGAACAAAAGCCGGTGTGACTTTGTATTTTATCGTCTGGAAAATGACAAAGGTTAGGATCTCAATAATTTGAGAACCATCAGAAACATGAATAAAAATACATAATTCAATAATTCTAATTAAAATATATTTATTGCAACTTTAACATCTCTGCTTTATTCTTTACAAGTTATTTTAGTAAGATTTCTAATATTTGTTATTTTTTTATTTAATTTCTGATGGACTAGCAAACTAATTATATTACTGTCTTTCTGGTCTCATTTACCAGAGAGGTAGTTTGATGTAGCAGAAGTAATACAACAGGAAAGTCCAAAGGACCTTAAGCTTAACCGAATTAATTGGTGAATATCTGTGGGATGATTTTTAGGAAAAACACTAAATTGTTCTAAGCATAAATCTTCACATGTATAACACAGGATATATAACCTGCCAACATCAATATTACTGGTAAAAAGCCAGTGAAATTAAACCATGAGAAACATCAACCTAAAAAGGTGAGCGAATTCAGGCTATTCACGTAAGTTTTATGGTATCCAGTCCCTGCATCATGCAGCTCACTAGAGGGAAAATGTTTAGTTGACAGCTGTAAAGTACGTACAAGTAGATAAAAGGATAAGGTTTCATATTTCTATTATCCCACTGCATTGCAACATCCATTTATAAGATTTGCTGCTCCACTCCCCTTTGGAATCCCTAGCAGAAGACAGTATTATAGGTTCATTATAGGTTTCTGTGAACCAAGTATGGCCTCTTATAAATAGCTGTTTAAAGGGGTACAATGTACAGTTTCTTAATAAATCCAAACAAGTACATCTAACCAATGTCTTGAATTTTATTTGAAGGTCATCAAATACACTATTCATTATCCTAATTACTTTTTTGCCTTACTCTATGAATTTACCTTTACCCTATACCTTCTCAGCTAGCACACTGGATCTGTGAGACCCCAATTCTCACATGGGTTATCTGTCTCCATGAACTTCATACCCTAGGGACAACCTCGATATATAGTATCCCCATATGTAGGATTCCAGCAGGATTCTATATCCAGGAAAAAACAATAACAACAAATCAATTCCACAAAAAATAGTCTATTTTGTACTCACAAGAACTCTGAGAAGGTAAGAAGATGATACAGCCATTATACAGATGAAAAAGCTAAATGAAATTCAATGAAACAAATGACTTTCCTTTTAACATATAATTAGTTACATATGTAACTATATAATTACAGTAACATATAATTACTGACAGGTTTTCCACACTACAATTCAGGAATCTCTCCTAAACTTCAGTTGTTAAAAGGTGAAAATATTCCTACAACCTGACATAGATATTAAGACTTAAACTATACTAATATCTATATATGATATGTAATATTATATATAATATATATAATACAGATACAATATTCAATGCACAAAATTAAGTTTTTAACAAGCATTAGCACAGAATATTTTATTAGGTTTTTTGTTGTTGTTGAGAGAGAGCGCGAGAGCGAGTGAGCAAGCACACCGAGGAGAAGGAAGGGGCAGAGGAGAGAGATTCCCAAACAGGCCCCATGCTCAGCATGGAACCTGACACAGGGCTCGATTCCATGACCCTGGGATCATGACCTGAGCCGAAATCAAGAGTCAGATGCTCAATTGACAGCCACACAGGCACCCTTTTCTTTTAGTTATTCTAATATCTTCTCATTTAATTCTGATTTTTGGAAGGGCTGAGAAAAAGTCATTGTAGCTTTATAAAACATGTATTATTATTCAATATTCACATATTCTCAACAGAACTAATTGATTCAACAAACTAAAATCATCTCTTGTTATTGTGACATAAGGGAGACTTTAAAGAAAACATCTTTTCTACCTAAAGGCATTTTGTAGATTTGACATTTGAAATTCAATTCGATAACGCATTTCTGAAGCACCATTATTACTCCAACATTTCAATTAAGACTGAAGCACAAAGTTGCTGCAATATTCTGTTTTTCTTAAGAACCAATGAAATTCAATCTAATGTTATTGGATTTTATACACACAGACCTGTTTAACAGCTTCAGTTATTAAAAGGAAAAATACGGTTAAATAGGTATTTTATAAAATAAAATTAATGAAATTGTGAAATAATTCTATACTTATAAACCAAGAATAACTTTGCTTTCTTTCCTTAGTTTTCTTATGTAAAAATGCAGCATAAATAGGACATATATAAAACTTAACTATCAAGCTAATTTGCTTCCTTTGATAAAATTTTATTATTTTACTACTTATCACTAGCCACTCTTCACTAAGAGCTTTCTGTTATTATAATCAGGGAATCAATAAGCATATTTTTTCACTATCAAGATTTCAGAATAAACAGGTTCATTTTTAAAATTTTCAAGAAATGTCTTATAGTTGATTATGTATTTTGACAGTAACAAGGTGCCATCCCACAGCACATCTTCTGGAAATGCATAAATATCAATACTACATTTTCAAGGTAAGGCTTTTTAGAATTTGAAAAGCATGTCATTAATTATTTGTTATCAAATTCTTTGAACTCTCTCTCTCTTTGGAAAAATACTAGATTTTCTTTTTGCTATTGAGGCATTTCTCATGTCCTCCCAGTTTCCAAAACTCAAATTTCAAGAGGAAATTGCACAGAAATTTAATCCCTATTCTCCCCAAGGAAAAACTGAGAGTAATAATTTATTTACTAACAATGTATCTCTTTCATGTTTATAAGTAAGCATAATACTTTTACTATATTATATTCATTCTATTTTATTACATTTTTTGTTTATAAACTCTTGGTAGTAACCAACAAAGTTAATTTCAAACCCAACTACTAAGTCACAATCTACAATTAAATGAAATGGTAAAATAGGAATTCAATTATAGATAAATCTAAATCTACAATGTTGACAGCTCAGAGCCTAGGGCCTGCTTCAGATTCTGTGTCTCCCCTCTGTCCCTGCCTCTTCATTCATGCTCTGTCTCAAAAATGAATAAACATTAAAAAATTTTTTATTTAAAAAAATAAAATAAAAATTCACAAAATATCAAGATGACAGTTCATATCATTAAAAGAAAGGATTAAAACCTTATGATCATTTCAGGGAGCCTGGGTGGCTTAATCGGTTAAGCGTCTGACTTTAGCTCAGGTCATGATCTCACAGTTTGTGAATTTGAGCCCCCGTGTCAGGCTCTGTGCTGACAACTCAGAGCCTGGAGCCTGTTTGGGATTCTATGCCTCCCTCTCTCTCTCTCTCTCTCTCTCTCTCTCTCTCTCTCTGCCCCTCCCCTGCTCATGCACTGTCTCTCAAAAAAATAAAAATATTAAAAAATATTGTTTTAAAAACCAAATGATCATTTCAACACATGAAGAAAAAGCATTTGAAAAAGTTGAACATCCATTTATGATAAAAAAAAAAAAAAAAACCCTCAACGAAGTAGCTCTAGAGGGAACACACCTCAACATAATAAAGGCCTTATATAAAAAATCCACAGGCAACGTCATATTCAATGGGAAAAAACTGAGACCTTTTCCTGTAAAGTCGGAAACAAGACAAGGATGTCCATTCTCACCACTTTTATTCAACATAGTTCTAGAAGTCCTAGCCATAGCAATCACACAACATAAAGAAATAAAAAATATCCCAATTGGTAAGGACAAAGTAAAACTCTATTTGCAGATGACATTATACTCTATACAGGAAACCATAAAGTCTCCACCAAAAACTATTAGAACTCATAAATTCAGTAAAGTCTCAGAATACAAAATCAACATGCAGAAATCTGATGCATTCCTATACACTAAGAAAACAATCCCATTTGCAACTGCACCAAACACAATAAAATATCCAGGAATAAACTTAAGAGGTGAAAGATCTGTACTTGGAAAACTATAAAATAATGATGAAAGAAACTGATGACACAAAGAAATGAAAAGACATTTCATATTAATGGGTTGGAAGAACAAATATTGTTAAAATGTCTATACTACCCAAAGCAATCTACACAATTAATGCAATCCGTATCAAAATATCAAAGCATTTTCCACAGAACTAGAACAAACAATCCTAAAATTTGTATGAAACCACAAAAGATACCGAATAGCCAAAGCAATTTTGAAAAACAAAACCGAAGGTATCACAATTCCAGATATCAAGTTATATTACAAAGCTGTGGTAATCAAAATGGTATGGTACTGGCATTAAAATAGACAATAGAACAGATCAATACAACAAATAGAAAACCCAGAAATGAACTCACAACTATATGGTCGATTAATCATCGTAAAAGAAGGGAAGAAAATCCAATGGAAAAAAGACAGTCTCTTCAACAAATGGAGTTGGGCAAATGGGACAGCAACATACAAAAGAATCAAACTGTACAATTTTCTTACACCATACACAAAAATAAATTCAAAATGGATTAAAGACCTAAATGTGAGACAGGAAACCATAAAAATCCTAGAGGGGAACACAGGCAGTAATTTATCTGATATTTGGCCATAGCAACGTCTTCCTAGATAGGTCTCCTGAGGCAAGGGAAACAAAAGCAAAAATAAACTTTTGGCACTTCATCAAAACAAAAAGCTTCTGACAGCAAAGGAAACAATCAACAAAACTAAAAGAGAAGCTGCAAAATGGGAGAAGATATTTGCACATGTCACATCCAATAAACAGTTAGTATCCAAAAGATATAGAGAATTTAGCAAATTCAATACCCCAAAAATAAATAACCCAGTTAAAAAACAGGTAGAAGACATAAATACACATTTTTCCAAAGAAGGCATACAGATGGCTACCAGACACGAGAAGATGCTCAACATTACTCATGGTCAGGGAAATGCAAATCAAAACTACAGTGAGATATCACCTCACACCTGTCAGAATGGTGAGAACCAACAGCACAACAGGTGTTGGTGAGGATGTGGGGAAAGGTGAATCCTCTTGCACTGTTGGTGGGAATGTAAACTGGTGCAGCCACTGTGGTAAACAGTATGAAGATTTTTTAAAAAGTTAAAAATAGAACTACCCCATGATCCCACAATCACACTACTGGGCATTTACCCAAAAAATACAAAAACACTAATTCAAAGGGATACATGCACCATGTTTATTTCAGCATTATGTACAATCGCCTAACTATGGAAGCAGCCCAAATGTCCATCAATAGATGAACAGATAGAGACAATGTGTGTGTATATATATATACACACACACACATATTTATATATGTATACATATAGTATATATATGGAATATTATTGAGCCATAAAAAAGAATGAAATCTTGCCATTTGCAACAACATGGATGGAGCTAGAGAGTATAATACTAAGTGAAATAAGTCAGTCAGAGAAAGACAATACCATATAATTTCACTTTTTGGAAATCATATGTGAAATTTAAGAAACAAAAATACAAATAAAGGAGGGGCGCATGGGTAGCTCAGTCAGTTAAGTGTCTGATTTTGGCTCAGATCATGATCTCATGGCTCGTGAGTTCAAGCCCTGCATCGGGCTCTGAGCTTCAGCACAGAGCTGTGCTGACAGCTCAGAGCCTGGAGCCTGCTTCTGATTCTGAGTCTCCCTCTCTCTCTGCCCCTCCTTCACTTGCACTCTGCCTGTGTGTCTATCTGTCTCTCTCTCAAAAATAAACATTAAAAAAATTTTTTTAAACATACAAATAAAGGAAAAAGAGAGAGCAACAAACCAAGAAACAGACTCTTAACTACAGAGAACAAACTGATGGTTACCAGAGGGGAGATGCATGGGGGAATGGATGAAACAGGTAAAAGGGATTGAGAGTACACCTACCATGATGAGCATTGAGTAATGTATAAAATTGTTGAATCACTAATATTGTACACCTGAAACTAATATAACACTGTTAACAATACTGGAATACATATAAAATTTTTTTTAAAAATCTGGACTAGTGAAAAGAAATAATTGATAAATGAATAAATAAATAAATAAATAAATAAATAAATAGATAAATAGATAGATAAATAAATAAAAGAAACCATGCAATCCCATGAACCAGACTGATAATTCTTCTAGATTATTTATTTAAAGATTTAGCTTTGGGACCCCTGAGTGGCTCAGTCGGTTAAGCATCCGACTTCAGCTCAGGTCATGAGCTCATGGTTCCAGTGAGTTCAAGCCCCGTGTCAGGCTCTGTGCTGACAGCTCAGAGCCTGGAGCCTGCTTCTGGTCCTGTGTCTCCCTATCTCTCTGCCCCTCCCCTGCTTGCTCTCTGTCTCTCTCCAAAATAAATAAATAAATAAATAAATAAATAAACAAACAAACATTTAAAAATTTAAAAAAAAAAGAAAATCTAACAATTGTAAATATTTATGCCTCCAACTTGGAACACCAAATATATAAATCAATTATAAGCATAAAGAAACTCATTGCTAATAATACAGTAATAGCAGGGGAACTTGCAGCCCACTTACAACAGACAGATCAACTAAGCAGAAAATAAAAAAGAAACAATGGCTTTGAATGACACACTGGACTGGATAGACTTAACAGATATATTCAGAGCATATTATCCTAAAGCAGTAGATTATAAATTCTTCTGGAGGGATCTCAAATCAGTCCTCAACTAGTACAAAAAGACCGAGATCATGCCATGCATATTCCCAGAACAGAATTCTATGAAACTTGAAGTGAACTACAAGAAAAAACTTGGAAAGCCCTCAGATACATGGAGGTAAATAACATCCTACTAAAAAATGAATGGGTTAACCAGAAAATTAAAGAAGAAATTTTATAAAAAATACATGGAAGCAAATGAAAATAAAACACGACAGTCCAAAACCTTTGGGATGCAGCCAAGGCAGCCCTAAGATGGAAGTATATTGCAATTCAGTCCTATCTCAAGAAGCAAGAAAGGTCGCTAATATACAACCTAATCTTACACCTAAAGGAGCTAGAAAAGGAACAGCAAATAAAGTCTAAAGCCAGTAGAAGAAGGAAAATAATAAAGATTAGAGCAGAATTAAATGATATACAAACAACAGGAAAAAAAAAAACAGAACAGATCAACAAAACTAAGAGCTCCTTCTTTGAAAGAATTAACAAAATTGATAAACCCCTAGCCAGACTTATCAAAAAGACAAAGAACCCCAATAGATAAAATCACAAATGAAAGAGGAGAGATCACAACCAATACCACAGAAGTATGAACAATGATAAGAGAATAATAGGAAAATTATATGCTAACAAACTCGGCAATCTGGAAGAAATGGACAAATTCCTAGAAACTCACAAACTACCAAAGCTGAAACAGGAAGAAATAGAAAATTTGAACAAAAATCTTCCAACAAACAAGAGTCCTGGTACAGATGGCTTTCCGGGGGAATTCTACCAGACATTCAAAAAGGAGTTAATGCTTATTCTTCTCAAACTGTTCCAAAAAAATAGAAAGAGAAGGAAAACTTCCAAACTCATATGAAGTCAGCATTACCTTGATTCCAAAATCAGAAAAACACCCCACTAAAAAGCAGAATTATAGGCCAAGATCCCTAAAGAACATGGATGCAAAAATTCTCGACAGATATTAGCAAATTGAATTCAACAGTACATTAAAAGAATTATTCACCATGATAAAGCAGGATTTATTCCTGGGATGCAGGGCTGGTTCAATATTCACAAAATCAATCAACATGATATACCACATTAATAAAAGAAATGATAAGAACCATATCATCATCTCAATAAATGCAGAAAAAGCATTTGATAAAACACAGCATCCATTCTTGATAAAGATCCTCAACAGAGTAGGGATATATGGAATATACCTCAGTATCATAAAAACCATGTACGAAAGATCCACAGATAATATCATCCTCAACAGGAAAAACTGAGCGCCTTTCCCCCACATCAGGAATGAGACAAGGATGTCCATTCTCAACACTACTATTTAACATAGTACTGGAAGTCTTAGCCTCAGCAATCAGATAACAAAAAAAAAAAATAAAAGGCATCCAAATCAGCAAGGAAAAAGTTAAACTTTCACTATATGCAGAAGACATGATACTCTACATAGAAAATCCAAGACTTCATCAAAAAAAATTGCTAGAACTAATACATGAATTCAGCAGAGTTGCAGGATATAAAAATCAATGTACAGAAACCTGTTGCATTTCTACATACCAGTAACAAAGTGGCAGGAAAAGAAATAAAGGAATCAATCCCATTTGCAATTGCATCAAAAACAATAAGATACCTACGAGTAAAACTAGCTAAAGATGTACAAGGTCTATACTCTGAAAATATAAAACACTTTTGAAAGAAATTGATGATACAATGAAATGGAAAAGTATTCCATGCTCATGGAATGGAATAACAATCATTATTAAAATGTCTAAACTACCCAAAGCAATCTACACATTTAATGCAATTCCCATCAAAATATCACCAGCATTTTTCACAGAGCTAGAACAATCCTAAAATTTGTATGGAACCACAAAAGACCTCCAATAGCCAAAATAATCCTAAAAAGAAAAACAAAACTGTAGGCATTACGATTCCAGATTTCAAGCTAGATTACAAAGCTGCAGTCATCAAGACACTATGGTACTGGCACAAAAATAGACATATAGATCAACAGAACAGAAAGCCAAGAAATGGACCGGAACTATACAGTAAATAATCTTTGACAAAGCAGGAAACAATACACAAAGGAAAAAAGACGGTCTCTTCAACAAATGGTGCTGGGAAAACTAGACAGTGACATGCAGAAGAATGAAACCGGACGACTTTCTTACACCATACACAAAAATAAATTCAAAATGGATGAAAGACCTAAATGTGAGATAGGAAACCATCAAAATCACAGAGGAGAACACAGGCAGCAACTTCTTATGAGACACATTGCTGAAGGCAAGGGAAACAAAACCAAACATGAAGTATTGGGAAAATGAACTACTGGATAAAAAGCTTCTAAACAGCAAAGGAAACAAAAAACTAAAAGGCAGCCTACAGAATGGGAAAAGATATTTGCAGATGAAATATCTGATAAAGGGTTATTATCTAAAATCTGTAAAGAACTTACAAACTCAACACCCAAAACACAAAACACAATGGGCAGAAGACATGAATAGATACTTTCCCAAAGAAGACATCCAGGTGGCTAACAGACACATAAATAGATGCTCAACATCACTCATCATCAGGGAAATACAAATCAAAACCATGAGATACCACCTCACATCTGTCAGAATGGCTGAAATTAACAACGTAAGAAACGACAGGTGTTAGGGAGGATATGGAGAAAGGGGAACCCCCTTGCACTGTTGGTGGGAATGCAAACTGGTGGAGCCACTCTGGAAAACAGTATGGAGGTCCCTCAAAAATCTAAAATAGAACTGCCCTATGACCCAAAAATTGCTCTACTATTTACCCAAGGATACAAAAATACAGATTCGAGAGTACATGCACCCCAATGTTTACAGTAGCATTATAAATAGCCAAACTATGGAGAGAGACCAAATGTCCATCAACTGCTGATGGACAAAGATGTGAGATATACATGTGTATACACACACACACACACACACACACACACACACACACTGGAATATTATTTAGCCATCAAAAAGAATGAAATCTTGCCATTTGCAATGATGTGAATGGAGCTAGAGTGTATCATGTTAAGCAAAATAAGTCAATCAGAGAAAGACAAATACCCTATGATTTCACTCATGTGGAATTTAAGAAACAAAGCAGATGAACATATGGGAAGCAGGTAAAAAAGGAGAGGGAAATAAACCTCAAGAGACCCTTAGAGAACAAACTGAGGGGTGATGAAGGAAGGTGGGTGGGAGATGGCCTAGATGGGAGATGGGTACTAAGGAGGGCACTTGTGATGAGCACTGGGTGTTGTATATAAGTGACGAATCACTGAATTCTACTCTGAAACCAATATTGCACTGTATGTTAACTAAAATTTAAATTTAAAAAAAAAGAAAGAAAAAGAGAAGAATATAATAAACAGAGTAAGACCTGGGGAGAGCAAAAAAATGTAAGAAAGCTGGCCATTTGGAAATGGGGCCTTTTAAAAATACTTTAGTTGATCATTTTAAATCATCTATTATCAATTACTGCTGCTTAATTTGATAAAAAAAAAAATACAATTCCTGGGCAATGAGAAGAAACCTCCAAACATCATTCCATTTTCCTGACTTTCCCTAATCTATAAAAATTGGTTATGCTAATTTTAGGTTTCTCAATGACAAAAAATCAGGTTATGAATCACTTAACCTGTAGTTACTTGTCCGATCCATTTTGTATTATCTGTGCCACTACTGTTAGGACAAAATATTTCCAAGATAGGGAATTGTTTTCAATATTTTAATGTTTATTTATTTTTGAAGGAGAGAGACAGACAGAGCATGAGCAGAAAGGGGCAGAGAGATACAGAGATACAGAATCCGAAGTGGGTTCCAGGCTCTGAGCTGTCAGTGAGATCATGACCTGAGCCGAAGTCGGACACTTAACCAACTGACCCAAACAGGGAGGCCAAGAAATTTTATATAAGATGTTTTATCATAGCACAATCCATTTGATAAAATCAAAAATGGAAATACTAATTAGTTTGGTTAGAGACAAGGGAAATTATAGAAGTAATTAACACTATCACCTGCTTATTAGTATGAATTTTCAGACAACTTAAGCTACTTAACCCAAAAAAAACTCTGGAGTGAACACCTCAGGAAAAAGAAATTTGATAAATAAATGAATTAGATAACTTCAGACTGTGATAAATGTCTGCCAATTAAGGCCTCATGGTAGGCCTCTGGGTAGCAGACCAACAACTTCTTGGTGTGTCCTCACAGGATGGAAAGGGCAAGGGAGCTCTCTGAGGCCTCTTTTATAAAAACATTAATTTCATTCAAGAGGACTCCACTCTCATGATCTAATAACCTTCCAAAGGCCCCATCACCTAATACCATCACATTGAGCATAAGAATTTCAACAGATGAATTTGGGAAGCACAAAGACATTCAGACCATAGCACATAAAAATGTAGTCTACCTAATATTCAACAATTTAAAATGTTTTTAATGAGATAAATTAATATAATATCACCCTTTAATGTATACAATTAAGGGCAATTCAGCATATTCACAAGTGTAAAAATATCACCACTATCTAATTCCAGAACATTTTATCACCAAAAAAAAAAAAAAGCTAAAACAAAAACAAAAACCAATTCATGTCTAATAGCAGTTACTCCCCATTCCTCCTTTTTCCCAGACTCTGGCAACCATTAATCTTTCTGTCTCTCTGGATTTGCCTATTGTAAGCATTTCATAAAAATGGAATCATAATATGTGACTTTTTGCATCTGGCTTCTTCTGCTTAGCATGATACTTTAAGGTTCATCCATATTATAGCATGTTTCAGTACTTCCTTTACATGTTTGAAAATATTCCATTGTACAGAGATAAAACATCTTTGCTTATCCATTCATCAGTTAATAGATATCTGTGTTGTTTCCACATTTTGGCTATAAAGAATAATGTTTTTTTACCTCCTTTATATGTGGGATCTAAAAAAGTTTAATTCATAGACACAAAGACAGAAGTAACAGTGGTTACCAGGGGAAGGAAAGTGGAGGAAATGAGAGATGTTGGGCATAGGATACAAAATTACAGTCATGTAGAATCAGTAAGACCTAGCAATATGATATACAGCAGATGACCATAACTAACACTGTATCCTGGAAATCTGGTAGGATAGATTTTGTGTACGCACACCACATTAAAAAAAAAAATAGTAACTGTGAGGAAATATATAGATTAATTATCTTGACTACAGTAATCGTTTCACCATATACATCAAAACAACAATATGAATACCTTAAATATATAAATCTTTTTAAAATAAGCACTTTTAAAAGCAAAAGAAAATAATGCTATGAACATTCATATACAAGATTTTGGTGGACACATAATCTTGTGTGTATACCTACAAGTAAAATTTCTGGGTCATATGGTAACTCCACATTTAACTTTTTAAAGGTAATGACAACGAGTTTTTTCCCCAAGCAGCAGTTATTGTTTAAGCCAATAATTCAACAGCAACATACAAATTCTAATCAAGGAGAAATAGGAAAATAAAATAGCAATCTTTTAAAAAGCATAGTTAAAACAGTACAAAAGGAAACAAAAAATAAGACGATAAAACCAGTCACAAAACAATCAAACCAACCTAAATTGATTAAATTCACTAGCTATAATACAGACTATAAAACTTCATTTAAAATATCTAGCTATATGCTGTTTCCAAGACATGTACCGAAAGCATAAAGACAAACAAGTTTTAAGTAAAAGAATGCAAGAGGAAGTACAAGCAAATGTGAAACAAAGGAAAGTTAATTGTAACTATGTTAATGTAAGAAAAAATAGATTTAAATCAAAAGACTGAGGGATAGAGTCACTACATTTAATAAAAGAATCAATTTAAAAAGAGATTACAAATATGTTTATGTGTGTGGGAGAAGGTGTATGTGTTCATACACACACTAAAACTTGCATACTATTTCAGAGGATTCAGAGAATTTAAAGGCCTTTCATAAGATCTAAGTTAACAACTCTAGGCTAATGAAACATTTGCCTTGTCATTCTTTACAGAATCATAAAACCTGACACAAAACAACTATATAAAATTTTACATTAGTCACTAGGCATGTCAAAAGAAGGGCTCAGGGGTGCCTGCGTGGCTCAGGTGGTTACACATCTGACTTCAGCTCTGGTCATGATCTCACCATTCTTAAGTTGAGCCCTGTGTCAAGCTCTGTGCTGACAGCTGACAGCCTGGAGCCTGCTTCTTATTCTGAGTCTCCCTCTCTCTCTGCCCCTCCCCCGCTTGTGCTTTGCCTGTGTCTGTCTGTCTGTCTGTCTGTCTGTCTCTCTCTCTCTCTCTCTCTCTCTCTCTCTCTCTCTCACACACACACACACACACACACACACACACAGAAATAAACACTGTAAAAAAAAGGGCGGGGCTCTACTTATAATGCCTTTTTTCTTTTTTAGAACTTCTATTTCCCCATAGTAAGATATCAAATTAAAATGTTCAAAAGCATCAAAAGAACAAAAAAGCCAATGTCTTATTCTCATAGGCAAATGAAGTAGAAAATTAACAGGTTATTATTTATGATGATTACATTTAATAAAAATATATCCTTCTTTCAAAACTACTTTAGTGTTACTGACAAAACTAACAAGATTACTTTCAACAGAGACAACTACAAAAAGCAAACCTTTTGTAAGTTTTTTTGTTTGCCTGTAAAGTAAGTGACAAGATAAAGATAGTATCTCCTATCCTGGCATCAAAGCAGATCTTTAATTTTTAGTAGTTAACTCATTCATTCAAGGTGTAAGAGTACACAAAAAAGATAATTTGCTTACCATGTTTTAAAGTATCATGATCAATAACTTTATTCCAATTTACTAACCAAACATACTGGCTATCATTTCAAACATACACATTATATTGATCCCCTCAGAAGTTATCCATGTGAGGCCAAAGGATTAATTGTGCAAGATGCTGGTAAAAAATAATCTCTTGAAACTGTAAAATATATCCAGAAATTGGTTGCAGGGAATAAAACTGAACAGCTTACCTCATATCCTGAAATTTTTTTGGAGTTATAAATATCCACTTACACAGAAATACACTACACAATTTAATTTCAGCAGGCTATACTTATGGATTTGAATAATAAAATATTAGTAACCTCTCATAAGAATTTTCCATAAACTTGCCAAGATCGTGCTCTTACCTATAGTTTGGAAAACTTCATTCATCAAAGCTTCATTCACTGATAAAGAGTTGACATTTCCAATATGAGACCAACTTTGATATATCGCTTGCAGCAGAAGTGTCTGTGCTCTTGTAGCTTGAATTGTGAGATTTGGAAGTTCAAATATACCTTCAGTTATAGCAATCTGAGATCTTTTGGTCCTGCATAAGAAAAGAGAAAGAACAATACAGTAAAGAGCATTTACAAATAACAACATATGAAATGACCTAGATTGTAAGCCAAAAAAAAAAAAAAGTATATATCAAAAATATTTTAAGTAACAATTAAATCAAATAGATATACAATTTCATACTTTAAAAAATTTTTTTGACTGTTTATTTATTTTGAGACAAAGAGTACGAGCAGGAAAGAGGCAGAGAGAGAGAAGAGGACACAGAATCCAAAGCAGGCTCCAGGCTCTGAGCTGTCAGCACAGAGCCTAACATAGGGCTCGAACTCACGAACCATGAGATCATGACCTGAGAGAAAGCCACTTAACCGACTGAGTCACCCAGGTGCCCCTACAATTTCAGACTTTAAATTTCACTATTTCAGAACCTCTTACAATAAAAAATAAAAATACAAACTAAAATAATGCCCATACATACACACACACACACACACGCACTCTGTTCAATTACAAGTTTTCAACCAAGACAATCTTCAAAAGTAACAATGAAAATAATACTAGTTAACATCTAAGAAAATTTACTACCAGTCCTGCATTGTTCTAAATGTCTTATATCTATTAGCCCATTGAATTAAATATTATAAAACTATTAAGTAAAAATCCAAAAATTAAATCCAGGGATTCTAATCCAGAGAACTCTATTCTATACCTCCTCTCATTAAGTATTTATGAAAAATTTACATTATACCCAGATTATTTGACAATAACACAGAAAAAATTTTTTAGAATCTCTGTCTGGGAATATCTAATTCACTGATGTCTTAGTCGTCTGGTTCTTTCTTTGAATGAGGTACCTTGTATAATTAAATTTTCCAAATAACAAAGCTTCAAAGTTAGAAAATACTTAATATGTCTGTGAACAACAAGATGATAAAGTTAATGAAATATGCAAGATAAAGTAGAAAAAAGAAAAACCAAGAGAAAGAAAAAAATTAGGATGCTACCATAGTAGACTCAGCCACCCTACACTTTCCTCAACCCCATAAACCTCTACCCTTTATCATCTTCCCAACAGTATCCACCTAGAGTATTGGGCATCTCTTGTATAAAACCTCAGAGGCCCATCAATCCTACCTCTTATTCCAACTCCTGCTATAAAGACCAATTAATGCAGATTTTTACAGTCATTGCTTAAAGCGACTGAACAGTGAGAGACTCCCATGGGAATTATTTTGTATTCATGTATGGAAAGCCTGGAAATGAATGGATAAATGCTTTCCTTCCTCTTGCTTCCCTGACAATTTTGAGATGCATTTCATAATTTTCTTAGGAAGGTTCCAGGAGATCAAGGACCAAAGAAAAAGGTCTCAAGTAATTGGGAAAAGCCTTCATGAGCTTTGGGACATGGTCAGGCAACATCCAACAGGTGTAATTGCAAGTCCCAAAATAGAGGGGAGAATTGAGAGAAGTGGAACAAAAAAATATTTAAGGCAATAATGGCCAAACTTTTAAGAAAACAACAAACCCCAAGCAGAAGACACTTAAAATCATACCAAAGGTACATTACAATCAAATTGCTGAAAACCAGGGTTAAAGAGAAAATCTTAAAGACAAGCAGAGGATAAAAAAACACAAGTTTAGTTGGTACAAACAAACCAACAGAAACTCCTTTTACAATGCCAGTATTTCCGATACCAAAACCAAAGAGACTACAAAAAAGAAAACTGCAGACCAATAAACCTTACAGCCATAGGTGGAAAAGTCCTCAATAAAATATAAGGAAACCAAATTCAACAATACATTAAAAGGATCATATACCATGATCAAGTAGGATTCCTTTCAGGAATGCAAAGATGGTTGAAAATCGACAACTTAAACTGACATGATACACCATGTTAATAAAATTAAGGATAAAAATCATATAATCATCTCAACAGATGCAGGAAAAAAAAGGTGACAACATTCAACATACACTTCTGATGAAAATGAATAAAGTGTGTATAGAGGGAACATACTTCTACATAACAAAGGCCATATATGACAATCCCACAGCTAACATCATATACAATGGTGAAAAGTTGAAAGCTTTTTTTCTAAGATCAGAACAAGACATAGGAACCCACTCTTGCCACTTTTATTCAACACAGTATTGAAAATTCTAGCCACAGCAACCACACACAAAAAAATTTTTTGAAGTATCCAGCTGGGTATAGAAGAAGTAAAACCATTTATAGATGACATGAATATACAGAAAATCCAAAGGACTCTACCAGAAAAAAATTTTTTAATAAATGAATTCAATAAACTTGTACAATATAAAGTTAATACACAGAAATCTGTTGCATTTCTGTACACTAATAATGAAATAGCGAGAAACTAAGAACATACCATTTATAATTACATCAAAAATAATAAAATTACTAAGAATAAATTTAACCAAAAAAGTAAAAACCTGTACTCTAAAAACCCTAAGACACTGATGAAAGAAAATAAAAATGACAGAAATAAATGGAAAGATATACCATTCTGATGGAAGAACTAATTCTATTGACATATGCTGTTAATATGTATAAATTATATACTGTTGAATCCTTAAAGGATTAATATTGTTAAAACGTTCATACTACCCAAAGCAATCTACATATTCAATGCAATCCCTATCAAAATACCAATGGTATTTTTCACAGAATGAAGAGAAATAATCGTAAAATTGGTATGGAACCACAAAAAAAAAAATAGTCAAAGCATTTTTCGAGAAAAGAAGAACAAAGTTAGAGGTAATCACATTCCCTTATTTCAAACTATACTACAAAGCCACAGTAATCAAAAGAATATGGTAATGGCACAAAAAATAGACATGTAAATCAATGGAATAGAATAGAAAGCCCAGAAACAAACCCACAATTATATGGCCAACTAATCTATAATGAAAAAGGCAAGAACACACTATGGAGAAAAGACAGTCTCTTCAATAAATGGTGTTGGGAAAACTGGACAGCTACATTCAAAAGATTAAGACCGTGCCACCTGTTTACACCATACACAAAAATAAATTCAAAATGGATTACAGACCTAAATGTGAGACCTGAAACCATGAAAACCCTACAAGAGAACATAGGCAGAAATTTCTTTGACACTTGGCCATAGAAACATTTTTCTAGATAGATATTCTCTGGCAAGGGAAACAAGAGCAAAAATAAATAAACTATTGGGACTGCATTACATAAAAAGCTTTTGCACAGAGAAGGAAACCATCAACAAAACAAAATGGCAACCAAATGAATGGGACACTTGCAAATGTCAGATTAAAAAAAGGGTTAGAATCCAAAATATATACAGAACTTATACAACTCAACACCAAAAACACAAACAATGCAATTAAAAACTGGGCAGAGGACATGAATAAACATTTTTCCAAAGAAAACCTACAGATGGCCAACAAAAACATGAAAAGGTGCTCAACATCATCAATCGTCAGGGAATGCAAATCAAAACCACAATGAGATACCACCTCATACCTGTCAAATACTGTTATTAAAAGAAGAGGAAGAGGAAGAGGAAGAGGAAGAGGAAGAAGAAGAAAGAAGAAGAAAGAAGAAAAAGAAAGAAGAAGAAGAAGAAGAAAGAAGAAGAAGAAGAAGAAAGAAGAGGACAAGTTTTGGCATTGATGTGGGAAAAAAATAACCCTCCTGCACTATTGATGGGAATGTAAAGTGGTATAGCTACTATGGAAAACAAATAGTATGGAGGTTCTTCAAAAAATTAAAAACAAAACTACAGTAAGATCCAGCAATTCCATTCCTGGGTATATACCCAAAGAAAACAAAAACACTAATTATAAAAGATATATGCACCCTCATGTTCCTTCCACCATTATTTACAATAGCCAAGATATGCAACCTCAGTGACCATCAATCGATGAACGGATAAAGAAGATGTCTCACACACACACAAAATGGATTACTACTCAGACATAAAAAAAAAAAAAAAGGTAATCTTGCTATTTGTGGCAACATGGATGGTCCTTCAGGGTGTTATACCAAGTGAAGTCAGTCAGACAGAGATAGATAAATACCATGTGATTTCACAAAAACGTGGAGCTTAAAAACAACTGAACAAATGAAACAGAAGCAGACTCATAAATACAGGTAACAAACTGTTGGTTGCCAGAGGAGGGAGGGTGGAGAGGTGGGAAGAAGGGCAAAACAGATGAAGTGGATTAAGAGGTACAAACTTCTAGTTATAAAATAAAGTCACAGTGATGTAAAATAGAGCATAGGGAATACAGTCAGTAAGACTGTAAAAACTTTGTATGATGCCAGATGCCAGCTAGGCTGATCATACTGATCATTTCATAATGTACAGTTGACCCTTGAACAACACAGGGGCTGGGCCACGGACCACTATGCAGTCGAAAATTCACATACAACAACTTTTGACTCTCCAAAGTCTTAACTATTAATAGCCTACTATTGACCTTAAGCCTTACCATTAACATCAACAGTTGATTAACACATATTTTGTATATTATATACTATACTCTTATAATAAAGTAAGCTTTAAAAAGTGTTATTAAAAAATAATAAGGAATAAAATACATTTACAGGACCATATTGTATTTATCAAAAACAATCCATGTACTAGTGGACCTGAGCAGTTCAAACCAGTCATGTTCAAGTGTCAACTGTATATAAATGTCAAATAACTATGGTGTAAAATTGAAACAAATGTAATATTGTAGGTCAACTACATTTGAATTTTTTGAAAGATAAAACTGAAAACAGAAATACACAAATCCAAAAACTGGAGATTCAACACTCCTCTCTTCAGTAAGTACTAGAAAAAGTAGAAAGAAAAAGTCACTAAAGGTAAAAAAGACGAACAGTACAACTGATCAACTTGGACTAACCAACTTAACAGGACACACCCTCCCAACAACAGCAAAATATACATTCATCAAGGACATTTAGTCCACAAGAACAAGCCTCAATAAAATTAAAAGGAATGCAATCATACAGATTATATATGCTGATCACTATGGAATTACACTATAAACTTTTAATAAAAGAAAGGTATTTGTAACATGCTCAAATACTTGGAAGTTAAACAAAGAAAACATAACTCAAAACCCAGTCAGAAACAGGATAAAAACATTCACAAAATCAAAAATGTATTTTTAATAATAAAATTATTTTAGAAAAGACATGGAGATAAATTACAGAAAAGGTCAATCTACAATATATATACCTAATCAGTGTTCCTGGAGAAAAAAGCAAAATCAAAAGAAACAGTATACAGCAATATCTAACAAAAGACATCTTGCCTAAAATAAAGACTTAAATCTACATACCAAGCATACAATAAGTCACAGAAAATACTGATTAGAAATGATCATTATCCTATAAAATTATACCAGAAAGATAAAAAATCCTATGGGCATTTACATAGGCAAAGTAATGTGGAGGCAGCAGGACTTCTCCAGAATCTCTCCTACTTTTTGTTATCCTCCCGAATCTGCCTATTGCAGTCTAGTAAAAACAATGTGTGTGCACAACTCACCACTAGAGGAATATAAGATTTAGCATAATAGCCCTATACATTTGAGATACTGAGATAAAACTATAAAACTCTTAGAAACATAGCTGTAAATCTCCATGATCTTAGTTCCATAAATATCGTACCAAAAGAAAAGCAACAAAAGGAAAAAGAGATAAACTGGAATTCATCAGAATTTTAAAATGTTGTGTCTCAAAGGCTACTATCCAGAAAGTGGAAAAAAGATAATAAAGGCAATGTTTGAAAACCACATAGGTAATAATAGGCTATTGTACAGAATATGGAAAGAACTCTCACTACTCAACAACAAAAAGATATAAATGAAATTTAAAAATGAACTAGAACATGAATAGACATTTCTCCAAAAAAGATAACACAAATAGCCATATGCACATTAAAAGATATTCAACATCATTGGGGAAATGAAAATCAAAACTATAGTGAGCTGCCACTTCACACCCACTAGGATAGCTATAATAAAAGGAAAATAAAAATGGAAAATAACAAGTGTTGGCAAGGAGAGGAACTGTAACCATCATACAAAGGAGGTAGGAGTGGAAAACAGTTAAGCAACTGTGCAAAACAATC
The DNA here is from genome assembly GCF_018350195.1 of Panthera tigris. NCBI lineage: Eukaryota > Metazoa > Chordata > Mammalia > Carnivora > Felidae > Panthera > Panthera tigris. The sequence continues at coordinate 44,900,533 of NC_056676.1, read as the reverse complement.
CATCAGTTCATCAAAAAAGTAAATACAGAGTTACTATATGACCCAGCAATTATACTGCTACATATATGCCCATGAGAATGGAAACCATGTTCATATAAAAACTCATACATACGTTGTTCACAGCAGCATTATTCTCAGTAGCCCAAAAGTGTGAACGACCCAACCCAACAATCCAAATCAGGAATGAATAAACAAAATATGATATATATGTGCACACACAAGATTATTTGACCATTAAATGGAATGGAGTACCAGTACATGCTACAACATGGATGAACCTGGAAAGCTTGCTAAATGAGAGAAGCCAAGCAGAAAATGCCACATATTGTATGTTTGTGTTCATATGAAATGTCCAAAATCATGAAGATAGGGTTTTTTTTTGAATTCAGAAAATGTTCTGCAATTAGTGACAATGACTACAAGATGGTGTGAAACTACTAAAAACAAAAGAATTGTACAGCTAAAAATAATTAAAATGGTATATATTGTATTATGTGGATTTTATCTCATTAAAACAAAAAAAAATTTCCCTCAAGTAGTCAGAACTCTGTTCCTAGGAACAGTGGTCTAAGTAAATATTGCTTTCTCTTACTCAAAAATATCAAAACAGCAAAAAGAAAATGACCCAGCTCTTTTAATTAGCATGTCAGGCAATTTAAATAAACAGTTTCACATTAAGACATCTATCACCTTATCCATACAATTTTCAAGTACGTAATGGCACGTAATGTGACTCTACCTAGATTTACCCTTCAAGCCACACAATCCTGGTCACATTTTACCAGAAAACCCATTTTGCCAGAAAACCCAAGGAATGGAATGAACAGACCAGAAAACAAATATGCACTGAATAAAAGATTCTTTAAACCAAACAGGTAAAACAGCAAAGATCAAAAGAGACAGACGGAAAAACAAAACAGACCCAAGGCACAAATTTATAATGCCATTACAGTTACTTTTGCTTTCCTAACACTGCAGCCATTTTATAAATCATTTTATTTTAATAAGCATTTAAAAACATGATGTTCTCAAAATTCCTTACCAAAAAAAGTTTATTGGTAGTGATACTAAAGAAAAAAATATTTGGAACACCTACAATATAAAAATATACTATTAATCTAACCACTCGATCTTCAGTTAGATATTCTATGGAAAGTCCTATGGTGTAACAAGAGCCATATTCTTATAACTATAGCAGTAACTGTTTATAAGGAAAAAATAAAGTGGGATTCTTTTTACAAGTGAGACTTTACTATTTCATAACAAATTCAGCTACTGTATATGGTACTCTTTCAAACCATCATATGTTACATAAAATGGTTCCCAAATGGGTAACGTAGACTTGAATAAAAACTTAAACATACACAAAATCAAATTGATTAATTTATCCTACATTTAGTCTTGCCCAAGGGTAGGAGGCAATTCTCTCCTTCAGACTCAATTTAATTTGACATCAAAGGAAAGAATGCACGTTGTACAAAAGCCAGAATTCGATAATAAACAAACAAACTATCTCATACATGTCGTACATGTCTTTGTGGTTTTATTTTCCAGCTGTAGAGGGCCACAAATAAAAGTAAATTTTATTATGCTTCTGTTAAGTACTCTAGTAGCATCTGAACTAAAATAAACTATTTAGGAATAATTTAGCAAAAGATGGTAGGTTATACAATGCCCCTGTTAGTGTAACACTATCAAAGAAAAGAGGTTTCATTCTATTCTGTTTTGGTAAATATAGAAATATTTTTAATAACAAATATAAAAAAAATAATAAATACCCATGTATCCACTTCATCAGACCCAATTCAGCTAAGCATAACATCATACCATATTTGCTTCAGAAATTTAATTACAGATCAGTATCTTTTAAAACTTTATTTAAGCTATTTGGAAGACTCATTAAAATGTAATGAATATCAACAATAAAACAGAATTTTCCTTGTGATTTAGGCCACTATGCATTTATTTAATTTCTTCAAAAAAAAAAACAGTTCAATCAAGTTCATATTAAAAATATCTAACAACTTCTGGACTTAACTAGCTTTTTGAAAACTCACTAAACCAACTGTTTAACACTTAACTTGGTGAAAATAAAATTATTTAACAAATGCTTATTTCACATATCCAGAAGTCCTAGTCTAAACATATGTTCACTTTACAGAATAGGTTTAAAAACTATCGATTCAAACATTACCCTCTAGGGAAAAATAAATCCTAATGTAACTAGTGGAATAAACAACTCATTAAAACTCAACTTGGACAAACTCCAGGGTAAATTTAGGGAAATAGAACAAGTAGGTCTTGACTGTGTAGTAGCAAAGATTGAAAATGAATATGCCCTAATTAACAAACACTTTAAAAGACTCTGCTTGTGCCATCTACTGACAAATCATAATACAGAGCTGATGAAATTTCTGAACCAATAGGGCATTTCTTTAAAGAAAATTCTTCCTTCGAAATTTTAAATAGAAAATGTGGAAGTAGTTTTTACTACTCGATGCAAAGGAATTAACTTAAACAATCCATTCATGTTCATAAGCAAAATTTTTGCCATACACACACTTGAGGAACAGCCATCCATTCTTTTAAAATCAACACACCTCATAGCAATTGAAAGAATATCCTCAGCAACAGCTGGGTCTAAAGATTTATATAGAGTCCCCAAATGCAAAGCTTGAACCTACAAACTGGTTCCAAAAATGTATTTTTGTTATTACTCATATCCTGCAAAGTAAAATAAGATTAGATCACTTTTTCCAAAATAAAATGAGTAAAAAACCTCACTAACTCAGAAATAAAGCAGTTTAAAAAGTTAAGAAATTTGTATTTAGTTCTGTATACGACTCTTTAACTTCCACAATACATCGCATCAATACTCGATGAAGAAAAATGTTTTTAATTAAGTGATAGGTAAAATGAAAGCTCTTTGCTCCCTCTTTGCTCCCCCTGGTCCCACCCAAACCCCTGATAACTACTTAAAGTTTAGCATACACAACTATAGACCTCTACTGATTTTATGCATTCATACACATTTAAATTTTAATGGACGTGGAAGGGTCTATAGCCTGCTTTTTTAATTAAACAACATTCTTAGAAATCAAGCTCTTTCTACATTAGTACAGACACTTTTACGTTGATCTTTTTAATTCATGCCTGATAATGGTTTGAATATAGTTTCACATTCATCAGCAGTGTATCAGAATACCCCTTTCACCACATCCCCACCAGTATATTTTTTAATCACGAGTGTAGCATTTGCACATAACTCTAAAATGCAAACTATATCATTATGTTATGAAAATAATTCACTATTTTTCAAATTTCTGAAATATTATTTCAATTTAAATATTAGATAACAGAGAAAAAGGAGTAAAACTTTTATATCACTCAAATAAAAATATAATCAACTTCTGATTAATATGCAATGTCCAAAACTGTACAATGAACCATGGGTGGTAGCAAATGAGCAAAATACAAAAGGGGCAAAATGTCCCTTCATATTCTCATCATCTCTTAGGTTAATCAATATAAATAATTCACCTACTTAAGGAAAAATATTCAACTACTCAGGAGAAAAGAGAAAGGAAATGTGTTTATAGAATATATTTTATGTATGTAATACTAACACTCAAATATAACCTTGAGAATTCTGATTACAAAAATCACGAACATTTTAGTTCAAGTTCAGTAACTAAAGTCACTGGCTTTTTCCTTGGGCCAAGAGCACATTTTACACATATTATGGAAGTAAATAGGAGACAGACTTGGCTGTCAAAACCACATACAATCTAAAACCTCATCAATCAGACAACCAAAAAAACAAAGAAATCACTGAAAAAATTACCAGCTGCATGTCAATAAATATTTACTTGTGCCTACAATGGATTCAAGGTTTTGAGGATAAATATCCTCCATAGAAAAAGAAATGGTCCTTACGGAGGTTAAGCAAAAAGAAAGGAGAACTATTAAATAATCACATGAACCAGTGTAAAATTACTTCTATGAAAAGTGCAGTGAAAAACAGAAACAATATCACATGAAGGAATATATTAGGGGAATGTGTCCTAGTCAGACCAAGTGTCAATTTCTAGTATCTATGGGGTGAGTAAAAGTTGTTTAGGCAATTGACTAGTGGAAAAATATGATGAAAGACCTGGCTGAAAGACAACCAAGTGAAAAAGGCAAAAAGTATTGAGGGACTAAGGAAGAAGACATTCAGATGGACAGCCAAGACAGGGTCAGATCATGGAGGGTTTCACAGAATGTTTTAAAGATTTTAATCTTTACTGTAAAAGCTAGAAGAAGTATTTTAGGCAGGAGAAGGACATAATTAGATGTATCTTCCAGAAGCAAGTCAATCAAACAAACCCAGGTACCGATGTAAGAGTTAGAAAAGATGCTCAACATCATTCATCATCAGGGAAATAAAAATCAAAACTACAATGAGATAGCACCTCACACCTGTCAGGCAAAAATTAACAACACAGGAAACAGGTTGTGAGGATGTGGCAAAAGGGTAACTGTCTTACACTGTTGGTGGGAATGCCAACTTGTGCAGCCACTGTGGAAAACAGTATGAAAGTTCCTCAAAAAGTTAAAAATTGAACTACACTATGACCCAGCAACTGCACTACCCAAAGGATAAAAATACGGATTCAAAGGGGCAGAACATGCACCCTGATTTTTATAGGAGCATTATCAACATCAGCCAAATTATGGAAAGAGCCCAAATGTCCATCAACAGACACATGGATAAAGAAGATGTGGTGTATACATATACAATGGCATATTACTCAACCATCGAAAAGAATGAAATCTTGCCATTTGCAACAACATGAATGGGACTAGAGTGTATTATGCTAAGCGAAATAAGTCAGTCAGAAAAAGACAAATCCCGTACAATTTCACTCATAAATGGAATTTAAGAAACATTAAAGATGAACGTAGGAGAAAGAAAAAAAAAAACAGAGAGGGAGGCAAACCATAAGAGACTCTTAAATACAGAGAACAAACTGAGGGTTGCTGGAAGGGAGGACGGTGGGAAAGATGGGCTAAATGGGTAATGGGTATTAAGGAGGACACCTGTAGGGATCAGCACTGCGTGCTCAGCGTACATGTGTTGTACGTAAGTGATGAATCACTAAACTCTACTCCTGAAACCAAATTACACTATATGTTAACTAGAATTTAAATAAAAACTTGAAACATTAAAAAAAAAATAGAACATCTCTCTAAATACTTAGATAAGAAAGGAGGAAAGCCTGTGTCTTATTCATAATGAGACTCCAGGGCCTACAACACAAGTTTTCACATGATAGGTGCCAAAATATTATTTCTAAAACAAATAAATGAGTCATTAATCAGTTGAAACTTGAAAAAAGCTAAGTATTAACAGATTCATCGAGGAAACTGGCAGTATTTTTTAAAGTTATAAATAATAAAGAACACAAAGTTATTATCGAGAACTTGCTAACAGTTACCAACTTGCTATTGAGGGTTCCATCACCAACTAATTAAAAAATGTCTAGGACCAGATCTCTCTAGGTCTACCATATCACCCTCTGTAATCTTTGATTTCCACATCTTATAAAATCGAGAACACATGACTTGTTTATAATGAGGTTCAAATAAATCCCTGTATATAGTGTAATTAATAAAGTACAAGTGCTATAGAAGAGTATTATGATGCCGTTCTTAGAGATTACCTCCTGCCTCTAAGTATGCACCATATGATATTTTGGATATGGGGATCTCCAATGATTATTTGTTCCTAAATTTCAAATTAATATATTAAAAAGAGATTAAATCAAACATAGTTAAGAAATTTAGAAGCAATGATAAAAAAACTTAAGCTAAATTTAGTTATTTCTAACCACGCCATTTCCCTTTTAATATATTAATAACTTAGAATTCTTTTGAATATACTCTTACATTTCAGTTCCCAAAAAATAATGAAACACAGACGTATTTCAAAGATACTGTCACTAGAATAAAATGCTGTCACAGGATAATATTCTCCTGCTGTTGTACATAGACGAAACCAAATACTGGGGAAAAACTAGCATAATTCTTCTCATAGAAAGAGATGTATGTAGGTCTTGTAATAATATTCCCCAATATCCAAAAATCAAATTTAAAGTCAATAATCTAAGAATGAATTTTAAATGTTCATTTGGGTACCACTAAACAATTTTACTAAGTTTAAAACTTTTAACAAGAGAAAGAGACGAATCCTATTTGCCCATACAACTTCACACCCAACTGATCATAAAATTCCATGTGGAAAATATCAAGTTTTCCACCAGGAAAATCAAAGAAAACCTCCTGTTCTCATTGGACCAACACTCTCTGGTTGTTAACATGTGTTGCATGCTCTTCATGCACTTAAAAAAAATCAAAGAGAAACATCTAACTGATATAAAGACAGATGTTATTTACCTATAGTAGTGTTTTTTCATGTCTTTTTAATCCCATACACGCACACTCTAAAAACTTAAAGTAGGTATTTTTCAATTGGTCATTTAAACACATTATAAGATCAGAATCAAAACATGACAAAAAATAAAGCCTGAGAGGACTGTTAAATAATAAAAACTGTTCTTTCAAGGGAATTTTTTTCAAACAAGAATGCATTAATATTCTAAGTAAATGTACTTTATATAGTAAAATATAAAATCATTAATACAATGACAAGATTTATAATTTCATAATTGAAAATTATAACTAAAATGTTGCAAAGTGTTGAAATTAACCAAAATAAATCCCAAAACAGCATAAGCAGAGGCTTAAAAGTTAGTACTAAGAGAGACAACAGAACATCTGATGAAAACATGTTCATGTTATTTATTAAGTGTAATAGCAATTTAAATAACAATCATGTTATTTATTAAATTTAAGATTCTGGACTATTACTCCTATAAAGATTACTTAGGAGGTAGTATTTTTTCACTTTAAGATGTGTTATTAAAAATCATTCAATCAAGATAAATTCACAGAAAAATCAATGACCTCTTTGGAGGGAAAACATTCATAATCGGTAAAGCCTAGATTTATGTCTATTCTCTATTTCCCAACTCCCCAAAAGAAACATAAATAAATACAGGGATTTACACAATAAAACTATTCTTTCTGATATGAACAAACTGGTAGTTGAGACTGCAAATGCAATTTAGGTCAATTTTTCACCCTGATACAAATACAAGGCTGTAAATAAATTAAATGAAATACAGAGAACAGTAAAATACGTTTTTAAAAAGTTTTAATCTTGTTAAAGATTTAGACTACTGTGCTTGTTGTCACTTAAAATACTTTAGAGTCCTATGATATCTCACATGTTAAAATTAGGTTTCTATTTTTCTTTTATTACTCTCTTAAACTATGCTTTAAAAAAACACTACCTTCATTGATTTCACTCAATGAAATCAAAATATGTGAATGCGTATATATAAAATCTATTTACAAAATATTTTCTTATGTAACTGAAAATGCTATGAGACTCAGTCTCTGGCCACACAGTGGCCTAGAGAAATCCCACAAGCCCTACTGAAAAGAATCAGTTGTCTGATGAGTTTGGGTGAAAGATGGAACAACAAAGCAAGGAATAGTGAGTCTACCAGCTAACACGCTAACCAGTCAACCCTGAATCGACACCGGCATTACCCCTTATTATGAGCCAACTGTTCTCACCAAAAGTTGATGCACTCCAAGAAAAGAGAAAGGGACTAACTGCAGTGGGACCAGAAAGAAGTTTGGCAGCCACATGAGTATATATATATCTGTCACAAATCATTGAGTTGTACACATAAAATTGTTGAATTTTGCTATATTTAAATTATACTCTAGTTTTAATATGAGAACTATGTTAATGAAAACTGGTATACTTCATGTAATAATCCATTACAGGGCACTTTATAAACTACATCCTACACAACTCTAAAGTAATATGAAAGCTTGGTACAGTTCTATCTAGTATTTTCAGGTGTAGCCATACCTCTAAATACTTTTGTGATTTTTTTCATTACTCATAGGGTTTCTATAAAAGAATATTTTGAGAAATTAAGTATGAAAAATTAAGTATTCACCTTCAAATATTATTCCTCCCCCAAAAAATAAAGATCATCATGAGACTAAACAACTAATCTCTAGAAACAGAAACTCCAAGAGCACTCATATCTGAATATTTGCACTTATTAGGATAAACTAAAATTTAAGATATTCAAGAATGGCACATTTAACTTATGTTTCTCTTCAGAAGCTAGAATATTAGCTTTACAATATTAAAGCTAATCATTTATTTAAAAAATTGAAGATGAACAAAAAGAAAATATACCTACCTTTTCTTCCTTAAACATTAATATGACCTAGTATACTTGTACTTTTTTCTAATGTCTTCAAAGTTTATGTTAGCTGATCTAAAAATGTTTATAGAATTATTAAATTCTACTTTGGTTCATTTCAATTAACATTTATTAAAAATCAATTATATGCTAGGTCCTGGACCATTAAGGCAATTATAAAGAATAAAATCAATCAAGATGCGAAAATTATAAAGTCCTATAATGACAAAACTAGGCAATTTCAAAATGAATTAACTTACCAAAGATTTAAATTCTATTAATAAAAGACCCAGTGCCAGCTATTCATCTCCCTGATAGGAGTTAAATTCTACATTTAAATAAGTTTTAAAGCAATTATCACAAAAATTATGCAAAAGCTTTTATGTATTTGATGTTGAAGAAGGGGCTAATGACACAAAGGACATTCTCAGAACATCCCAAGTCACAGTTGTAGCAACAACTGTAACCAGGTTTGAAAGCCATGCATACAACTCTGGAATTTAAACATTTCTGAATAAGGGTATGGATAGTTATTGGCAAGCCTGAATATATTTTACTCGGTTAAGGAAAGCCACATACAGATGTAGAATGAAAAACAAATTAGCTACTGGCTATGCCAAAGATGAATCTCAAAAACATTATCTAAGTGAAAGAAGCCAGATACAGAATACCACATTTTGTATGATTCTATTCACATGCCATAAAAAATAAATTTATAAAGAAAGTGGTTACCTGTGGCTAGAGCTGGGGATTAACTGTAAATGAGCATGTAAACTTATTGGGAGGGTGAAAATGTTCTAAAACTGATTCATGGTAACAGCTGCATAACTCAGTTAAGGTGCTAGAAATCACTGTATTTACATACCTGAAATGGGTGAATTTACGCTATGTAAAGTACACCTGAACAAATCTGTTTATTAAAGAAAATACAAGTTAGCAAGCCTACTCCTATGGAAGATGCCTTCCTTATAATGCAAACTTAATGCCAACTTTTAAAGACACTCCCTCACTAACGGTACTGGGGACTAACCTTGGGTCTTAATCCACATAGATCTAAAACTATTCACTGTATACACTATTCACTGTATGTATGTGCATTAATAAGACAAAGATATGTATGAAAGGAGTAAAATAGTTTAGAATATTTTAGAGACAGAGAAAAACTGAGCACTGCTTGGGGAGGGGCAGAGAGCGAAGGACGCACAGAATCTGAAGCAGGATCCAGGCACTGGGCTGTCAGCACAGAACCAGCCTGACACAGGGTTCAAACCCATGAACTGTGAGATCATGACCTGAGCAGAAGTCAGACGCTTAACTGACTGAGCCACCCAGGTCCCCCAATCCACCACTAATTAAATGGTTTTCAGTTCAAATATGAATCATTAACAAAATTAGACAGAAAAATATAGACTAATTCAAAAATAAAATGCAATCAAAAACTATGTATATGCCTGAAACTAATATAACACCAAATGTTAACTACATTGGAATTAAAATTTAAAAAAGAAAAAGAAAAAAAGAAAACCCTAGGGTGCCTGGGTGGCTCAGTCTGTTAGGCATCCAACTTCAGGTCATGGTTTGTGAGTGCAAGCCCGCCTCGGGCTCTGTGCTGACAGCTCAGAGCCTGGATCCTGCTTTGGATTCTCTGTCTCCTCTCTCTGTTCCTCCCCCGCTTGTGCTCTGTCTCTGTCTCTCAAAAGTAAATAAATGTTAAAAAAAAAAAAAAAAAAAAAAACCTATGTAAACGTCTCTTTACAAGGCTTAAGACAGTAAAAAGGTTAATTTTATGAAATTAGATTATAAAAGACAATATACACTGCCTCTTAAACCATTTTTTCTCATTTTAATATTCCCTTAACTTATAGAATGTGTATTTTCTACTGCCATAAAGGCAGGCATTTTGCCAATTTTGTTTATTGGTGTATCTCCATAGCTAAGGCCTTGCAGAGAGTGTCTGGCACATACTGGACATTTGTCACTTACCTGTAAAATAGACCTGAATGAACATAGAACAGTATCAAGTGTGCAAAAAGGCAGACAAACAGTGGACAAACTCAATGGAGTTTTAAGAACAAAAATTGCAACTGAATGCGGAACACTGTTCACAAAACAAGAACATATGCACCCTGTCTTTTCTTGTCATCCTTCCCTGTTTTAATCACCCAGATAAGCATATAAAAGAATCATGAAAAAGTTAATAAAGGACAAACCAAAAAATATGAGCAAAACAAAGAAAAGTTCTAAGAAATATGCAAGGAAATGCTTAATAACGGGAAGGTGGTTACATTAACAAGACCATGCAAGTATATTCCAAGTCACAAAACACAGAATCCTATAAAAGACTTAAGTTACATCATGCACAGAGCCATCTGGCATGTGGTCCACACTGTTATATACCTGACCTGAGAATACAGCTCAAATAAAATTATTCCACCTTAGTAGATAGTACTAATAAGACCCAGCCACTTGCTTTAAGAAGTTTGATTGAAACTGAGCTTACAAAGGGAGTTAACTGTAATACAAAAGCAGGGCGGAGGGAAGGGGGAAGCTATTTCAACAAGTTATCCAAATCAAAAGAGAAAGCTGAAACAAGAACAATTTGCGCTATGTATTTCCCAAATCAAATTCACCATATGATATCATGGAGAAATTTACCAGGATAAGATATTTTCATTATGATCATGCTTAACTCTCTGTAAATGTGAAGACTAATCAAATAAAAAATGCATATTTTGTTTCTTGTAAGGCAGTAAAATTTGGACTTAACACCCTGTCTCAAAAGACAGTAGATTCTTAAGTGCCCAATCTAAAGCTTCAGAACAACAAAAAAGAGCATTTTTTAAGGAAATTAAAGTTTGGATGTGAAATGGATGCATGAATTGAGCCTAAGACAAATGACGATTGCTGTAATTCTCATTCTTAACTGCCTTAAGCTTCTTTAAAAGACCTAGAAAATCTTAAGAACGGTAGAGCCATTGTGTAGAGGCACAATTTCAGCAGTCATTAACACATTTTGATGAGTTTGAATCTTATTTTGATGAATGAATCATACTGATTTATCTGCCTTTAAAGCGGAAACCTACATCAGCAATGCATGTCACTTTCAAGAGAATCTGACACAGCTAAACAATGCTGGATTTATAGGAATCTCAGTCTACCCTGAAGTGTCTAGCTCTGTGACCATACACAGAACAGTGTTTTATCTGCTTGGACTTGTTAAAATATATTCACCAGATTGTTGAAATTAATGTTAACATCCACCATTAGAGAAATAATCTCATAATCAGAACTCTAAGTGCTTTGGCTGAATTAACTTACTGAAAGAGCTATATTTCAGTATTCTCTTAGATTTCAAATCGAACAAGTGCGAGCACTAGGCCTATGATGGTATCTCTTTAATGAATAATGCTCACAAAAATAATTTTGAATTCCCTTAATATTATTGTAGTTTAAAAAACCCTGTTTTCCATTAATAAGCACAATTGCTTATTTTAAAAAAAGTGATGAAGCCTATGCTTATGAATTTGACATGACATATATACACGCACAACATACACATACACACACACACACATATACACATACACACACATATATGTGTCAGCCCAGATATATGAGAACCAGAAGGTATTTACAAGTTCATTTTAAAATAGGTACTAATATCCTAATCTTCCTACTGGTTCTGAGACCTACATCCTCCTGAAGCCCATCCTGGATGAAAAGCACTTTGATTTAACCAGTTGTGCATTTGCTTTAATTTTCATTCTATTTAGTATTATTAAAGTGGTCTATAACATCAGTCTATAGACGGTCAAGCCCTGTAAGTTTTGAAGACAGATAAGTATCTTTAAAACGTGTTGTTGTTTTTTCTCATATAAAGTTTGTTTATTTTGAGAGAGAAGGAGAGAGAGCATGAACAGGGGAGAGGCAAAGCAGGCTCCACACTGTTAGTGCAGAGTCCAATGCGGGACACCAACCCACAAACCATGAAATCATGACCTGAGCCAAAGTCAGATGCTTAACCACCTGAGCCACCCAGGCGTCCCTAAAACATGTTTGTTTTTTTTTGTAAGAGAAGACAATTAAGCGGGAAAAGATCTCCCTACAATGTAGAAAATTATAAAATCTTTCTGCAGAAAAACCAATCTAAGTTAGCTATCTCTGTAAATGGTAAAAGCAAAAACTACTGTGAAGATAAACTTGTAAACACAAAGAATTCTAACAAGTTTACCTTTTTCCTCCTCCCCAAAGTAAGAACTATTCCAAATATGCATTTGATCACTTTTTACTTGCTCAAGCTATACCAGTTTTTACAAAAAACTGTGTCAAATGTAAATGATAACGTTTTAAGACAAAAAGCAAAAGATTTATAGAAGAGGTAAACTAAGTTTCTGGTTTGGGAGTTCGATTAAGATAGAGTCTTAACATTAAAAAGCAGTGTTTTCCCATAGAATTGGAGAAAAAAACTTGCAAATCATATACATAATAAAAATTTAGCATAGAGAATTCCTAAGGAGCACCTACACATCAACAACAAAAATAATCTGAATAGCAGCAATAAATTTGAATATATATTCCCCCAAAGAAGATATGCAAGTGGTCAATAAGCAATTGAAAAGATGCTTAATATCACTAGTTGTTAGAGAAATGTAAATCAAAACTACTATGAAACACCATTTTATGTTCTTTAGGACGACTATTATCAAAAAAACTAAAATAATAAGTGTTGGTAAAGATGTAAAGACATTGGAACACTTGTGCATTGTTGGTGGAAATGTAAAATGGGACAGCCACCGTGAAAAACAAAATGGTAGTTTGTCATGAAATTAAATATACAATTACCATATGATCCAGCAATTCTACCTCTAGGTATATATTCAAAAGAAGTGAAGACAGGAACTCAAACATTTGTACACCCACGTTGAAAGCACCACTTGGCAATAGCTAAAAGGTGCAAATAACCCAGATGTCCACTGATGGATGAATAAATAAAGTATATACATACATTGGAATTTTTCAACCTTAAAATGGAATGAATTTAGAAGAAAAGAAGGGAGAGAGGGATGAAAGGAGAGAGAGAGGAAGGAGCAAGTTAGGGAGGACACGAGGGAGGAAGAGGGGGAGGAAAGAAAAATTTCTGACATATGCTACAGCATGGATGAATCTTGAAAACTTCATGCTAAGTGACACAAGTCAGACACAAAAGGACAAATATTTAATGATTTAACTTACATTAAGTACCCAGAATAGTCAAATTCATACAGAGAGAAAGTAAAAAGTTATCAGGGACTAAAAGTAAGGAATAATGGGAATTTACTGTCTCCATGGGTACAAAAGATAAAATTTATGTAAATGAAAAGTGGTGACAGTAGTACAACAATGTGAATATACTTAATGCCACTGAATTGTACACTTAAAAATGGTTAAAATGGTAAACTTTCTGTTTTGTATATTTTATCATACATAAATTAAAATAATAGTAATAATGACTTTTAAGTAGTGTGGTACAGTTGAAGGAGCCCTGAATCAAGAAAGGGAGGATCACACTGCAGCACTGATATTTACTGTGTGGTCTTAGGTTAAGTAATTTGAACTCTCCCGGACTCAGTCTTTTCATCTTTGAAATGAGAAGATTGTAATAGATGATGAAAGGATTTCTTTTCAGTTCAAAATATTCCATGAAAGCACGTTCCAGATCCAAGAACTGAAGCTAACAATCAGGCTGCTGCCACTCAAGTGGAGGTAGCATCCCAACTAAGTCTTACCAGTTTTAAGACATTCTGTTCAAGACAGTATTTATCACAAAAGCCGATGAAAATAATCATAGCTCTGGAACAAAGGGAATTAAAAACCTCTATCTCCAGGGGTATTAAAAACCCCAACTCTGTGTTCTTGAGGTTCAAACTGTGGTATTATAAAGAACAGGGCAGTTGAGCAACGTGATGTTGAGCCCTGTGGGGTGGGTTACTTATCCTCTATGTTTGCTGATAAATAAATATTGGCTTTTTTTTTTTATCTTGAAGGGCCTAGCCTCCATTAAAGCTAAAAGCATTTATTCTAGTGTTATTCTGAGCTAAAGCAGGAAAATGGCTGCTTCAGTTTTTGTTTCAGGGAGGCAAAAAGATCAGTATCTGTTCTCTTAGCCTTTACACACCACGTCAATTACCATGAGCCGACTAACGCCAAATTTCCTAATTAACACTGAACTCAAACACAGATTCCCAGCAACACCTTCCTCAAACAAAGGAACTGTTCAATAACTTCATGAGCCAAAACCAAGACATACGCCAATGTGTTAAATAAGGAATGGGTACTTAGAGGGATCCCTCAATCTTGTAAAGAAACGTGTTTTCCCACCTCCTTATGTCTATGAAAATGACTCATGACACATATAAGCAATAATTAGGAAAGAGAAGAAACATGAAAGCAGATTTTGACTCAATAAAATAAAGAACTCTAGAGATTCCCAAAAATGAATCTGGTTGGCTCTCTCTGAATAAAATGTTCAACCCATGGATAAACAACTATAAATCAAAAGCTGCATCATAGACTGATAAATTGAGATAATGTCTAAGATTCCACCTAACCCTATTATCTACAATTCTATGAGATCATTACAATAATATCTATATACTATTAACTGTATACTAGGAGATACTAGGAGAGTTCAGATTTATTAGCTGTATTATCTCAACTGTCCTCTCGATACATAGAAATCCACTTTTACTACAAGGCAAGAAGTACACTGAGCCTCTGGAGATGATTAACAAAAGATAATGTACATCTTCACACCTTCAGGTAAGAAAGGCACCAAAGACTTTAGAATCAGATAACCTTCCATGAGATTCCTTGCCCAGACACTGTGTGACTTGGGACAATTTATGTAACCTCCCTGAGCTTTAGTTTATAACAGAGAATATCATCTTAAGCTCACAGCGTTGTTAATGAAAACTTCATTAAAGTACCTAACAACCTAACACTATATAAAAAAGTATTTTCTTTCAAATCGTATTCATTCTTTAATAATCTGCTTAGAAGTTACCATCTTCACGTTCTCCATGACTTTCTAAGCCAAAATAATTTTTCTCAACTTCCAAAGTATGTTGCACCTATCTCTCTATAAATGAGATCACATTTTTGAACCCTCAATTATAGGAGAAAATGAACTTAAGACTATGGTATAATTGCAATTTAACAAGCCTGGTGAGGAATAAGTGGGGTTAATGAATATTTCATTAACTAGTTTAACCTTTTTTTTTTTTTTTAAGATTAAAAAAGCTCAGACACCCTTAATCATGTACAAGTCAAGGCCCAAAAGGAGACTTCCAAATTCCTCTCCCACTGTACCATTCTCAGATCCAACAGACCAACCTTGACTTTGTTCAGACAATATTATCCCCATAGAAACTTCTGCACCCCAAACAATCTCCTGATGTCTAGATGTCTAGACCCAATTCAACCAATAAAACCCAATTGTACTGCCATTTTCTCTCTGAAACCAACCACAATGTCGCAGGAAATTTTCTACTTTCTTTAAACAGGACATTTCGCTTAAGCCTCAATTTTGCCATTGAAAGACAAATGTTTTCTTGTGTGTGTAGTGTCCTCTCCCACTAGACTAAGTTTTCATGCTCTGTGGATATCCCTTACCCTCACTGCATTCTACTGTATTCTTTCCCCAATTCCAATATGTACCACAATGCTTATCACAACATAGAAAATCAAAAAATATTTATGAATGACATCCAATCTCCCAAACAACTGAAGCTTCTTAAGGAAAAGGGAAAATGGCAAAGGAATAAAAAATAAATTGACACACACTTTACTTATTTTTCAATTAAAATTACAGATCAAAAATGTGTAAATGGTCAATGTTCATGTAATAGAATACTGCATAATGACAAAAGCAAACAATCTAAAAACTACATTCTGCTGTCTGAATCTCCCAAACATTACTTTCAGTGACAGAGGCCAGTCAAAAAGGAGAATATGTTGGATGATTCTATTTATGTCCAAGAATAGACAAAACTAATCTATATTATTAGAAATCAGAATAACAGTTAACCCTGCAGGAAGGTAAGTGAGAGAGGCTTTTGAGATGCTGATAATATTCTGCTCCTTGATCTTTCTGCTGGTTACCAAAGGTCCAATTCACTTAGGAAACACCATAATTTATGCACTTTTCCATAAAATATTAGTATTTCAATTTAAAGGTTTGGAAATAAAGTTAATGTGTTTATTATAGTTTGTCTGTTCTGAAAAAAAAAAAATGTTAACTCCAAGAATTTATCTAGAAGCCTAAAAGCATTATCACCACAGTAGAAATTTTTAAAATAAGTATCTACAAGAGACCAAGCCTTAATCCTACTTAGAATAACCTTATAATACTTTATTGCCCTTTAACCAATACTTTATTGCCTGCTTTTAAACATCCTCTTACTAAACAGAGAGAAAAATTAAAATTTGAATTAACTGCTCAAGACTCCTGTCATTAAATATTATCATCACTATGTCTTTCCCACTATATCCTACATAATTTAATCCTGTTCTAAGGGACTAAAAGAATTAAAAGTTAACCTGATATAAAGTAATGAAGAAAAAAATTTTTTGAAATGTTTATTTATGTTTAGAAACTGTGTAATACAGAAAGATAAAATATGACCAAAATATTTTGAAAAAAATAAATTCCAAGAAACTGGAGTTTAGTGTTAGCTTGTTAAAATATATTAACAGGAACATTCATACAGGAAAAAAATAACTTATTTTCAATGTTACTTAAACCATATATTTCTAAAAATTAGCAAAAATGATTAAAATAAATGTTAGTCTGAAATTTCACATATGATTAGCATCAATTTAGACATTTTTAAACAAAAAGTATAAAACTACTTTTCTGTTTTATATAAAATCTAGATTTCCATTACTAACTTACACATTCCAACTAAAATTTTTTTCAGTGTGGTATAAGGGTTTTAAAATCCATGGCCTATAGTAAATATGCTCTTCTTATTGAATAGATAGGTAGGTAGGTAGATAGATAAATATAAATATACATAGCATCATACATGTGCTTTAGGAAACTGGAATATAATTTTTAAAAATTCAAATGAAACGGCTTGTATGATTTGAGGCAGGGAGATACCATACTGGGAACAGAATTGACATTAAATGATACAAACAGGGTGCCTTACTAAAATAATCCTCACTCACTACATGAGTTAAATAAAATTCTCAGTTCTCATATGATTTTGATTTAATGCAAGCACTATATGATATATTTTATCTGGGATCTTATTCATTTAACTAAAATACGTATCAATTTAATGAGTTTTACATGTATTACTTTCAATTTAGAGTTGCTAAGAACAAATTATAGTTTATGGTCTATTAATTATGGAAAATAATATAAAGAAACTATTTCAAAGCAAAATACTCACATAAAGCATAGAAAAATATCACTCGAATATCACAGAAGTGGTCTTAACTACAAAAAATCAAGTTACTTCCAAATACAAGCATTGTGTGATCTCATGCTTTTAGTATTTTAAATGGAATATTTTCTTCTAGATGTCAGCAGGCATATTTTCAACCACATTTGACAATACTTGCAGTAAGTCCTTCACATCCTTAAACTAAGCCTTGCCTATTTAAATACTCAATTTTTTTCATATGAAGGCTATAATTCATTTTGAAAATTTTGGCTTTAAAAAAAAGCTAAGTATTTTCTAAGGTAAATTGCACCATTTCTAAAAATCTCAGTATTATAATGATAAATAAATCAGCACATAACTGAGATAACAGTACTTACAAACATCTATTAAAGTTGATAATCAACATACCAACTGGGACATATCCCATGGTATTTCTTAATAGATTGGAATATAAAATTTGGCTCAAATACAACATGTTATGTATATACAAGTAAAAAGTTAAAAAGTAAATCTCTATACAACATAATATATGACACGCATGGAATATGGATGACTAAGGACAAAATTAAACTTATCGAGAGAAAATTAAGAATGATCATTTAATAATGGTTTCATTTTACCAAAAAAAAACTGGTTCCAAGACTTAATTAACTGCAACTTCTATATTTTAATTTTCTGGATCAATAGGCAAAATTTTTGAAGATGTGAGCAATTTATAAATTTCATTTAAAAGTTATTAAAGAAATATATTTTTAATAAATGAAGTACTTTAGATAAAATATATTTGCTAGAAGTCATGTTGCTTTTCATAAATAACTAATAGAAATTAACAATCTGTAAAAATTAGCTTACTAATTAGGATGGGAAAGCAAAGATATATTCCATCCAAATAATAAAAGTAATCTAAATTTTACAATGTAGAACTATTTCACTAGAATATATTTCATGTTTTGAAACCTTTTTTCATACCTTCAAGCAATTTTCTTTTTAATATATTAAAGTTTGTTTTCAACTAAAATTTAAGAAGTCATAACTACTGGCTTTCTTTCTATAAACCTCTTTCAATTTAAAGAAATACGACCTCCAAATAAAGTAACCCAAAAACGAATGAAAATATGATCTAATATCCGTTTCTTTTAAAATACATTAACTACAGACATATCAAATGTCTAATCTATGTTATGGGTATACTTTTCTCAGTGCCTATGAATACACATGAAATTGTTATTTAGGTGACAAATACTTAGGCTTTGATATTAAATGGCAACTTTTAAAAATCTTTGTCCATATCCTCTTAAAAAGGCAAAAATAAGGTACTTGCCCTTACAGTTACTAGTACAGTATGAAGCAGCAACAGTTTACTCTAGTTGCAACATGGATTAACAGTTATTACCCCGACAACAGTTAACATTACCACAAGAGAGACTATGATCTAGTATACTTCAGGCATTAAAGAGAGATTTTTAGTGTCTCAGTAAAAGACAGAAGAACTTCAGATATTTTTCTAAGGTTTTGTATAAAACTAACACACTTGCATAAGAGACACGACTGAGTTTTTTCCCCTTCATAATACATGAAAATTGCCATAAGCCATATTTTAACATAATACTTACCAGCATGTGGGTAGTTTCAGAAGTTTAACATAAAGAGCAGTGCTAAAAGAGGGAATAATGGGTACAGGTAAGCAGTAAGATCCCCTACAATCCAAAGATGTCAGTCCTGCCTGGAAACCAAATATCTGAAACAAAAAGAAAAGATCCAAATGTTCACAGAGACAAAGTTTTAATAAGCACAGGATGAAATACGTCAGTTTCAATTTGCTCTACAACAGCTGCACACTAAATATGTTCCAATGTCTTTTTCCACTTTCCAAACATCAACATTTTCTTTTATTCAATTTAACATTGACTAAATCCAAATTAAGGGATTTAAACATACAGTATTTTTCATGTCCCTGAAAGATCACTGCTTCTTACTAACTCTAAGTTTCACATTTTGTTTCTAAACATAATTATTATTTAGTGTTTTACTGTCTGCTAAAATGCACACACTTTCTAGTAATATAAACTGCCTGTATTGTGCACATTGTAAAAATTAGTAAATTACCATTAATATCATTTAATGCCTAAAAAACATTAATTACGACAAAAACAATCATAAAAATGTATTTTGCCTTCAACTTACATTATGCACACACAAAAAGGATACCCAAATATATCCTAAAATGTTACAAAGTACCCCTTTCTTTTGTGAAAATTGTATGGCTAATGTTTTCACCCCAGGAAATTTGGTACATGACATACACTACTCTTCATATGTTTATACTTAAAACGAGATCACACTCAAAAATTTTAAAAGCATTCCTTAAAATTCCTGAACAGTATATTTGCTTTGAAGGAAGAACCAATATAACATCACATTTTACATGAACCACTATAGAGAACTTACTACAAATGAGTTCCAATTCGTTCCAATAATATAAAAGATAAACATCTCAAACATAAAACACTAACACACAGGGATACAAAACAAAGTTACTGGTTTCCAACAACATACTAAAGTAAGTTAACCCTAACACTTATCTTTCCTTATTATTTTTTACTCCTTGGATTCATAAAGCACTGAATTTCCTATCTCTAGGATTTATATTAACTGATAAGTTCTACAATGAAACATGTTTAAGACTGTTCAATTTTCAAAAATACTTTCATTCAATGAACTTACAAACTGATAATCATTTTCTTAAAAAAGTATTAAACTATTCCCAAATGGTTTCAAAAATCTATCATGTCCCTATCATTCATCAAACTGACAATGTCAAATCATTTCCTTTGAAGTCAGTTTTAAGTGAACAAAATAATTTTTTAGAAATGAGACATTAGTTAGAATTACATATTTTTAAAGAAAAACTCCATTTCAAAAGACCTACCTAATTACTATCAAAGAAAATGAAAGTGAACACCTATTAATTCCTGTAAATCCTACTGTCACCACGTGGCAAGAAATACAGATTGAGAAAAAAATGTTTCTAATACTTAAATGATCAACCTTGAAAATTAAGTTATCCACATCCATTCTCTTTAAAGACTTGTTCTGAGCAATACTGTATGCAAAGAATTTTTAGGCACTGTGCAATTTCAGCATTTCACATTTCCTCTAAAAGGCCCATTGTAAAAGATTCTAAACTTTACAATTACTATGCCATTTAATAAAAAACATTTTAAAACATTGCCCAACCTCCAAATATTTCTAGACTGTGAATAAGGTTAATATTTTATCATATTACATTATCTGTGTCCAACTAAGAACTCTCTCAAGGCACTAATATTCTATAAAATGCCCAAACAGTATAATCACAGACACTATCAGTAATTATACTCAGATGGAAACTGGGTGTAGAGGAGATCCCTGCTGGATGTTTGCAGAACTGCAAAAGACTCTGGGGAAACCATACCTTATTCTGTAATATTTTTTAAACTATTATTAAATTTGTATGCTGTTCAGAGACACTTCTAAGAGAACATTCAGGCAAATATAATGAAAGAGGGCCTACCTACTATATCAAAAGCAATTATTTCAGGGCAGCCTAGGTGGCTCAGTATTCAGGTGAGTGTCCAAATCTTGATTTCACCTCAGGTCATCATCTCACGGTCATGAGATCAAGCCCTACATAGGGCTCCAGGCTGGGAGTGCAGCCTGCTTAAGATTCTCTCTTCCTATCTCCCTCTGTACCCCCAAAACACACTCTTTCCCTCTTTCTCCCCCCAAAAATTATTCAAAATAACCAATTTCCAACTCTCTTTTTCATTTTTTAATATTTATATATTTTTGGGAGACAGAAAAAGACAGTGCAAGCAGGGGAGGGGCAGAGAGAGAGAGGGAGACACAGAATCCGAAGCAGGCTCCAGGCTCCGAGCTGTCAGCACAGAGCCCAATGCGGGGCTCGAACCAACAGAGCATGGGATCATGACCTGGGCTGAAGTTGGACATCCAACCAACTGAGCCACCCAGGCGCCCCCAACTCTCTTTTAAATTAGCACTGCTAGGAATTTATCCAAGGGATACAGGAGTACTGATGCATAGGGGCACTTGTACCCCAATGTTTATAGCAGCACTCTCAACAATAGCCAGATTATGGAAAGAGCCTAAATGTCCATCAACTGATGAATGGATAAAGAAATTGTGGTTTATATACACAATGGAATACTACGTGGCAATGAGAAAAAATGAAATATGGCCTTTTGTAGCAACGTGGATGGAACTGGAGAGTGTGATGCTAAGTGAGATAAGCCATACAGAGAAAGACAGATACCATATGGTTTCACTCTTATGTGGATCCTGAGAAACGTAACAGAAACCCATGGGGGAGGGGAAGGAAAAAAAAAAAAAAAAAAAGAGGTTAGAGTGGGAGAGAGCCAAAGCATAAGAGACTGTTAAAAACTGAGAACAAACTGAGGGTTGATGGGGGGTGGGAGGGAGGGGAGGGTGGGTGATGGGTATTGAGGAGGGAACCTTTTGGGATGAGCACTGGGTGTTGTATGGAAACCAATTTGACAGTAAATTTCATATATTAAAAAATAAATAAATAAATAAAATCCTGCACGCAAGGAAAAAAAAATAAATAAATAAATGATATTACTTAAAAAAAAAAATTTACAATAACGAAGGGTCACCTCCGTGGCTCAGTCCGTTAAGCGTCCGACTTCCCCTCAGGTCATGATCTCACCATTCATGTGTTGGAGCCCTGTGTTGGGCTCTGTGCTGACAGCTCAGAGCCTGGAGCCTGCTTCGGCTTCTGTGCCTCCCTCTCTCTCTGCCCCTAACTCACTCGTATTCTGTCTCTGTCTCTCTCAAAAATAAATAAACATTAAAAACAAATTTAGGGGCGCCTGGGTGGCTCAGTCGGTTAAGCATCTGACTTCAACTCAGGTCGTGATCTCATGGTTCATGAGTTTGAGCCCCACATCGGGCTCTGTGCTGACAACTCAGAGCCTGGAACCTGCTTTGGATTCTGTGTCTCCCTTTCTCTCTGCCCCTCCTCCGTTCACGTGCGCGCGCTCTCTCTCTCTCTCTGTCTTTGTCAAATATAAATAGACGCTAAAAAAAAATTTTAATTACAGTAATGAAATACATAGATTTATAATACCTACTTAACTAACTTGTCCATAGCCCTTAACCAACATTACAAAAACTTTACCTAGAAAAATGGAAACAGAGTATAAATTGAAGTTGCTTTCACCAAGGATAGTTTATATACTCAGAAACAGAGTAAAAGTACTGAACACTGCAAACTAATCATCTGAACCAGCAAAAAACGTATGAAGCTGTAAGTGTAAATACCAATAAAAATTTTAGCTGAAGGAAAGGTCACCTTGAATAAGATGACTTATACATCACATTAAATGAACAATTCAACATGTAGTGCCGCCTTTTAAAAAATCCAATTAGAATATTAAAAATTTATCATCTATATTTTAACACTTTACAATGTCCTTGAATTAACATAAATAGAAGAAACTGTAGATTTAGAAATATAAAAAATTTCTAGTAAGTTTTTAATAAAATTACTATGCTATATTATAATTTTCAATAATAAAAGGCAAAAAGTATAAAAACACACTAACTGTAAATGACAATGAAAACATACTAATTGTGATGTAAAATAAATCATTTTTATGCTATTGTCATTTTAAGACACCCGGTACAATAGTATAACCAACATCCTAAAGATATGTCCCTTTCTTAAAGGGACAGAAAAAAAAAATCAAGCATTGACTTCATGATGAAACTTCATCCATAAATCTGTTGCATTTCTATCACCAATAATGAAGCAGCAGAAGGAAAAATTAAGGAATCAATCCCATTTACAATTGCACCAAAAACAATAAAATATCTAGAAATAAACCAAAGAAGTAAAAGACCTGTACTCTGAAAACTACACAATAATTATGAATGAAACTTAAGATGACATAAATAGAAAAATATCCCATGCTCATAGATGAAAACTAATATTGTTAAAATGTCTATCCCACCCAAAGCAGTCTACATATTTAATCCAATCCCTATCAAAATACTACCAGCATTTTTCACAGAGCTAGAAAAAAACAATCCTAAAATTTGTATGAACCACAGAAGACCCCAAATAGCCAAAGCAATCGTGAAAAAGAAAAACAAAACTGGAGGCATTACAATTCTGAACTTCCAGTTATACTACAAAGCTGTAGTGATCAAGACAGTGTGGCACTGTTAACAAAAATACACACTTAGATCAATGGAACAAAATAGAAAACCCAGAAATGAAGCCACAACTATATGGTCAATTAATCTTTGACAAAGAAGGAAAGAATATCCAATGGGGAAAAGCCACTTCAGCAAATGGTATTGGGAAAACTGGACATGAACATGCAGAAGAATGAAACCGGACCACTTTTTTACACCATACACAAAAATAATTCAAAATGGATTAAAGACCTAAATGTGAAACTTGAAAACATAAAAATCCTAGAAGAGAACACAAGCAGTAACCTTTTTGACATCAGCCATAGCAACTGCTTTTTAGATACGTCTCCGAAGGCAAGGGAAACAAAAGCAAAAATAAACTTTTGGGACTGCATCAAAATAAGAAACTTCTGCAGAGCAAAGGAAACAATCAACAACACTAAAAGGCAACCTACAGAATCGGAGAAGATATTTGGAAATGACATACCCAACAGTGATTTAGTATCAAAAATATATAAAGAACTTATCAAACTCAACACCCAAAAACCAAATAACCCAAATAAAAAATGGGCAGAAGACATGAATATGTATGTCTTTTTCCAAAAAAGACATCCATATGGCCAACAGACACATGAAAAGATGTTCAATGTTGCTCATTATCAGAGAAATACAAATCAAAACTGTAACAAATACAAATACAAAACTCAAACCTGTTAAAATGGCTAAACTCAAGAACACAAGAAACAACAGATGCTGGCAAAAACGTGGAGAAAGGGGAACCCTCTTGCACTGTTGGTGAGAATGTAAACTGGTGCAGCCACTCTGGAAAACAGTATGGAAGTTCCTCAGAAATTTAAAAATAGAACTACCCTACGACTCAGCAATGGCACTACTAGGTATTTACCTAAAGAATACAAAAATACTAATTCAAAGGGATACAAGCATCTCAATGTTTATATAGCAGCAGCAGCCACAACAGCCAAATGATGGAAAAAGCCCAGGTACTCACGGACTAATTAATGGATAAAGATGAGGTATATACATATATACACACACAATGAAGTATTACCATACAGCCATAAAAAAGAAAGAAATCCTGTCATATGCAACAACTCAGATGGACCTATAGGTTATTACACAAGTAAAATAAGTCAGAAAAAAATACCAGATGCTTTCACTTCTATGTGGATTTTAAGAAAGAAAACAAATGACCAAAGGGTGAAAAAAGAGAAAGGCAAACCAAGAAACATGCTCTTAACTATAGCAAACAAATTGATGGTACCATAGTGGAGATGGGTGGGGGAATGGGTTAAATAAGTGATGGGATTAAGGAGTGCACTTGTGATGAGCAGCAGGTGTTGTATGGAAGTATTGAATCACTAAGTTGTACACCTGAAATTAACATTACATGTATACTAACAGGAACTTAAATGAAACCTTTTTTAATATTTAAAAAAATATATAAAATAGCACAGCTGCTATTCATAATCATATGCTGTGTATTTAAAATTAAACATGGAGCACCTAGGTGGTTCAGTCAGCTAAGTACATCTGACTTTCGCTCAGGTCATGATCTCATGATTTGTGGTTCGAGCCCCACATCAGGCTCTGCACTGACAGTGTGGAGCCTACTTGGGATTCTCTTTCTCTCCACCCCTGTCCCGGTCTCTTTCTCTCTCAAAATAAATAAATAAACTTAAAATTTTAAAACCAAAAAAATAAAAATAAATTAAATTAAATTAAACATAAAATTACAATATTATTTAGCACTCCATTTCAGGCTATATATAGAAAATAAATAAAATCAGTGAAGTTAACAGGTAATGTGAAAATAACCCAAGTGTTCATCAATGAAAGAGTGTATTTACAAAATGTGGTACATAAATACAATGTAGTATTATTCAGACTCAAACTGTAAGCAAGTTTAAATTATGCTATGACATGGATGAATCTTAGAAACAGTATCTTAATAAAATACAACAGTTAAATGGACATTCATCATATGATTCCACTAATATGAGGTACTAAGTAGTCAAATTCATAGAAACAAAGGGTAGAATGGTGGTTACCCAGGGACAGAGGAGAGAGAACTTGGAATAATTTAATCAAGTTTTAGTTTGGGTTCATGAGAAGATTCTGGCGATGGATGGTAATGACACTTGCACAATTATGAACGTAGTTACTCTCCTGAACTATACAACTAAAAATTCTGCAACTGGTAATTTTTACGTTTTTTTGTTTTCCTTTGTTTTGTTTTTTAAGTAATCTCTACTCCTAATGTGGGCCTCAAACTCACAACCCAGAGATCAAGAGTTGCATCCTCTACCGAATGAGTCAGCCAGGCACCCTGGTAATTTTTATGTTAAGTGTATTTTACAAAAATAAAAAAAGTAAAACAGTAAAAAAAAAAAAAAAAGTTAATCCATTTACAGAAATACATTGGAATAAGCAAAAACTAAAGAAAGAAGGATTATAGTGAAAATTCTACAGAATAATGAGCATTTGGGGAAGGAAAAGCCTTCAGGAGGTGGAATCAGATCTATTTGATTAAAAAATGAACTTCAGAGCTAAAACTGCTTAGATATTAAATAAACCACTTCATTTCACATATGGGAAAGTGAGGTCCAATAAGGATAAAGGACTTCTTCAAAACTCCATATTGCCAGAACAGCAATTTGATGCTTCATTTGAGTTATTAGCTCATATATTAGCTCACAATTTCACTCTGCCTTGCTTCCTCCCTCCACTTCCTCTTTCCCCTCTCAAAAAAGTATGCTAGATTCTCCACTTATTCTTTCTTTTTTAATTTTTTTTAATGTTCATTTATCTTTGGCAAAGACTGACAGAAAAACACAGTACAAGTGGGGGCAGACAGAGAGGGGGCCACAGAATCCAAAGCAGGCTCCAGGCTCTGAGCTATCAGCACGGAGCCCGATACAAGGCTCGAACCCATGGACCACGAGATCATGACCTGAGCCAAAGTCTGACACTTAACCCACTGAGCCACCCAGGTGCCCCTCCACTTAATTCTTAAAAAACTTTCTCACCACTATCTCTTCTCCAACCTTCAGTAAAATTCCATTTCTCATCTTTAATCAGCAAGTATCTTGACAGAGAAGCCTGGAGAATGCTGCATTTTTTTTCATTGCCTATTCATTCTTTAAACCCTCTAAATCTAGTTTTTGCTCATATATCCACTGAAACAAAAAAGCTCTGGACTGAAAATGACAATTACGTTTTTTTCTTATGGAGAGAAATTAAATATTTTCTCCTCACTTAGCCCACTAACAATTTACCTGAGAAAATAAATTTTTTCATTACCCAGAATTTTTAAAATATGAATACTGTCATTCTGTCAACTACACTTTTTTAAATATAATTTATTGTCAAATTGGCTTGTCACCTACACTTTTAAAGAAACAAAATCCTTCAGAATACCTAATGAATGCTTGTAACTCAGTAACAGACAATTCAAAAATGGGCAAAAGATCCGAATAGATATTTCTCCAAAGAAGATATATCTAAATGGCCAATAAGCACATGAAAAAAAAAAAGTTCAACATCACTAAATATTATGAAAACATATATCAAAATCAGAACGAAATACCATTTTACGACCACTAAGATGAATAAAATCAAAATAACCGACAATAACAAGTATTAGTAAAGATGTGAAGAAGTAAAAAATGTGGTGGTAGTAGAACAGGAAAAACAATTTAACAATCCTTTTGGGAAAAAGTTCTGTGCTTCCTAAGAATGTTAAAAATAGAGTTACCATTTGACCAGACAACTCCACACCTAGGTATATAACCAAAAGAAATGAAAACCTGTCTTCACACAAAAATCTATACACGGATGTTCATAACTACATTGTTCATAATAGCCAAAAACTAGAACCAACACAAATGCACATCAACAGATAATTGGATAAACAACATACAGTATATTCATATAATATTATTCTTCAGCCATAAAAAAGGAATAAAATCCTGATACATGCTACAATATGAATGAACCTTAAAAGCATTATGCTAAGTGAAAAAAGCCAGACACAAAACAGCATATGCTGTAGGATTTCTTTTATATATGTCGAGGTGGTGCCTGAATAGCTCAGTTGGTTAAGCATTGGACTCTTTGATTTTGGGCTCAGGTCAAGATCTCACGGTCATGAGATGCAGCTCCAGGTCAGGCTCTGCGCTGGGCGTGGAGCCTGCTTGAGATTCTCTATCTTCTCTCTCTCTTTCTCGCTCTCCCTCCCTCTCAAGAGAAGAAAAAGAAAAAGGAAAAGAGAAAAAGAAGAAAAAGAAAAAGAAGAGAAAAATAAAAAGAAAAAGAGAAAGAAAGAGAAAATGTCCAGAATAGGCAAATACATAGAAACAGAAAGTAGGTTAGTGATTACAAGGGGGGGTAGGAGGGGAGGAGTTAAATTTGGGATGTCTCCTGTCCACTTGTTTGTTATACCTTTATCTACTTGTTATACTTCATATATCTGAGAACAATCTTTAGCATTATTTTGTTTTCTTCATTTACATATATGGTGCCATACCTATGTATACCATTACGCTTCCTAGGATTCCTGCCAAAAATTACACTGGAGAGAGCTATCCCTGTGAGCATATCCAGACCTCCAGTTGTGTATATTTCCATATGCAAAAATTTCTCTGGGGCAGGGGTCAGCAAACCACAAGTCAAATTTCACCCAATGCCTGTTTTTGTACTGCCTACAAGCTATGAATAATTTTTACATACGAACATTCATAATCCATTTGGTGACAGGGAACACTAAGTGGGAACCCCAATGAGGTGAAATGTTACCCCAAGAAAAAGAATTCCATTCTTCTCATTAGTAAAACTGTATTATGAAAAAAGTGTACACTAAAACATTTTTACTTTCATCAACTCAAAATCTGTGGAAATTTGTTCTCTTATTATTTAAGTATTATATAAGATACTAAATTTTGTATCTTGGTCCCCAAAGTCTAAAATAGTTACTGTCTGATCTTTTAAAGAAAAGTTTGCTGACCCTTGCTTTAGGATAGACATTGAAAATTGGAATGGATGGGTATGAGGCAGATTTTTTTCAAATTAGATCCTGCAGAAGTACTCTCCAAAATGATACCAATTTATACACTTACCAGACATGTATAAAAGCACCATTTCTCCAAACCCCCAGAGAATACTATTTTGTTGAGGTTGAAAATTACCAAATCTACAAACTCCAAGGGTTTTGATTCTACTATAATTTCTTTGATCTCTCTGAAACATCTGCCATAGCTGATCCTTATGAGTAACAAGGCCTAAAATTTATATATTATTGTAGTTTATAGGGTGCTTTCATGAAGTTACTTTCTTCATGTTTCAATCATCAGATGCTTTGCAATGTCCTTGCTACTTGATGCTACACACACACACACACACACACACACACACACACACACACACACACACACACACATTTAAAGGATGGGTTTAGCAGTTAAACAGAGAGGACTTGATAAGACATATAAAAGTAAGTTCAATCTGCGAGTTTTCTTCACACATCCATGCAAACTCTCCCAATTAAAAAATTTAATTATAGGGGCGCCTGGGTGGCTCAGTCAGTTAAGTGACTGACTTCAGCTTAAGACATGATCTCACAGTTCATGGGTTTGAGCCCTAGCACTCTGTGCTGACAGCTCAGAGCCTAGAGCCTGCTTAGGATTCTGTGTCTCCCTCTCTCTCTGCCTTTCCTCTGCTCGCAGTCTGTCTCTCTCAAAAATATTTTAAATAAACATTTAAAAAAATTTTAAGAAAAAAATAAAAATAAATTTAATTACATTAAATTGATGCTACACACCATTTCACCACAGTCACTATAGTTAAATTTAGGTATACAAAAGTAAAACTTGAGCATTTAAGTATTTAACTGAAAATTACTTAAGGCCTAAAATGCCACACACATGAAAAAAAGATTTAAAACCTCTACTATAATATTTTAGCACTATAATAGGAAAATTTATCTTTGGAAACCTTCTCAAACGTTATAGTAATTATGCCAAGTAACATGAACTGCTATAAACTTTACAACAAATCAGTATTTTGAGTCAGTTCCAAACAGTCCAAATAAAAACTAAAACTCTCTATACCAAATCCTGAACATTTAAAAATGTACCAGGCCACTGAACAAACACCCAAAATACAATAACATATTCAAGACTCAAGGCTTTATATTTTAAAGTATTCAATATTCTTAATGTCAATGACAAGTTTTTCTACATATAATATTCTTGCTCTGCCCAACAACAAACTTCCTGGAATACTTAACTTACCCATTATAGATAGCTCTAGTCAAATTAACCAAAATATAAAAGACAACTTTTATGTGTAAAAGCAAAAGACCTTTTCCCAAAACATAAATTTATCTAGATTATACTAGAATTAAGTGAGCTTTCAACTTATTAACAACAGTAGTAGTAAACAACAATCCCAGTAACTTTTATGTCAGTATGGAGGACAACCACACTGGTGACCATTGGCTTTGGTGACCATTCTCCTAAAGGATGGGACATGCCTTATTCATCTTTAATGCTGAGTGTCTGCACTATGTAAAGAACTTAATATTTACCAAACTGATGACCCCTACGTAAGCAGAATACCTTGGAAAGGTTAGTGAACTGCCTGAAATTAGTCCTGTTTCAACAAAACAAGGCAAATATTCTGAACATTATAATCTGGTATTCAAGTCATAAAAATATTTGGAAAAATACACTTCAGTGAATTACAAGAATGAATAAAAAAGCACAAATATAAAATATTACCTATATATCTAGCTTTCAAAAATACTTTCTGCTACTCTCCACATGACATAAAACACTGTGATAAATAATTCCAATAATGGCTCCTGTGAATCACACTTTCCTGTGTCCACACCCCTTTGAAAGAGGGTCACTCTCATCAAGTGAGTAGAGTCGCCACCATCTTCTTAAAAATGGGCTTCACATGGACTTCTAGGAAATCACGTCATTCTACTCTACATGGTTTGAAAACAAATTTCAACATCTTAAACTAGAGGTGATCTAAAACTGTTACATTTATATTGGTTTCTTTATGCCCTACAAATATGTAAATATTTTAAAACTTTGAAACATGGAACAATAAAGCATAAACCAATAAAATCAGGAATATGCTTTTGGAGTTCTCTAATTTTGGAGTCCTTTACATGAAATTTAGTGCATCTAGTACTTACGCTTGAATTCAAGTTTGTATAGTTTGCTTTAGTCCATAAAAGAATTTGATTAGATATATGTTGTCTCTACTTAAACTATACATCTGTGTTTGCTTAGCAAAACTACTTATTACTCAACATTTGGGTTTATTTATGTACCTATACTGGAATGCATTATTTATGCATTATGCCTCCCAATAATTTCTGTAACTTGATTTAAAGCATTAAAGGTTCTCCTTTTGTGTCAA
The DNA here is from genome assembly GCF_018350195.1 of Panthera tigris. Classification (NCBI taxonomy): domain Eukaryota; kingdom Metazoa; phylum Chordata; class Mammalia; order Carnivora; family Felidae; genus Panthera; species Panthera tigris. Next base: position 44,869,095 of record NC_056676.1, on the reverse strand, counting down.
GAAATTAACATCAATTCAGTAAGAGGAAAGTAACTAAAAAAAACAAATGTGCTAATCCTTTATAAAGCATTATCTCACAAAAATGCTCCCCTCAAAGAAATCATAAGTTTTTTAAAACATACCTATAAAATGGGGTGCCTGGGTGGCTCAGTTGGTTAAGCATCCGGCTCAGGTTGTGATCTCACAGTTTGTGAGTTCGAGACTCAAGTCAGGCTCTGTGCTGACAGCTCGGAGCCTGGAGCCTGCTTCAGATTCTGTGTCTCCTCTCTCTGCCCCTCCCCTACTTGTGCTCTGTCTCTCTCTCAAAACAAATAAATAAATATAAAAAAATTAAAAAAAAAAATCCCTATAAACTAAGTGGTCCTTCACACTAATAATTACCATCGGTGACATACAAAATCTTCAAAAATCATAATTAACATTATCTTATAAACATCAAGCTATTAATCCCAAATAAATGAAGAAGTAACTTCAAAAGAGGTACACTTTTATTTAATTATGTTGAAAAATGAATATCTATTATATATCATTTAAATCTCATCTTATGGGATACTAACTTTGAAGTTACAACTCCAGGAAAAAAGCTATTTAATTAATTCTCCGAGAGCCAAAGAGGTACTAATAAACAAAATTCACTTTTCCTACCTTAAGGTAGCAGTGTGCATAGCAATAATGAAGCAAATTATCAGATGGCTGAGTAAGATTGCTGACCACATGCACCAACTGTTCAGCATACATTGGCACAGAATGTTCCAGATTAATTTTATCCACCAGTATCTGAATGGATGGCAAAGGCCGAAGAGACTGGAAGTTTGTAGTATTCATGAAGTTACTTGAGTTCTAGAAAATAACAGAGTTCAATTTATATTTCAGGAAAACAGTGATTGGCATGCAATCCCCTCTATATAAGTCTCAGACTAGCATTTTTTGCAATGTTATCAAATCAATCTACAAAATGATGACTTTCTGTGGGACTCTTTTACCATAACCAAATATAAACATCTTCTACATATTTTTAAGTACGTCCTAGATTTCAAAAAATGTGTATTTATTGTAAAATTATTACTAATCATTTAGCTAAACTTTTTATTTTTCAATCAACTGGAAGAGTTCACTATGTGTGCTTCAGCACATTTAAAGGCATTTTCCTATGCTCGACCATTCCTAAATATTGTCCTAGGTATCTCAGAGCCAGCCACCATTTGTCTTCTTATCCTTTATTCATATTTAGATGACTAAGAAACCAATAAGACTACTCACACAAGAAGTAAAATTTGCAGGATGGAAAAATCCCTGATCCATATCTACTAAAAATAACATGCTAAAGGCTCATAAAATCCTAAGAATTTTGCATTAGTCTTGGTACTTTCAGTGTTACAGAACCTTTCCAAGCTTCCAAATAAATGCAGGTAGGTTGCAAGATGTCCAGAGTATGAACCCTGATTAGCAAGCAACCCCTTTGGGTCTTAGAAATAACTTAGTCCCCTAAAATGCCATACTGTCATTCTCAAAGAGGTACAGTATGACCTTCCATCCAGACGTACATGAAAATACGTGTGGCAAGAGTGGCTTCACAGTTTTGCCTGTCTTTCATTGTCACAGTAATTGGGGAGCAATACTAGGATTTAGCAGGCACTGGCTAAAGATGGTAAATGCTAATGCAATACTTATCAACTCCAAAAAGCCAACAGTGCCACTACTCACAAACACTGTGCCTAAAAGTGACTAAGTTGAACATGGTTGAACATGCTTTTCTGACTATTAGTAATTTTTAAATGACACTTATTAAGAAATTACTTTTTCAAGTGATTTTATTTTGGATTACTGAGGTATAACATATGGTAAAGCATACAAACATTAAGTGAAGAGCTCAACAAAATTTTACATCTGTAACCACCACCCATTTCAAGCATTCTAGAAGGCTCTCCTATATCCCTTCCCAGGCAACATATTGGATCGCCACCAGAGGTAGCCAATACTCACTCTCATTACAATCACCACAGATTAGTTTTACCTATTCTTGAACTTTACAGAATCATACAGTACATACTTATTACTGCCTGCTTTCATTCAACATACCATCTCTAAGAATTATCTACGTTGTTCTATTCTTGACGTTAACACTTATTATGAAATAACCATTTCTAAAAATGCTTCTTGGTCTTAAGCTCTACAATTTTCCAGTATTAGATTAGCCATACTGTTTTTCCTTGGATTTGCATTTAAATGATACATCTTTTTCCATCCCATTTTTCTAACTTGTGCTATAGTTTTCAGTGCCAGAATGTTTTGATTCTTTTTTTTATGGATCGAGGTCTCTTCTGAAACCTTCTACCTTTTTGTCTCTTTCTTGAACTCATTAACCATAGTTGTTTTGAAGTTCATGTCTAGTATCAATACACTTTTTCTCCATTGACATTTTCCCCAGACAATCTCTTTACCCAGCAATACAACTGCCAGTGGATGACAGGGCACAGATACACAAAATGAAACTACTGTATCATAGGCAACTGACTTCCTGTCATACTTCCACAAATTCTTCTCAAAGTTAGGATACTTTTTCCTTCTATCATTATCATTATGTAGATATCAAAAGAAATATAGCCAAAAGAATAAAAATAACAAATAACAGCTTATTATGTATATGGCAAATGCAGAAAGCAATACATTGTGTATGGCCTAAAACAAATATTAACCATCCAGGAAGTCCTCACTGACAACAACAATAGTAATTACTATTGTGTTCTTAATATGTGCAAAATCATTCATGTGCATTATCTCATTTATTATTAAAAATAATTCTAAGAGCTAGGTACTGTAAGGGAATACCTCTGTGCCACCCTGACAATCTTCCACAAATCTATGTAGACCACACGAAGGCAAGATGCAACCACAGCAGACCTAAACCTTGGTAGAACATCCCATGACTCTCAGACCATGAGAAGATAGGTGGTCTTGCAAAGAATTTTTTTATTTTTTCTAATGTTTATTCAATTTTGAGAGAGACAGACCATGAGCAGGGGAGGGGCAGAGAAAGACAGGCACAAAATCTGAAGCAGGCTCCAGGCTCTGGGCTGTCAGCATAGCCCGACGCGAGGCTCAAGCCCACGGACTGTGAGATCATGACCTGAGCCACAGTGGGGACACCCAATCAACTGGTCCAGTCTTGCAAAGATCTTCTAAAAAACCACTTCTCACCTTCTTCTCTTGAGGGAGACTGCTAGTAGCATCCCTCATTCAGGTGAGACACAGAGTTTCCACTTACCCCTCTCAGGGTACAGCTGTAGCTATACAACTGCTTAGATGAAGTGTGGAATTGAACTCTTGACAACAGGGTACCCTACCATGTGTGCTGCATGTCATTTTGGCCCTCTGGTTTCAAGGTCGTCCTGAAAGGGACACGCCAAGCTGACACCATTAATGATTTGTTTTTGCTGTCTATATGTAAGTAATAAACCATCTGAATCTACCTAGGCTTGTTGCTTCTTTACTAGCTAGCTGAATCTGTCAGCCCACCTGAAAAATGGTTTTTTTTGTTGTTTTTCAGAAATAAGTTTAGAAATAAAAGCAAGGTGTCATAGTTTGTATATGGACTGACCTCTAGACCCATGCTCTTCAACATTTCTTTATACAGCCTTACCTTGAGATTTAAAAATATGCATATATATGCATATACACATACACACACACAACTTTCTAAGAATTAACAATCATAGTTACATTGCTTTAACGTCACCATGGATAAGTATATAAGCACATATTCTTTTACTCAATCACCTTCCTTACAATAGCATAGGACCTACAAATATGCATATATGAGGAAAAAAGTAGTAAACTCCAAAATATACCTTTTCTCCCATAATGACAGGCAACAAATGATCCAACAAGTTGAATTCAGCCATGAAAATAGTACAGGTACATTTGAGGAGAGTAATACTTGTATGTCGGGTAGGAATATATTCCTCCAAAGATGCCACTTCTTCAGGATTCAGCGTGGTTTCATTTTCATCTTTAATATCTAAGATGAAATACAAATATAATAAAAAATTGTTTTAAATAATATTTTTAAATGATTAATTAACTGGTTCCCAAATTTTAAGGTCAAATTGTATTTTTCTTTTCAACAATGAAACAGTTGAAAAATAACGTTAACTTTAACAAATACAAGTTACATTACTATAGAATATAAATTTATGTCTTTACTATATAAAAATTTACATATTTTATTTTAAGATATTTTTAATATTTTAAAGAAATTTTTAATCTCTTTTGTTAAAAGAATAACAGCTTCTGTTCGTTAAAACACCATTAAGATAATGCAAAAGCAAACCACAAACAGGGAGAAGATATTTGCTGTAGATAGATAGATGGACTTAGAGCATACTATCAAAGGACTCAGAGCATACTAAAAAAATGTCTAATGCAAAACCACATAAAAATCATTAATGAACAATTCAATAGAAAAATAGGTGAAAAAAACATCTGAACAAGCAAAAGATAATATATCCAAATGGACAAAAATTCTATCAAAAGCTAGATAATATCATCAGTTATCAGATAAATGCAAATGGAATAGCATTGCAGACCCATTAGAATGGTTAAAATGAAAAAGACTACTACTAAGTGCTGGCAAGCATGCAGCAAACTTTTTACATAGCCACATAGCAAATATTTTATGTTTGTGGGCCATATAGTGTGTCACAACTACTCAACTCTGCCACTGTAGCACAAAAGCAGCCACAGACAATACATAACTGAATGAGCATGATTATGTCTTAATAAAACTTTACCTATAGAAACTGAATATTAAATTTCACATAGAGTTCATGCGTCATAAAGTGTATTTCTTTTTTTTTTTTTCCAACCATTTAAAACACAAAATCCATTATCAGCTCATCTGTTGCACAAAAAGAGGCAGTAAGTCATAGTTTGCCAGCCCCCAGTCAAGAGCAATTAAAACTCTTCAAACCCCTGATAAGAGCATAAAGTGGTTTAACCACTTAGGAAAATAGTTTGGAATTATCTTCTAAAAGTGAACATATGCAATCCTTTTACCTAAGTGATTCCACTCTTCCATGCCCAAAAGTACACATTTACCAAAAGGCATGTACTAGAATGTTTGTGGCATCACTATCATAATAACCAAAAACTAGAAACTACTCACCAACATAATGGATAATTAAGTTATAGTATATTCATATAAAGGGATACTATATAACAATGAAATGAATCTCATAATTTAAGCTCAAGCCAGTGACAAAAGATACATACTGTGTGATTCCATTTACATGAATTATAAAATAAGCAAAATAACTAAATCCATGTTAGAAGTAAGGAGAATGGTTTCCCTTGGGGTCAGAGGAGTAACCAGAGGAGAGCACAAAGGGGACTTCTGAAGTGCTGTTAAGTCACCATTTCTTGAACAGTTACACAAATGTGGTTAAGTCTGCAAAATTCACAGAACTATACCCCTACACATTAATAGTTTAAAAAGGGAGAATTAAGTACTTAAGATTAAATACATATGCACTCATATCAAGTAGCTCTTACTTTGCACAGTTCTGATATGTATGAATGAATTTGTTATCTTGTTTTAGTTAAAAATGCCAGTTCCCCCCCCAAAAAATAGTTCCACAGTATAATATAATACTGTGTATTATCAGTATATACAGTTACCACAGTATAATAACTACTTAAAGTACAAGACTTACTACTAGTTCTTCTTTCCATAAATCATAACATAAAGAAAAAATGTGCATCATGATCAGTGATCAATCATGTCACTTCTTTCAAAGTCTGTCAGGTTTGGTTACTGGTATCTCATACCTGCTATTTAACTATGTATAGACAGCAAAGCATGTAGTTGTATTGCCTCCTTGTTTACCAGTGATAAACCTATGTGACATTTTGCAAAAATGTATAATTTAAACAGAACTGCCAATCAAAGATGAAAGTGCAGCAAAGAAACATACTGGTAACATACAAGGAGTTAGGGAAGAAACAGGTGACTGTGGGAATATCAACAGCATATCATTGGAAAGACTCTTGCTATGTAGCTAGGGGAACTTAGTGAAGACAAACTGATGTTGATGAAGAAAGTGGTTGTGATAAAAAGAATGCAGGTATCTGAAGATGTCCCAGAAGATACCCCAAACAAAACACTTCCCATTAAAGGAACTCTCAGAGGTGTTCACAACATTGAAAGTGTACAGGAATCTAATCCAAACTTGTAAGTGTAACAATTTGCTAAAAAACAGGAAAGATGATTACTCTATATTCTAAATTCTATGACAAGACAAGCACCATTTAAACTACTCTTTTTTTTTTTTTTACAAAGAAAACTGTTTCTTACTATTCTCTTACTATTCTCTTTCCATTTTTTTTTCATTTCTATACATTTATACCAATAGTAAGAGAGGTTTTCGTGTTTTGACAGAAATATCCAAAAGTGTGAAACAATTTCAATTTGTGCATACACACACACAATCATGTTTTTGAGATGATAAACGGCTTCAGATAAAAATTCATGTTATATATACGTGTGTGTGTGTGTCTGTATGTGTGTAGGGCATAATTCCACTGTAGAAGAAACTGCTAATTACAACCTTTCTTTTAGCAACAAAACCCTCTGAACTTTAGTATTGAAACTCCCAGAAACTATACTTTCCAGCCTCTCCTGCCGTTAGCTATAGGGACGTGTTACTAAGTTTTGGTCAATGGGTGACAGAGCCATATTATGAAATGAAACTACATACCTACCATTTTCTCTTGTTCCCCCTTTCCTGTTGATTCAAATTCAACATTGTAATGGTGGGCCAACACTTACCATATAGAGGAGACGCGTCTCAGAGAATGGTAGAATAACAAGACAAAAGGAATTCTGGGTCTAAGACAACCTCCTGGAACAGTTACCCTAATCCACTAGAGCACCTACCAGCTTGGACTTTTACATGAGAAAAACAAATTATGTACTAATTTTTATGCAAACCTAAGTTTTCATTTCTCTGGGATAAATGCCCAAGAGTACAGCTGCTAGGCTATACGGTAGTTTAGTTTTTAAAAGAAACTGCCAAACTGTTTTTAGAAGTGGTTCTATATTATAAATTCCCATCAGGGATGAATGAGTGATCCAGTTTCTTCACATTCTCCCTGACATCTCCCAGTATTATCACTGTTTTTTATTTTAGCCATTCTATACATACTATCCTAACACTTCTAAGAGTGCCTGTAATGGAGTAAGCATTCAAGCAAAGTGCAAGAAATGAATGCATAAACATGTCAAGCACTTAACTATGCACTAGGCACTGTGTTATATGCTATTACATGCACTAAACTTTAAAAGTTGGTCCTATTAGTGTAACATTTAGAATAACAGTAAATTGCAATGACAAAAGTCAAATAAAGAAGTTCGAACAACAGCAAAAGTTTATTTCTTTAACACAACAATGTGAGTCTAACGGACCAAGAGTTGACATAGTGATACCATGCTACCAAAGACCTAGGTTGATCCCACCTTGTTCTGTCATCCCAGAATGCAGCTTTCATCTCAGGGTCTAAGCTAGCAGCTCCAGCTCCTGCCATTTTAATTTTTTCCAGCCAGAAGGAAGGGGTAAAGGAAAAAAGGCAGGCTTGCACTTTTCCTTTTAAAGTCATGGCCCAGGGGCGCCTGGGTGGCTCAGTCGGTTGAGCGTCCGGCTTCGGCTCAGGTCACGATCTCGCGGTCCGTGAGTTCGAGCCCCGCGTCGGGCTCTGTGCTGACCGCTCAGAGCCTGGAGCCTGTTTCACATGCTGTGTCTCCCTCTCTCTGACCCTCCCCCGTTCATGCTCTGTCTCTCTCTGTCTCAAAAATAAATAAACGGTAAAAAAAAAAAAAAAAAAAAAAAAAAAAAATTTAAAAAAATAAATAAATAAATAAAGTCATGGCCCAAAAACTCACATAAACTTCTGCTCCTATCCTGGTAGCCAGAACCTTGAGGCATAGGACTATACTTGGGATATATGGATATATCATCTTTATTTTTATCATAAAAATTTCTATCATAGAAACTTCTTTTACCATAAAATAAGAGGATAATGGATATTGGGGAGACAATTTAACCATCTCTGTCACAATAATTAAACTCATTAGAAAGACAGAGAAATGGAAAATCAGTAATGTTCCTTAAATTCCCTAAGGTAAGAAGGAGTCAGAATTCAAACCATAGTCTAACCCCACAAAGGTCCTTTACTATGCTATTATGTCCTACTCTCGAGTGCTGTATTTTAGGAAACTATGATACCTTCATGCCATGTAGAAGAAATTAGGTGTACAGCAAATTCTTTTTTACCAGTAAGACCTCAGTCTCCTTAAATGCTAAATTTGTACATTTAGAGTCCATCTTCATGTCTGTTCCTTAGAATCCAATTAAGGGAAGAAAATTATATTTCAGGAATATATACTGGAAAGAGTACCAAAAAGGTGTGGCAATGAAATACTGACAAATACTGGCAAATAAAGTACTTATACAATTTCTAAATCTTGACCTCTCCCATAACTTCTACACACATGTATATTCTTTAAATTAACTAAAACCATGAAAATCAAATAGGCAAACTACCTAAAAAGTGTAATTTAGCAAAAATAGAACAAATTGGATTATAAAATAATTCAAACCAACAACCAGGAGATTTAAAATTAAGCCAAAAACCAACCTGGTTTTAGTCCACTGTACGGTTCATATTCATGTTCCAATGCACAAACAATCATTTTCAAAATTCGATGCACTGCACTGCTATCCAAACGAAAGTCTACAGGACCTATAACAAGGCTTTTGGTAGACTTCTCCTGAACTACTCCCATATCTTCACTTTTCCCTGAAGAAAAGTCTTGTTGATTTGCAGAACCTATAAAAAGCCAAATCTTACATCAATATTTTAAGCAATCAGATATACCAATTTAAATATTACTCTTTTCTTATCTTTTTAGCTTATAGCTTAATGCCTTAAAACCAATTCTTCATTGGCTGAATACATGGAACACTGACCATATATATTTTTCTCCATACTGATGGGACAGTATTACCATCAAAAAAAAAATTGATTCAGATAAAAACTATCCCTGTAATCTATTTAATATTACAAGAAGTGCTATAAAACTCGAACAATCATTCTTAGAAAACTATTCTCTAAAATCTAACTGGCTAATATCCAATAATTCTATACACAATACTATTACGTTGACTGGAAAACATGAGCAAAGGAAGTTGCATTTTACTCTTTTGGAAGTTTCACTGAAAAATAGATTGTTTACAATTACATGTTCACAAGGTACTGTGAGAGTTGTATAGTTGACCATGGAAGTGAACTAGAGGTACTACCTGCTTTAAACTTTTTCCAGAATAAAATTATTATGGCCATGATTCATAGTGCAGAACCCAAGTTCTTCAATCCCTTATCTCCCCATATATTGAGGAGGAACCAGAGGCTATCTTCTAAGAAAAATCTTGGCTCTACCTACAAGTATTTCTCCTTAACATGCACACTCCTTATACTAGAGATTCAGTTTTAATACATAAACCATCTGTTATAAGTGACAACATATGGTAATTTATAAATCTTTTTTAATTTTTTTTTCATGTTTATTTCTGAGAGAGCGAGAGAGAGAAAGAGCACAAGCGGGGGAGGGGCAAAGAGAGAAGGAGATAGAATCCAAAGGAGCCTCCAGGCTCTGAGCTGTGATGCTGACACAGACCCTGATGCAGGGCTCCAACCCATAAGCTGTGAGATCACGACCTGAGCCAAAGCCAGACGCTTAACCACCAGCCACCCAGTAATTTATAATTCTTAAGCCATTCTTAGTTTATTCAAACAAAAATTGGAAAGTAAGGCTTCCCAGCACTAATACCTTCAGAATCTAGAAAGGCCCTATTAAACACAAAAGTTATGTATCTACGCCTTCCAATAACTTTTTCAAGAATACATTTCTGTAATTTTAAACAATTCAGTTCAATCTTTAGTCTCAGTGCCACAGACAAAAAAGAAAAAATTATTCATATATTAAGGTGGACCACACACAGACTTAACTAAATCAAACATACAAAGTTAATCTTACACATGATACACATATATAATATATATATATACATAATAAAAATATAAATACATATAGACAAATAATACTGAGTCACATTAGAAATTAGGTAGAAGGGCACCAGGATGGCTCAATCAGTTGAACATCCAATTCAGCTAAGATCATGATCTCACACATTAATAGATTCAAGCCCCACATCAGGCTTTGCGCTGACAGCTCAGAGCCTGTTTCAGATTCTGTCTCTCTCTCTGCTCCTCCCCCATTAGCACTCTCAAAGTTAAATATTAAACATTTCTCTCAAAAATAAACATTAAAAAAATTCTTTTTAATTAGGAATAAATAACATGCCATTCACATAAAGAATCACTGCCTTCCAGAGCTAAGCCAGGCAAACCTGTTAGGAAGGGTAACTTGAAGACAACAAAAAAAATTTTGGTTATAAATCACAATATACAAAATCACAGAAAACGTTCTGCGTTGAGTTCCATAAGGGCTATAAGGCTTCCTAAATGAACTTAATATTATCAGAAGACCCTTTTTTTTGGTCATCAAATTGTCTCTAAAGTAATAAAAGCCCATAAGCATCTATTTTTTTTTCCAGGTAATACAACTTGATTCCAAGGCAGTTTAAATTTAGATGCCAGTGGCTTGTCTGAAATGTAAAACTGCAACAGGCTTTTTGCTAAATCTTTTCAGCAAGGTATTTACTGAACCCACACTCAATATGTTTGGGTCAATCCAGCCCCCTGAATGTTTGGCTACTCTTATTAAGAGTCAACACAACATCCACGTAGCCCAATGAAAAGAAAGGATTTACCAGTCTCCCTGGGACAGCTAGAAGCAACAGCATCTACACTGCCCCTATCTTCCTATATTTACTTTTATACCTACTGATAGAAAACCATTCTTCTTCCTATTCTGCAAGCTATCAAAACAACTCCACCAAGCATTTGTACTGTCAATGCACACATATTGTCCTCTTTCACTAGAGATTCACCTACTTTCTTCACCCACTGCTTCTCATTTAAGTTTGCTTGTAACTTCTACCTTAGGAGTCTTTTTTTTTCTTTAAGGAAAAAAGAGTCTGTTTTAGCTCTACTCTATGAGCTAGAAAATTAATCCCTACCCAACATAATGCAGGAATCAAGAATCCTTCTATTCCAGCATTCCTTTCAATTAATACCAACACTGTCCCAAGACATCCAGATTCAAATAGGCAATGAACCATGATGCCTCTCTCTCATCCTTTCCCTCAATCCAGTAACGGAAGTATTTCAATTTTATAGTTCACTAAAATTTTCCTTTTGTAGGTTACATTTTCATCTATCTTTTATTTTAGGTCCATAAAAACATGTGCAATAACTTCCTAAGTTAAAAAAAAAAAACTAGAAAGGCACTAGTCCTAGTAACAAATATTCAAACAGTTATATGAAGAAATATTTCAATTTAGTTTATAAAACACTGAGTGCTTTCAGGCAGCATAACAAAAAACTGTCAGAAGATGCTTATCAGTATCAAGCAGTAGCACAGGAAACTTATTAACTGAATTTTTATTTATATGCCATTTCATAATGTGGGTAAAGTACTAACTGCTACATCATTTATCACAACAAAAATAAATGTAAGTTTTTTGGTACTGCATACTAGTTTCTTGCATTAATTAGAATACTATCATGAATTTAAACACACCAATCAAATCTAGCTTCAAAATTTCAGAATTCACTACAAACGTTGTGAAATTATTGGTTTAATATGCATTTAGATACTTAGATTAAATTTAGGGTACTTTTTTGATAATTTGGACTATACAAACAAATAAATGTCAACTGACACCAAACCAAGCATTTTAGATAAAATATTTCTTTAAACTGTTTAATATTAACCTCTTGTGAGAATTCAAAATACTTTTCTTAGGTTCACTCTACAAATTTCTTGCTTCAAGTAATCAAATAAAGAAGAAAATCTGAACACAGTAGTTATGAATGCAGGCTGTACAGTCTGACTGGCTGGGTTCAAATCCCACAGAATAGGTGTATAATCTTGACCAAGTTACTTAACTTATCTAGGACTGGCTGTTTTCATCACTTGTAAAATGAAGATAAGGTTATCTACCTTTAGGGTTATTATGAGGACTAAATAAGTTAATACATGTGAAACACTCAAAATAGCACCTTCCATTTAAAACCATTTAATAAATATTCATTACTATTATCACCATCATCACCACCACTGTATTATAAATGAATATAAAACCACAATGAGAAACAAACATAAACACAGTTACCTAAAAGCAGGCAAGGAATAAACAAATTATTTGAATAAATGAATACGTTTTTCAAGTACATGCGACATTCACAAATTAACAGTGAAATTTTATCAAAAAACATCCCTGTTTGCATAACTGAGAAAGTAGATGTGTAGTAGGAGACCAAAAACAAGAAGTAATTACCACAAATCTCACAACAGCAGTTTCCTCTGCTGAGGCAGGGAAGAGAATGTGATTAAAAAAAAAAAAAAAAAGAAAAGAAAAAAAAAGAAAAAAGAACATACAGAATGCATATTGGATACGGATACTGTCCTACTTCCTGGCTTGGTGTGGGGAATACACAGGGGTTTCCTTTATAATTCTTTGCTATTCTGTACATAAATGTATGTTTGTATGCTATGACCTAATAGTTTGTTTTTAAAAGTTAAGGACTAAGGGACGCCCAAGTGGCTCAGGCAGTTAAGTGACCAACTCTTGATTTTGGCTCAAGTCATGATCTCACGGTTCATGAGTTTGAGCCCCACATCGGGCTCTGCGCTATCAGCACAGAGCCTGTTTCAGATTGTCTCCCTCTCTCTCTGCCTCTCCCCCATTAGCGCGCGCGCGCGCTCTCTCTCTCTCTCTCTCTCTCTCAAAAATAACATTAAAAAAATTTTTGTTCAGGGAGCCTGGGTGGCTCAGTCGGTTGAGCGTCTGACTTCGGCTCACGTCATGATCTCACGGCTAGTGAGTTCAAGCCCTGCGTTGGGCTCTGTGCTGACAGCTCAGAGCCTGGAGCCTGCTTTGGATTCTGTGTCTGCCTCTCTCTCTGCCCCTAACCCATTCACATTCTGTCTCTGTCTCTCTCAAAAATAAACATTAAAAAAATTTTTTTTTAATTTAAAAAAAATTGTTTTAATTAGGTATAAATAGCATGCCATTCTCATAAAAAACCACTGCCTCCCAGAGCTAAACCAGGCAAACCTCTCTCTGTCTCCCTCTCTAACCCTTCCCTGATTTCTCTCTCTCTCAAAAATAAATAAATTAAAAAGTTAAGGACTCAGATATTTATAACATTGTATATACTACTCATGGAAATGGAAAATATGAAAAGTTTAACAGTTAAAAAACTACCAGTTTCTCACACAGACCATATATAAGCACTGTAGCAAATATAAACTGTTTCCACAGTATATGTACAAATAAAATTTTCAGCGCTCAGTTTCCTTCCTTGAAGGACAGCTACTTGATACTCCACCTAACAAGATACCTGATCCACAACACATGCATAAGACTCCATTCTAAGCCAGCAGAAACCTACCATTTTACATTTGGCAAATCCAACACTATAGCAATTTATAAAGTTCTTAGAACACAGAATTCTGAGTTGCCCTTTCCTATACACAATTGGCTACTGAACATCTTAGCCTCAATGTCCACAGGTAACTCAAAACACATCTTTACCAAAGCACCTGGTGGCTCAGTCGATTGGGCATCCAACTTTGGCTCAGGTCATGATCTCACAGTTCCTGAGTTCAAGCCCCACGTGGGGCTTGCACTTGTCTGCACAGAGCCCACTGCAGGTCCTCTGTCCCCCTCTCTCTGCTCCTTCCCAACTTGTGCTCTCTCAAAAATAAATAAAACATTAAAAGAAAAAAAACCCTTTTTTTCCTACAAAAATCCTTTCTTGTTTCTATCTCCCTTAGTGGCTATCCTACCCTCCGAGATCAAAATCAGATACACAATACAAATTTATCTTTAAATAAAGCAATGCAAAGGCAGTGAGTGAAGGTTTTATGCACAGAATTAAATCAATCTGAAACAGTGAGAAGCAGGAAGCCAGTAAAAAAGCGATTAAAATCTAAAGAAAACAGCATATTGGATGAGAGTGGTAACAGTGGAGTTTACAAAAAGTAAATGAAGATAGATTTTTGTAGATGAATGTTGACAAAATGTGTTGATGAACTGGATGCTAGGAAAGGAGGAGTGTGTCATGAGGATCCCTAGGTTTCTGGCTTGAGGTACCAGAAGATAGAACAATGTTCCAAGATTGAAACAAAAAGAGAAGCAGTAGGTGGTCATAGGGATTTTAATACCATCTAACAAAACTTCAAGATCCTTCAAGATCAACTTCTCTGTGAAGTCTTTAACCCCACACATAAAAATAGTCACTTTCTGACCTAGACCTCTCTTAGCTCTCCATTTATACTACTGTTCTTAACGTGCTATATACTATAATCGCTTAAGTTCATAAACACCACCTATTGGTTTCTTGAGAAACGCTTTGGTCTTCTTAGCATTCACTATATCTAACTCATCACCTAACATACAGAATCAATTATTAACATATGAAAAATTACAAAAAAATGAACGTATTTTCGCTAAGCTTTCAATATGAAAATAGAATAAGCACAATATAGTATATTGACAAGCACATAAAATATCAGTTAAACTTTTAAAAACATCATTTGCTAATAAAAATAAAACATATAATAAAATACTATGTATCCATAGTCTCCAGAAGCATTTATTTCCACTACTCTGCTTGAAATAACAGTTTTTTTAAATAACAAGATCTACATAACCTTCAAAATGTATTTAATACCTAAAAGGAAATGTTTATGCTTTCGGACAACTTAATACAATATGAAATTTGATGTATCAAAATTTTAGTACTTGGTACATAATAGAACTAAATCTAGTTGGTTATATAAATTTAGTTGGTTATATATAAGAAAGGATTAAAAATCTAAGGGTCTAAGCAAATTCTAACATGATATTAAAATTACACCATTCCCCAAAGTAACAGAAGGTAAATCTGATGTAATAGATGACAACCAGTCAAGGACCAACTGATTCTGAAGAGTCTTTTGTTTCTCTTGTTCAAAGAAAAGCAAATGTAAAGGAAAGAAACTAGTACCTTTGCCACTGATGTTCTCCATTGTATACAGGTAATCCATGTAAAAAGCCCCAAACCTTTGCATTCCAGCTATCTCAGTGTATGTCTCCTGCCAACAAAGAAAAGCAAATAGAACACACATTGTATAGAAGTTGAGTTTAAAACCTAATAGGTCAAGAATCAGACACACATCCTTACACAGAATGTGTATCAAATCAAAGAATTACCAAAACAACAGAGGCTAGCCAAAGGATTCACTTCTAAGAAAGGTAATGTTAACTCTACAACAGGACATCCATAATTCTACTAGACCTTTTGAACACTTTATCAATGTCTGGTTAATGAACACTTGTAATGGAATAGGATAGTATACCCTTGACCTTTATCAACATCACAAAACTGTCTAATAATATATATACCCTCAAATATATTTAATCCTTAAATAATCCAGTACACTTAAATGAAACTTAAATACTAAAGATATACTAAAATATGTATAATGTATGTAAGTATGCAGATTAAAATTAATTTCTTTATAAAAGTAAACATAGCAAAAAGAGTTAAAATATATTTTATTTATTCTATTATATTAACCTTCAGGTAACCTTTTTTTGAATGTTTAAATTTATTCCATAGAAGTACACGGATTTTATATGAAAAATTCAAATAACACTAAGATACATACATAGTAAAACGTGAAATTCTTCATCTCTTCCCATTTATCCCCTAAACAGAGGAACTAAAATTAGAAGACAACGCTACAAGTTTCCTCCATGACTATCTTAACTTTAGAGAATGGATAAACCAACTAACTGGCTACATACTATATATAAGTAGAGATCTTTGTGCACTCTTTAAACTTTTCTAGATGTAGAAACTGGACAAAAATACTCTAAATGTTTCAATGAACAACCATCATTTAGAATATTTTACTTGAGAAGAAAAATGGCAATCCCAACTATTCACACAAAGCATCCGCCCTAACAGAGCCTAAAAACTGGCTCAACTATATATTCTCTAACCTTATGATGGGCTGCATCCAAGATGAATTCTGCACGAGTACCATTATTTTCTGGACTTCGGTAATCAAACAATGAGTTTGTGAGGTATGTCAAACCTTTCATACTCAAATTTTCACCACAAATGAAGAAACAGGCTTCCTGAAAATAAATACAAAAATTTCTTAACAGGAGGAAAACTCATTGAACTGCTAAAGAAAATAAAACCTTGGTTTTATAATACCCATTTAGTAGTCACTACAACTTGAAGTCCTATAAAAAGACAAGAAACGTTGTCTCCATTTTTCACTGCCTATATTGGCAAAGAACATTTTAACAAACCAAAAAGGAACTCCAAGTGGCTACCATAAACAAGAAAGAAGAAACATTTATGAATTGAAAAGTATTTGGAACTACTGTCCAGGTGTTAAGTGCTACCAACTTTCTAAATTCCCCTGAGCTCTATAATTTCTTATAGGGGAAAACAGTAAAGTTCCTCTCTTAAGCCAAAGATATATGTAGTCTAACAGATTTTTTGGTATGGTTAAACACTTCAATAAGCACTTCATTATCCCTGTCTTTTATCCAAAAAGAAGAAGGAGGAGAAGGAGGAGGGAGGAAAGGCTGAATTTGACTTACAGTTTCACTTCTATTCATATTCTCTTCAAAATCTTTAACACCCATAATTCCTTTAAGGCACATGGCTCTGCAACCAACAAAACCAATCTGGCAATCAAAAAAAGGCTCTCCCATCATAAGGGCCTATAAGAGAGAAGGAAACATTAGAACCAAGAATTTGAATTTCATAAAAATGTTATATATAGGCTTTTCTTGTAAAACTTCTAAATTAGGAAAAACAACTTCTTTAGGATTATGGCCTTTGCAAATTTATTCTCCTCAGATCATAACCCTATTAAATTAAGAAATATCTTACTTGTCTCTGTATCCTCAAATCTTTGTATCCTCAATGACTGGCACCTTACGAACATTAATCTACACATATATATGAGCTCACACAAGTTAAATGAAGAAAATGAAAGGATAAATTAACATTCCATGTTACAATAAAATCTTTGTTAAATATTTCAACCAATACTACTGATGACTAAAATAGAATTATAAAACCATAAATGTACTTTAAACATACCACTTATGATAAAAGCTTGCATTTATTAAACATTAAAGGCCATTCAAAAAGTTTTAAAAATATATGTTCAATGTTGAAAGATTACCTCAACTGTAGTTCCTTCTTGTTCCCAACACAATACTTCTTTAGATTTAACTTTCTGAGGGCTATAATAACTACTCTCAGCTTGCATTTCAGTGAGCTAAGAAACAATGTAAGAATATTAAGTAAAATTAGTATTAGGAAAGCAATAAACTGTCATTATTATGATGAATTGATGGAAACAGGGCCAATTTTAAGATTCAGGAAATTTAATTATTAAGCAGGAAAACAGGTGCAACAAAAACAGCTGTGACAGATTATCCATGGTATAAAGGTTGAAAATGCGAGTCTAAACTCACATAGAAAATTTAATGCCATCTTATTTTATTTAACTTGTTTTAACAATATTGCTTGAAAAGGTAAAGTTGTGTATAAGTCCCATAGTTATATAACTATTCATACATTCTGCGAAAAATTTTATGTATTTTAACCTCAATTCAATATACATTCAACCAGGTTTAGTTCAATCATTTACAAAATTTCTCCCAAAGTTTCCATCAAAAAGAAAATTATGAACAGACACAAAGAGATTCAACAAAACTTATTCTAATTCTGTGAGGGAAGTAGGTTCGTGGGTGTTTACTTTCAACGTTTGTGTCTCATAGAATGTCTCAGACTCATTCAGTGATGCAAACACTTAATGGGTGACAGCTGGATAACAAGTACTAATCAAGATGCTGCCAAAACAACAACTCTTGCACCCCTGAAGCTTACAACACATTACTTGTATGTATCCAAAAACGAGATAAATTATCTTCCAAAGGTACTTTTCTGAATGCAGTATAGTATCCTGGTTTGGATCATGTTACAGAAAACAACTTTATAAAATGCAATTAAACTCTGGAATTTAACAGTAATGCCCCAGTGTTGGCTTCCTAGTTTTGACAAATGTACTATGATAGCATAAGATGTTAATAGGGAAACTGAGTAATGAGTATATGTGAACTCTCTGTATTTTGCAAGTTTTCTGTAAATATAAAACTGTTCTAAAATAAAGGTTTTTTTTTTAATTTTTTTTTTAATGTTTACTTGTTTTTGAGAAACAGAGACATAACATGTGCGAGGAAGGGGCAGAGAGAGAGGGAGAGACAGAATCTGAAGCAGGCTCCAGGCTCTGAGCTGTCAGCACAGAGCCAAACGCGGGGCTTGAACTCACAAACCGAGATCATGACCTGAGCTGAAGTCGGACACTTAACTGACTGAGCCACCCAGGTGCCCCTAAAGTTTTTATTTTTTTAAAGGTATTCTGCCATGTTTGCTAATGAGACCCTTCCTTAAACTCCTATGCAGTGGATGGATTTTTCAAACGGGGGCACCTCAGTTAAGCGCCCAACTTCAGTTCAGGTCATCATCTCGCAGTTTATGAGTTTGAGCCCCGCGACGGGCTCTGTGCTGACAGGCCCAGCCTGGAGCCTGCTTCAGATTCTGTGTCTCCCTCTCTCTCTGCCCCTACCTGGCTCGAGCTCATCACGCACTTGCTTGCTCTCTCTCTCTCTCTCTCAAAAACAAACATTAAAAAAAATAAGTTACAAAAACAATATTTAACTTTGGTCAAATAGAACTTACTAAACCAAAAAGTTATTTTAAGCATGATAACTTCTTTATACTTAAAATCAACTACTTATTCTCATTTCCTAATAGCAAAGAGTTTATTACATATGAGCCCTTATTTCTTAGATGCTTCTAGAACTAGTATACACAATGTCATTATTTTAAAGTACAATTCTATGAAATACTCAAGTAAAGTCAGTATTTTAAACCTGATCACCCTTCAGCTGTCTACAATTATTGTAGAGAAAAAGCAATTAATTGATTAAAAGGACTCAAACATTACAAGAACAATTTTCAATGTGATTTTTAAAACGCTACATTTAATTTGGCATGATTTTTGTTGGATTCGTATCAACTGTTCAGAATGCTAATGTAGAAACACGACCTTATTTTCTGACCAAAATATGAACCACAAATTAATTCCATACATTCTTTAAGTCCAAGCTGAACAATGAACTCTAATGTTTTCCTCCTAAATATCAACGGATTTCCCTTAGAGAAACCTTAGAGACATAAATGTTCGAAAAAAATTTTAAATGTATTAACTAATGACAAGTACTGCCCCAAAAGTCTATAAAAGTTTTGTATATAAATACAAACTATTCTGACTCAGTTTAATACAATTCTTCCTATCAATGAAGAGAAATATACCAGAATAATTTCAAATTTAAAAGTAAATAAACAAAACTCACCAGAAAAGATAGAACTTTTGCTAGCAATCCCTAACTTCCCTCACAAACTTAGATTAAAAGTAACTTTTTTATCATCTAGAACTGGCAATAAACATATGCTTTCACAAATATGTGGAATTTAAAAACGAAAACAAATGGGGCACCTGGGTGGCTCAGTTGGCTAAGCACCTGACTTGGGCTCAGGTCATGATCTCACAGTTCATGAGTTCAAGCCCCAGGTTGGACTGTATGCTGACAGTTCAGAGCCTGGAGCCTGTTTCGGATTCTGTGTCTCCCTCTCTCTCTCTGCTTCTCCCCTGCTCATGCTGCTCTGTATCTCCCTCAAAAATAAATAAACATTAAAAAAATTATTTTAAACCAAGACAAATGAACAAACAATAAGAAGAATCAGACCATAAATATAGAGAACAAACTGACAGTTGTCAGAGGGGAGGGGCCTGGCGGGGGGGAGGCGATGAGCAAAATGGATGGAGGAGATTGAAATATACAGGGTTCTGGTTACAGAACGAATTAAGTCAAGGGAATATAAAAGGCACACCATAGGGAATATAGTCAATGATACTGTAATAGCATTGCATGGTGATATTTGGTAGCTAGACTTGTGGTGAGCATACCATAATGTATACAGATGTGTAGAGAGATGTGGAATCATTTCATTGTACACCTCAAACTAATGTAACATTGTGTTTCAACTATACTCAAAAAACAATTATACCACTAAAAACTATAAGTATAATGTAAGTTCTCTAAATAGTTCATTCATGCTGCTGTTACTAAGATATGTTTATGTATCTTTTAGAACTTAAGCTTGAATATTTATACTTACAAATAATGCAATTACAGTTGTTGCCAAAAACATCTATTAAAAGCAGAGATGATCATATAATAAAAAATTTTTAATAAACTAAAAAAATAAAACTGACAATATATGTAATAATTGCTGGCAACAGTGGCTTTTTTATTATATATTTTAAAGATTTTATTGTTTTATTTTTAATTTTACAGACTGATGCATAGTCCCTTTCAAAGCTGTATCAGTGAATTTTAATTGTGAAATTAATAAAAAAATGTGTTCCCTAGAAGAATTCAGAAAAAAATGATGTCAAAATAGCACAGCTATTTTACCATTTTTGCCCCAAATTTTATTACCAAAAAAAAAATCTTTTAAACCAATTAAGCTCAAATTTTGTTAAAACTCACGTTCTACATTTTTCAGGGTTTGTCATATTAGAAAATACTTAATGCTTTTAATTAGAAAAGTCTTTAAAGACTGTTTACTTTAAAATATTTTTATCTAGGGGCACCTGGGTGGTTCAGTCAGTTGAGCGTCCGACTTCGGCTCAGGTCATGATCTCTCAGTTCACGAGTTTGAGCCCCATGTTGGGCTCTGTGCTGACAGCTTGGGGCCTGGAGCCTGCTTCAGATTCTGTGTCTCCCTCTCTCTCTGCCCTTACCCCACTCGTACTCTCTCTTTCTCTCTCTCTCTCAAAAATAAATTTAAAAAAAAACATTAAAAAAAAATTTTTTAATTAAAAAAATTAAATATTTTTATCTACCATCTGCTGTTGTTATAAATTGCATAGCAAGATACTTCAGTAGTTAAACAACAAGTCAAATTAAAAACACCATGAAGCAAAAACTTGATTTTTTTTTTCTGTGCGACACTTCCAGTATCTAACAAGTTACCTGGAATACAACGTCACAGGTTGAACACAGGTGTTTACCTCCTTCAGGAAAAATGCCTCCACAATAAACCAACAAAGACAAATAAAACTGAAGAAGTATAATCTAAAAAAGAATCCCAAAATTTTGGAAGATGGAAAGCAGACAAGGAGATACGTAGGATGGATAAATTTATTTACTTGTTCAATATATACCAGGCAATTTCCAAGAGCTGGAGATACCTTTTTAAAGTAGCCTTTTTTAAAAACTACCACTTGCTGAGTTTAGTATACTACCAAAATAGAATATCCACAATCTTCTGAAAAGGCTATTATTCTTTCACTCACTGATAAACATTTGGGTTGTTTCAACTATTTTTCTAGGATTTTTGTTTTATTTTAAGTAATCTCTATACCCAATGTCGGGCTCAAACCCACAACTCCAAACTCAAGAGCCGCATGCTCTCCCAACCAAGCGAGCCAGGGACCTCAGGTTGGTTCAACCTTTTGCCCATTGTGAATAATGTTTTCATGAACATTCATGTATGTCTATTTGTTTGAGTACAGTTTTGACTATATACCTAGGAATGGAATTGCTGAGTCATATAACTCTATGTTTAACTTTTTGAGGAACCACCAAACTATTTTCCACAGCAACTATACCATTTTACATTCCCACCAGTGTTCCCATTTGCTTTCAGCCAGCTCCAACTAAGATTCTGCCAGTGTCAAATCACTGCTCTATTCAAGATCACCAACAATTCCCACAATGCCAAATCTAATGATCCATTCTCACAAATGACCTACTCTGTCAACTTTAAAACATTTATGGCACTCAGCTTCCAGACAGACACTCTTGGTTTTCTGCCTAACTTATTTTCAGTTTCCCACACTATTTTTGCCTCTTCTTTCCAAATACTTAACACCACAGTGCCCCAGAGTTTGGCCCTAGAACCTTTCCTTTTTTATATCCACACTGATTCTAGTCTTAACAAAATCTTCTGAAATTTATATACCCAGACCAAACTTCTAATCTGAACTCTAGAGAGGAAATAATTTTATGAAGTAAGGATTGCTAGACTATCTTACATCTACTAAGTGTAAAACAAACTTTCAACTAGATCCTTTCCAGAAATCAAAATTTATGCATTAAAGATGAAAGAAATACAAACAGCAAGAAAAAGGAAACCTACTTTGAAAGTTACAGTTGCCTTTGTGCAATAAAATCCTATAGACACAATAGGATCCTTCAAAGTCTGTGCTTTTTGCTGATGCATGGCTGATGTAGGATCATTCCCAAGGAAGTCTTCCTCATTATCATCATAACTCACAATTGCAGGCACAAATGACCAGGCCCAAGACACCCATCCCTGTGGCTGCTCATCCTCTTGCTGTGAATACAGCTCTTGGCCTTTGTACTGAGCAGGATACTGCATATCTATTCTTGTTTCATCTTCAACACCTAGCAAAATAAAGTCATTTTAAATAAATCAAGAGGATTTGACTAAAAGGGAAATTAGGAATATAAATTCTATAAAAATATTTCTTCCATATCCTTGTTTTGAAATATAAAGTATGAACAAATTATACACTGGCTATTATTATTTGAAGCCAGTAATTTAGCATTACTACTTTCAAGTTTCTATATGTTGTACTACGTTAATCCCCTTACAGAGTCCACAATTAATGTTATATGGGGAGTAGTTTATAACATAATTTTAAATGACCTGATAAATACAAAGAATAAATTCATTCTTTAGCATTCCATTAACAACTACCTTCCAAAAATAAGGTGCTAAGAAACTGAGTTTTCTCAGAAACGTAGTATCAGAAATATCTAAGAAAAGTTCTTTATTTTCTGATGCACCCAATAAAAAAAATGTCAAGCACTCCTAGGCAAAATGCATCCCCCACCCCTGGGCACCTGAGTGGCTCAGTTGGTTGAGGGCCCAACTCTTGATTTCAGCTCAGGTCATGATCCCTGGGGCATGGGATCAAGCCCCTCATCAGGCTCTGCACTGAGCATAAAGTCTGCTTAGTCTTTCTCCTTCTCTCTCTCTCCCCCTTCCTCCTTCCCTCCCTTTTCTTTGCCCCCTCCCTCCCTCCTCTTTGCCGCCTCCCCCGCTCATGCTCTCTCAAAGAAAAAAAAAATTAATGCAAACTCCCCCCCAAAAAACAATTATCCCTAAGAGCAAAGTATTATAATTATTCTTTATTTTTTTTAAGTAGGCTTCATGCAGATCTTGAACTCATGACCCTGAGATCAAGACCTAAGCTGAGATCAATAGTTGGATGGTTAACCAACTCAGCCACCCAGGTGTCCCTATAATAGAATTATTCTTATGATATTAAAAAAAATGATAGTGTTGGTGACTATTAGTGGGTAACATAAATTATCTTTCTGATTCTACATATGAAAAAATTATAGCAAAGAACTTTCATGTAGTTAGAAATTGACAAAGAATTTAAATCCCAACCACTCCAGGGTTGCCTGGGTGGCTCAGTCAGTTAAGCGTCTGACTTTGGCTCAGGTCATGATCTCACAGTTGGTGAGTTTAAGGCCTGCATCGGGCTCTGTGCTGACAGATCAGAGCCTGGAGCCTGCTTTGGATTCTGTGTCTCCTGCTCTCTCTGCCCCTCCCTCACTCACATTCTGTCTCTCTCTGAAAAATAAACATTAAAAAAAATTTTTTTTTAATTCCAAACACTCCATTATGCCACTTTCATCAAGACAAACTCCATCCCAGTCCCTCACCGTTACCCTAACAATACAAAAAACATATATCATCATGCAATTTAGGGGGAAAAAATCACTTTTTACAAAATTAATGGCATAATTCAAGCATATTTACTGTCCAGTAAGAAATCTATAAAACACACACTCCATTAAATACCATCTTCATATAGATCCACTGAATCTGAATTTCTAGTCAGTTTTCTAGCTAGAATAACTTCATAACTTTTTTAATCCTTATGACAGGAGACTCTTGGAACATATTATACTTACAGGTTATGAAACATGGCCATTTATCTTCATTCATCTGAGAAGGAAAAGACTTACTAAAGTAGTAACTAAAGCATCCAAAATCCAGTACCACAGCCATTTTACTTAAATTATAAAAGGTACAATCCAGAAAATATTTTGTATAATCTTGCTGTTTAACCATAAATATTTTATCAGTTTCTATTGAGGAATAAAGCCTGTTATTAACTGCCCCTGGTAAGATCTCAAATTGGTCATCATCAATGAATATCATCTCAGTTATAAAACAAGTCAGGTCACCTCAACCTCGTTAGCAATGACAAGGTTGAGTCAACTCCCAACCTGTGTTGTCTAAACCATTAAAACAAAGGAAGTATCCACTGCTTGATCTTGTGAAACAAAAGAAACATCACTAACAGAGCTCTGAAAAATAGCCACTATAATTTATACTTAATATTAATTAAAAATTAAGAGGGATTTTGATGAAAGATGGTTCTGAAGTTTCAAATCTTTGCTGTTTTGCAAAAAGAATGAATTAGAGCCCTGAAATGAAAAAGGCATCTCCCTAATCTCTGGTTAGAATTTCCTAAAATACTCTCTTCCTTCAGAACAGTGCATCTTTTTCTTTTCATATTTATTTATTTTGAGAGAAAGAGGGAGAAAGTGAGTGGGGGAAGGGCAGAGGAAGGGAGAGAGGGAATCAGAAGCAGGCTCCATGCTGTCAGTGTGGAGACCAATGCGGGGGGGCTCAATCTAACGAACTGTGAGATCATGACCTGAGCCCAAATCAATAGCCAGATGTATAACCGACTGCCCCCAGAACAGTGCATCTTAATCTGGGCCTTTTGATAGAATTTAGGAACTTCATGAATTTCAATGAAAAAAATATATTAAGTATTTAAAATATAGCATGTTTAATTATGAAAGTAACAAATCACAGTTGCGAGTTTAATTATTAATACAAGTAACAAATCACAACTGCATCGCCATCAATTGTAAACCCTACAAAAATCAGATATATCAAGTAACAGTTGTGAAGTTATCTCAAAATACCATTTACACACATTACTCCTTGGAAACTATGATAGTTATTAGACTTCCTTCTAACTGTCATTAATGTATTAACATAGAAGCACATGTTAAAAAAACAAAAAAGATAAAACATAGGAAATAGTATTTTTCAAAACTAGGTATCAGGCAGTTTAGCCAGTGAGTCCTGAGACATGGGAAACAAGAAAAATGAGGTGTATGTTTGTGCCACCATACCACCTCGACAGAGTTTCTAAACCAGGGATAAGAAAGAGGAAATCCAAGAACTCGGTAGTCTCCTCGGATGAGAAGACAGAGTAGTGAGTCCAGGGAGACTTAAGGTGGCTCGAGTTGCAGGGCAGAGTACCAAACAAGAAAGACCTGTTCAGAGAGAGTGGGTGAGCAAGCGAGCTCTTTATACCTGCAGAGGGTCCAACTCCAGTCTTCAGCTAAGTATTAATCAGTTCATGCAAGAACTACTGAGGCCACGAAAAGAACCACAAGAAAAAAGCAAAGAAAATAATCCTCAAGACTGAACGCAAAATTGGGAATAGTTTGTGTTCTCAGCAGGAAGAAAGAAAAAAACATCAAGAAATAACTCAAAAGGCAAATTGTGGCAGTAGTGGGACAAAACTGGCCCCAAGCTAATGGTGGTTCTGATCTCAACTAAACAACATTTAAACCAAAAACAAAACAAAACAAAAACATTTAAAGCAAGCCAAGTGAATTATTTCCAAGGAACTTCACTTTTTGCTAGCATACAAATATATCCAGCACCCAACAAGATAAAATTTACAATGTCTGGCATCCAATTAATAATTACCAGGCACATGGAGCACCTGGGTGGTTCAGTCAGTTAAGTGTCCAACTCTTGATTTCCGCTCAGGTCATGACTTCACGGTTCACGAGTGAGTATGGAGATTGGGATTCTCTCCCATTCTCTCTGCCCTTCCCCTGCTCATGCTCGTTTGCGCACGTGCTCTCTCTCTCTCAAATTAAATAAAAATTTTTTTTAAGTTTTTAATTTAAAAATTAACAGGCATGCAAAGATGTAAGAAAATACAACACAGATGAGGGGGGAAAAGTCAGTCATTAGAAAAAGACCTAGGTATGATACAGTTCATAGCATTAGTAAACACGGACATTAAAATGGCTATATAAATAAAAAGACATTTAAGAAAGTGTAAACAAGGAGAAATATGAAAGGTTTTAACAATCCAGAGATGAAAAATGCAGTATCTGAGATAAAATATAAGTTAGATGTGATTAATAGCAGATTAGATACACAAGATTAGTGAACTAGAACAGAAATAGAAACTCTCAATAATGAATCAAAATAAAAGGTAAATGAACAAAAATGAACAGACCATCAGAGAGCTCTGCTGAACTTCAGGCAGCCTAATAGACATGTAATTACTGTCTCCAAAGGAAAGAGGAGAACTGAAAAACATATTTCAAGAAATAATGGGGGCACCTGGGTGGCTCAGTCAGTTAAGCGTCAGACTTCAGCTCAGGTCATGATCTCACGGTTCGTGAGTTTGAGCTCCACATCGGGCTCTACACTGACAGCCGAGAGCCTGGAGCCTGCTTCGGATTCTGTGTCTCCCTCTCTCTCTGCCCCTCCCCTTCTTGCACTCTCTCTCTTTCTCTCAAAAATAAATAAACATTTAAAAAAAAATTTTTAAAGAAATAATGCCCACAATTTTTCTAAGTATATATGAAAACTATAAACCCACAGACCTAAAAACCATAATGTAACATGTAGAAAGGATACCATGGCATATCAAAATCAAGATGCTTAAAGCCTTCTGAGAAGAGGTTCATAGGCTTACCAGAGTATCAGAGGAATCCACAGCACCCACAATAAAATAATCCCTGCTTTACACAGAAGAGAAAACTAATTTCTACTACTCTGCAAGCAAATACTAAAGTTGCTTTCTCCCTCTATTAACACAGAAGAAAAATCTAGTCACCTCTTGATGACAGAACAGTTAAAAAAGGAAAATATGAAATTTGCATTTAATCAAAATTTAAAACTCTCTGCTCAAGGCACACCTGGTGGCTCAGTTGCCTTTGGCTCAGGTTATGATCTGAGTTTCAAGACCTGCATCGGGCTCTGGGTTGACAGTGAAAAAACCTGCTTCGGATTCTCTGTGACCGCCCCCCCCCCCAGCCCCTCCTCCACTCTTGCTCTGTCAAAAATAAATCATCAAAAAAAGATTCTTAAAACGAAAAAATACTCTGCTCAAGAGACACCTATTTAAAATTTTGTTTTAATGTTTATTTTTGAGACAGAGAGAGACAGAGCATGAACGGGGGAGGGTCAGAAAGAGAGGGAGACACAGAATCGGAAGCAGGCTCCAGGCTCTGAGCTGTCAGCACAGAGCCCAACAGGCTCCAAGGTGGGGCTCAAGTCACAGACCATGAGATCATGACCTGAGCCAAAGTCGGAAGCTCAACCGACTGAGCCACCCAGGTGCCCCAAGAGACACCTATTAAAAATTAATTAGCCAAGTCACAGGCTGGCAAAAAATATTCCCAAAATATGTATGTGACAAAGGATTTGAATTCAGAATATATAAAATAAATCACAAATCAGTAACAAAACCCAAACAAGAGTTAACAATGAGCCAATATCTAACATACTCTTCAAAAAGGTAAATATATTAATAGTCAATAACTACTTGAAAAACTTCAAAATAATTGCTCATCAATGAAATGCAAATTAAAACCACACTGAGATATCACAACCACATCCATCACATTGGCAACAAGTAAAAAATGACTGCTAACACCAAATGCTGGTAAAGATATGGAACAATTGGAAATCTTATACAATGCTGATGGGAATGCAAAATGGCACACATTTCAGAAAAAAAAAAAAAAACCTGATTACTTTAAAAAAAAAAAAACAAAAAAGAAAGAAACCTAAACATATACTTCCACTGTTAGATATCTACACAAAACAAAGAATAGCACATGTCTACAAGAAACTTGTAGAAGAATGTCCAGGACAGCTTTACTTATAATAACCAAAACTGGAAATAGCCCAAATATCCATCAACAGGAAAAAGGCTAAAATACACTATGGTATATCCATAGAATGTATATAGCAATAAAAAGGAAAGAACTACTGATATATGCAACAACATAGATGAATCCCCAAAATATTGTACCTTCAAGACAGTGAAAAATATATGAAACCATAATGATGGACACATGCCATTACACATTTGCAAAAATCCATAGAATGTAAAATACAAAGAGTGAACCATGTGTCACCCTGGAGGGGATGTTGATAATGCAGGAGGCTATGCATGTTAGAGTGCAGAGAGTATATGGGAAATCTCTACCTACCCTTCGATTTTGCTGTGAACCTAAAACTTCTCAAAAAAATAAAGTCTTAAGTAAAAAAATAAATAAATAAAAAGTAAAAAAGGATATTATGCTTAATGAAAGAAATCCTTTCACAAGAGTTTATACTGTATGATTTGATTTATATGAAATTCTAGAATTAGCAAAAAAATTTTTTTTAATTCAGAACAGTGTTTGCCTGAGTGGAAGTGGGGGGGTGTGCAAATAATTATAAAGGAGCAAAAGAAAACTTTTTAGAGATATTGATAATCTTTACCTTAATGATATTATATATCACACAGGTGTACACATTTCACAAAACTTGAATAATATACTTAAGATTTATACATTTTGCATGCCTGGGTGGCTCAGTTGGTTAAGTGTCCAACTTCAGCTCAGGTCATGATCACAGAGTTAGTGAGTTCAAGCACAGAGCCAGCTTCAGATTCTCTGTCCCCCTCCCCCCATCACACCCCACCCCCACTCACATGTGCGCGCGCGCGCTCTCTCTCTCTCTCCCCCCCAAAACAAGCATTAAAAATAAAGATTTATGCATTTCACTTTGCAAATTACACCTTCAAAAAAATTAAAAGAACCATTAAGAAATATAAATGCTAGTTAACAATACAATGCTGAAGTCTAGGGGTGAAGTATACTGATGTCTAAGTTACTTTGAAAGGCATCAAAAACACTGGTTGAACTGAAGAAGAGAAAGGTTAGATGAACAGCTATGTGATAAAGCAAATTTAGCAAACTATTAAGTGTAGAATCTCAAGAATGAGTATATATATGGGTGTCCACTGTATAATCCTCTTTCAACTTTTCTATATATTCGAAATTTGTCATAATAGCATGATGGAAAAAAACTGAGGACCCTCTAGATGCTAGGTTTTGTTCTAGATATAAGATGCTGTTCCTGTTTCAGGAGTTCATTGTCTAACAGGAATTCACTCTCCAGTGTAAAATAAACGTATAATTTATACCTACATATACTCATGTTATTCCCTAAGCTTTTAAGCAGATATTTTTAATAAGTTATAATTTAAATACTATGAAATTTGGCCTTTAGAAATGTACAATTCAGTGGTTTTTTAGTAAAATCACAAAGTTGGGCAACCATCATCACGATCTAATTTTAGAACATTTTCATCACTCCAAAAAGAATACCTCTACCCATTAGCAGTCACTCCCCATTCCCTCCTCCTCCAAACCCTGATTACTAATCTACTTTCTGCTTTTACAGATTTGGCTATTATGGATGTTTCATATAAATAGAATCATACAATGTGTTCCTTTCTGACTGGTTGCTTTCACTTATGATATTTTCAAAATTCATCATGTTGCAGCATGTATCAGTTTTTCATTCTTTTGTATAACTGAGTAATAGTCTAGTGTATGGATATATCACAATCGTTTATCCATTCATCAGCTGATGGACATGAAGGATGTTTCACTTTCTGGTTATCATGAATAATGCTGCCATTAAAATTCACATATGAGTTTTTATGTGGACATTTGTTATCAATTCTTTCGCATATAAACAAAACCTACGAGTGGCATCAATGGATCATGTGGCAACTCTATGTTCAAGTTTTTAAGGAACTAGATTGTTTTCCAAAGCAGCTATTCCATTTTACATTCCCATAATCAACATAAAACTTCCCTACAATCTTGCCAACACTGGTTATTATTATTGTGTCTTTTGATTAACGTCATGTTATTGACCTTGAAGTGTTATCTCACTGTGATTTTAACTTGCATTCCCCATCATGACTAATGAGGGTGAGCATCTTTGCACTTGCCTGTTGGCCATTTGCAAACCTTTTGTGCATAAATGTTTATTCAGGTATTTTCCTCACTTTTTAATTGGGTTACCTGTTCCTAAGTTTTCGATTATCTTTTTCTAAAGGCCCAAACTATGGCAATTAATCATATTCTCCAAATCTTTCCTGAGCCTCAAGCCCAAAGTCAATCATTCTTTTCAACATCTGTTTTCTTCAGATCATTCATACTTCTATTGAATTAAACATCCTATCATTCTCCCACACCATACTAAACTAACTATTCGTATGTCTGTCTGCTCCACTGTACCTTAAGATTTTAAGGGAAGAGAACGCACCTTTTTATCTGTGTTTTCCCAGATGACCAATATTCAGTACACTCAGTACGCTTCAGTAAAAGTACATTGAACTAAATAACTGAAGTTAACCCACTAGTATCCTTCAATGAAATATATACTCCATTAATAAGGTTCCAATTAATTAGCTAGGAACCTTCCAATGAATCAATTAAGTATAACTGTAGTTGTTAAACAGAATTACATATTATAATTAAGTATATCTAATTCTGTTATAACTCTTGGTAAGCCTTTGCAAAAAATTACCAATACCCTAATTTACTAGAAAATGTCAACGCATTGCGCTACCTTAACTTTTTGTATAACATACATTCTGAACATTTATACCTATTAGAAATATTAAACTTACTTGTTAGCATTTAAAAAAGAAAATCACAGTAATATGCAGTATGTAAAAAAAAAAAAAAAACCAAAATCAAAGTAGTGTCAAACAACCAAAATAAAATCATTCCATCATGTTAGAACACTGCACAACTCAGTATGTTTTATTTTTTTAAGTTTCATAATGGTGAAAACACTATGCGAACGATAGTTCAAAAAAAAGCTTGTTAGATTTACCTGTAATGTTTCCTAACATATCTTTACTGTGACAGGTAGGATCTTCTGTTTCTCCATCTTTAAAATTGCCTATTTCCCCGTAGTAAAGAGCAATCCCAAGTTGCATTATACGGATAAACATAGGCAGTTGTTGATCTGTGATGGAAAGTTTCAAACTCTCTACTAAAGTATGAATCTATATTTGAAAAAACAAACACATCAACAAAAAAGCATGTTCAAAGGAAGTAATTAATACACATAAATGTTAAAAGTTCTAAAATAGAATACCATAAGAAAAAAGTAATGTCCCAAACATTTCCAACATGTAAGCTAAAACAGTTGACTCTAAAATCTTAGAAATTAAAACAAATTTTGCTGTAATGACCACTAAAATTTAGGTAGAAACTGTATTAAGCCAAACTGTATAAATACAAATAGAAATGGTAATGAAAAGATGTGGTCACTCTAGACTTTCAAATAATTTTTCCAGAAATAAAGTTAAGGAACCAAAATATCAACTCTACAATATGAAGAATACAAAATCACAGAGATTTCTGTCACATCAACAGGAAAAGTTTCATGATGTCACTTTAGTAAAACCTTAATCACCCTTTCCAGTTCTATTAACCAAAAGAATACATACACATCCTAAAAACTTCTGTTAAGGGGGAATATTACTAACATTACAATATGGAAGTATCAACATAATAAAATTTTGCCAATGGAAAACTGTCATACATGCTCAGAAGAGTTTTTCCAGACAAATTTTAAGAGATTTAAATAGGACATAAAATGTATAACATGAATTATAAGAAATAAACAAGATTAATTACTAACAAATAGAATATATAGCAATCAAAGTTATTCTTATAGAAAGACATTAATGGAATATAAACATAGCCTCGGTGTAATGGTTCCCTGTTTTATAAACATGGAAAAAAACCAATTAAGCCATAAAGTCTGTTGGAAGGTTAATTTTGACTAACTGATATTTGAGGGTCTATAAAACATGAAAAAGTATTAGTAATCATATTTTGGGGGTTAAAGGCACAAAAAATTGTATTTGAAAAAGAAGAAAGTTGTAAAATACTATTTTTAAATATGAGTACAGGTTTCTTAAAATGGACTTAAAAATCATACACCAAACAGACCAAGAAGAGGTAAGAAAAGGCTTAGGAGCAGGAGGGTAGAGTATGCAGTGCAGGCCTGCCAAGCTTGAAATTTCTCTAACACATCCTTCTAAACTATTGTATGGCACCAATAGCACCAGAGATAAGCCATCTTAGCAGAATCAGTAACAAAGAATCAATCCTTTATATTCATATTTATATATAATATATATATATGAAATTACACAGACCTAATATACCTTTAAAATATATAAGATGTTGCATATGCTTTAGTGAATGTTTTATATATACAGTATTTTATATATTTTATATACAATAGATCTAAATATCTTTTAAATCAGTAAGACTAATCACTAATAGAAAAATGGCCAGGGTGCCTGGTTGGCTCAGGCAGTTAAGCGGCCAACTTCGGCTCAGGTCATGATCTCGCGGTCCTTGAGTTCGAGCCCCGCGTCAGGCTCTGTGCTGACAGCTCCGAGCCTGGAGCCTGCTTCAGATTCTGTGTCTTCCTCTCTCTCTGACCCTTCCCTGTTCATGCTCTGTCTCTCTGTCTCAAAAATAAACAAACGTCTAAAAAAAAAAAAAAGGAAAGAAAAATGGCCAGAGCACCTGAATGGATTTTTCAAAGAACAAATGGCCAGTGGACAGATTTTTAAAAATCTAACTCCAGTGACAAACGTTAATTAAAATCTATTTTCTTCGGGCACCTAGGTGGCTCAGTCAGTTAAGCGGCCAACTTCGGCTCAGGTCGTGATCTCCTGGTTCGTGAGTTCAAGCCCCACACTGGGCTCTGTGCTGACAGCTCAGAGCCTGGAGCCTGCTTTGGATTCTGTGTCTCCCTCTCTCTCTGCTCCTGCCCTGCTGACACTCTGTCTCTGTCTCTCAAAAAGTGAATAAACGTTAAAAATTTTTTTTTTTTAATTTTATTTTGTTTAACAAGATGTCCTGTTTTTAACATGATCATATTTAAGGACAGGCACCCTCCTTAATGTTCACGAACATATACACTAGTTAAATTTATCTGCAAATAGTTTTGTAATACAGAACACAGGTCTTAAAAAAAATTTAAGCTAGGAGCGCTGGGGTGGCTCAGTCAGTTAAGAGACCGACTCTTGGTTTCAGGTCAGGTCATGAGCTCAGTTTCCTGCATTCAAGCCCAGCATTGGGTTCTGTGCTGACAGCATGGAGCCTGCTAGCGATTCTGTCTCCCTCTATCTGCCCCTCTCCCACTTGTGCTCCTTCTCTCTCACAATAAACTTAAAAAAATTTTTAAGCTCATTAAGAAGATATTTGCAACTAACCAAAATATTTCCTAAAGAATTAATCAGAAATGTGTCAAAGATTTACGTCAGGCTTTCATTGTTCTAAAAAATTTTTTTCAAAAGCAAATTTTCAAAAACGGGAAATGTTAAATAAATTACATACCTATATAATCCATATCTCATATGACACAAACTCTAGGACATATTTGTCACAACAAAAATTATAAAAGGCCTACCCAAAATATAAATAAATTCAAAACCACTTAAACATATATGAGAGCCTGAAATGAATAATTAGGGTATCTGGAATATTCTGGGAAATACTCGCTCTTTGAGATGATCCATGAGGTTAACCATGTGCATTTAGTACATACGTCCTAGGAAAAGGAATTCCAAGAATGATAGGTCTAACTCAAAATGACAAATTCTTACATCACAATGGTATTAATAAAAAATTCAATCTTATTTCAGTTGAGCATAATGGTATCTCATATTTGGTGATTTCCAGAGTCAAAAACCACATGTCAATAAACTTATTTATATTAAGGTGCTTTTTACAATGACATGTCACGGCTAGTCAATTTTGAGAACATAAACTTTATATGCCAACACCAAGTTTTCCCCAAGTTAACTTATTTTTACTTTCCTCTAATTTAGCCACATTCTAAAATGTATAATTACATTTGTACTATTATCAATAAATTTATTTTAAACAGTAAGGCATCCATGTATCCATCACTTGCTTTCAAACCTTGAATTTACCCGTAACATTCCCCAACATTACTAACAGATTCAAGACAAAAGAAGGAAAGTAAGCCCATTAACCTGAGACACAGGCATCAATATCATTAAATCAATACTCTTCTATGCTTATTGTTGGCAAAATGCTAATTCAAAACTAGAAAGAAAAAGTAACAGAATTTCAATAAATTAATGTGCACTCTATATAATGGGGAAAAAAGTAAAACACTGATCACTAAAACACTACCAAAGAAAAACAGGTGGATTTTGTGAATAAATATAGTAAATTTACATAAAATAGAAAGTTATATGTTTTTAAAAATATAAAACAATAATTTCTACAGTCATACACAACCAGGAACAGTAGTCAATACCTGTGTTCAGAATCAGGGCCAGCTTTTCCATTACAGCACTTTAGTATTTAAAGGCATGTAACTCAACAATGAAAATTCATTCAACAGTAGCAGTTACTAACAAGATCACAAATGGAATTCTTTTTCAAAAACTGATATAGAGAGACTTAGAAAACTGTTATATAATTAAAGAACACAAGATTTACACTTAGAGACTTAACTATACACTTTGAAAATATATTCTGATATCTTAGAGAACAAATTTTCACATTTATCAAAAGACATAACCTGAAAAATTCCTATATGGTAAGATTTTAATAACATTTGAAACCATACATGAAAAGCTAAAATTCCCTGAATCAATAAGCTAAGATATTAAGTTAGCATTAAGCCTTTTAAAGTTATCTAAGAAAGATGGGTAACAACTACAGTTATGAGATAACGTTAATTAAATTATAAGTATTGAAAAATACAATGATATTCATCCACTAAAATTACACTTTTCATAGGATCTCCTCTATCTACTTAAAAGAGAAAAACACTAATAAACAGTTGGACAAACTACAAAGGAAACTATAGTCACAGAGGGGGGAAAGTACCCCAAATCCCTTTACTAGAACACATAATGCAGAAAGTTATAATGTATAATAAACAATATAACATAAAAACTATAAATAGAAATAAAACTCTCACAAAAACTGGTATATACCTTTGAGATTAATAATTAGCACACACAGGAACCAATGAATTAGCACACCAAGAACCAAAAGGAAGACATGCAATTCAACTACTAGAAAAAGAAACACCTACTTTAATAACAGATGGCATCTTGGAATTTAGGTTATCATATGTGAAATGCAGACGAGTTCTGAAGGAACATTTGTACAATAAAGGATCCTGGTAAAATTCAATTTTACCACTAGCATTTCGTTTATCCAGACAAACCGTACAGTCAGAAAAATTGATAACCTTTCTCAGCACCAGATCAGTTGCTAAAAGAAAAGGAAAACATTTTAATTAAAAAGGAAAGGGGAAAAAAGGCAACTATTTATTGGTACAAATGGTAATAAAAATAATAGCAGAAATAAGATTAACACAGCATTTAATACATGATGCCAGAACCTATGCAAAGAATTTCTCGTTTATTATTTAAATCCTCCAACAACCTTATGAAATAGGCACAACAGTACCCATTCTAAGTATGAAGAATCAAATAAAATACAAAGAAATGAAGTAGCTTGTCCCCATTTTGCTTGGTGTCTAACTGTAAGTTTAAGAGAAAATTTATGAAAAATTTTGCTACATTTCACTATCTGCAGTGAGATACCAAATAACTTAGATAAAATTCTTGAGAAACCAAATTTAAAAAAACATTCTGAGCAATTGTATTTCGTTTACTATCTCACACCAAAAAAACTTAACAGCTTCTCTAAACCTGCACCCTCAGGTATGGTAGCCACCAGTGATATGTGATTTAAATTTATATATATATTAAAATTATCTAAAACTAACATTTCAGGTCCTCAGTTACACTAGCCACATTTTAAGTGCTCAATAGTCACATGTGGCTAGTAACTACAATACTAGACTGTAAAAATATAAAACATTTCCAACATCACGGAAAATTCTAGTGGACACCACTGCTCTAAATAACTCATGAAGAAATTACCAAATTACAAACAGTATACAGTTTGTTTTCAAGAGAATAAAAATGAAACAACTGCTGATAAAGTATCAAGCTAGAAAATGAAACCTTTAGCAAATGAGTAGGTTTATTCCTAATAAGCAATGCCTAGGTAAATGTTAGGCCCAAATCTATTTGGTCAGTGATTTTAAGCTAGCAGCTGTGCACATGCTATGGTCATGGGAATCTTCAAAAACAGTAAAATATGCTTGAGTCCATTCTTTAATAAAACTACTTCTGAGTATATTCTAGTGGTGACCTCTAATTCACCTTTTAAATTTTTTTTGGATTTAAGTTTTTAAGAAGTAAAAACTAAAGAATATGCACATGTGTGGAAATAGTCAAGTTTTATCAGCAAATGAATTTTAAATGTTAGTTGAAAAAATACCCAAACCTTACATATTATTTCAATTTACATGGAATATAACTAAATGATTTAGTTGCTGATATTACATCCATGTACACCAATTAAAGAAATTTTGACAGAACTAGAAATGAAAGAAACCCGCTAGATATTTCCTTCCCTCTCTTCATGATAATGATTTATGGAGTATTTGCTATTAGATAATACACTAAGTCTTTTACATCTGCTACCTTTTAATACTTATATGCCTCTGTTTAAAAGATGTGAAAACTGAGGCACAGTAAGGGGAAACAGTCTAATGTTAGTCTATAAAGAACAGAGCTGTCATTCAAACTCTGGCAACCTTAAGAGTGCACGTGTTTATCTATTACGCTAAAAGAACACAAAGTGGTCGTATTTCAAGGGTATTCTAGAAAATTATTATTCACTGACAAAGGATATTATTAAGTTTGAAATCAATATTTTTCTTAAACACTAACAGCAACTACCTTTTTTAAACTTTACAAAATGAATTCTAGTTCTGGTACTTTAGATAATGTGCTGCAATTTAATCTGTAAAATGGGCATAATAATTATGTCTGTGTAACTCTGGAGCACTCTAGAAAATGATTTGGCAATATTTTGAAAATGTGAAATTCGCAATCCTTCCATCTAACAAACCCACTCCTCGGTGTATGTCCTTAAGAAATGCTTATACATGTGCATGAAAAGGTATGTACAAAGATTGCTAACAGGACTGTTTGCAACAGTAAAAATCTGGAAATATCCCAAATGCCCATCATCAGGAGAACAGACAATTAAACTTTGGCATGACTAAGTAGAAGATTATTCACAAGTAAAAATAAGTGCTCTGTAATTACATGCAACAATATGGAAAAATAAAAGCGTAACACTGAAAACAGGAAGTCTTTGAGGTTTTATTCAAACCTCAAACTCCCAACACAGAGCACACTGTTTTTACATAGTTCAAAAATACATGTAATGTATTATTTATGTATACATCCACATCTGATACTTTTTTATTGAGATAAAATTCACACAACACAAAATTAACGATTTCCAGTGACAACAAAGTAGCCTTTAGTACATTGACAATATTACAAATCCATCACCACAATCACTTTTAAAACTTTTTCATGTCAGAAAAGGAATTCTGTACCCTAGAGCTATAATTCCTCCAAACCCCTCCTTGACCTCCCACTCCCCAATCCTGAAGCAGTCACTAAACTACTTTCTGTCTACACAGAATTGCCTATTCTGTGCAGTTCATATAAGTGGAATCATACAATATCCACCTTCTGTCTACTTCTTTCACTTAGAACATTCTCAAGGTTCATCCATGTAGTACCATACACCAGTACTTCATTCCTTTTTATAGCACAAGTCTTCGTAAGCAATTAAATGATAAAATTTAATATAGCAGTTAACTCTAGGAGGAAGGAAGGGGATGGGATTGAGAAAAATAGATTGGTGGGAGTAAACTACTGTAAATGTTCTAAATATTCAGAGGTAGTTGCTCATTATAATGTTTATAACAAATATGTTACCTAAATCCCTTTGTAAATATCAACTGTTGCATTAAAAATTAATAAAAGGGGAAATAATAGTACATATCTCAGAGGGTTAAAGGGTTAAAACAAGATAATGTAAAAAGCATAGCACCAGGCCCAGCAGTTAATAAGCACTCACTAAGTGAAAGACACTATTTTTGCTGTTTTTATCACCACCATCATCATGAACTTTCAGGTGGTAGGATACTTGATTTTCTTAAATCTTCACGTTGGTAGTAATAATTCATTTTACAAATGATTCACCCAAGGTTATACACAAAGTTAGTGGCTGAACAAAGATTCAAATGAAGATGCCCTAACTTCCAATCCAAGACTCTCTATAAATCACTGTTATTTCCCAAAGTAATATTGGCATTACTTGTATATTAAAACTATAGGTGAAATTTTTACCCATAAAATGTCAACACATTCAATCAATCCTGCATTATCCACTTCTGCTTGTTTTCTATTTTCCATAGTTTTTTCCTTGTGGCCTTTGTATGGAATATTTTTTCAACAGAAGATGAGAGGGAGGCATTAACAATGTCTCAGAAACAGTGCTTGGGACTTTGCATATATACTGATTTATGCCTCACAACATTATTCTTCATTTTCAAATGTAAAGATCGAGGGGCACTAGCTGGCTCAGTCGATAGAGCATACCGCTCTTGATCTGAGGGTCTTAAGATCAAGCCCCACATTGAGTGTGGAGCCTACATAGGGAAAAAAAAAAAAAAAGTCAAGACTGAAGCTTGGAGAACACACAAACATGAGACTATATCCAATTCTGCTGGTTCCTAGTTGTATGCCTAAACTAAGCAAGTTAAGTAACCTTGAGACCAAAATTTCATTTTGCTTTCCTTACAGTAGGACTTAAGATGAGTAAGTGAATATATAAGCAAAGGAATAAGGATATCATGTTACAGAGTGAGAATTTGAGAAGATAAATGTAAATACTAACAGCTCATTTTCTCAGCACTATGTATAAGATACGCATACAGGTGCTTTCAGTGCTCTAATGTATTTAATACAGTAACTCTAAGCAAGCTCTTAGTTACCCCCATTTTACAAAAGGGGAAACTAAGAAATGGTAAAGTAACTCACCCAAGGTCATAGATCTCTACTAAGTAGGACAGCCAGGATCCAAACCCATGTAGTCTAACTTCAGTGCCAGCACTGTTACCAAATACATACCCTGGCAAGTCATAGATAAAAGGTGCTCACAATACTCTCCTCACTACCTTTTCAAAAAAAAATGTATACTTCTTACCCTGTCAGAACATGTATCAACAAATATTAGGATTTATTACTATTTCTTCTGCCAAAACTAAGATGATCCATAAGTCCCAAATATGCTCTGGAATATACGAACCTAAAACATGTATCAGTCAGATATATAGTTTTGCCATTACCAAGCAATGCAAAATCAAAGTGTTCCTTTTCCTCCTTCAAATCCATTAAAAATATTAACTGTTTTTATTATTACAACCCATAGCATTGTAAAATATAATACACTTGAAATATGCATGCAGTAAGAAAGAGTAAAACTTAAAAATATTAAAAATTGAGTTCCGGATTTGTTAATCTGAGGGTCTATTAACCTCCTGTAATTGTATGCTAAATTATTTTTTATATGTTCATTTTCTAGGCTGAAGGCAAAAAGCTCTCATTAGATTTATCAAAGAGCCAGTTGGCCCAAAACTGGTTTAGAAACCAAAACAACTATTTCAATAATGGAAAAATCTAAACTCTTTTTAGTATTTACTCACCAGAAATATCCATGAATGCACGATCCCATAATTCACCTACTGTATAGCATTCTGCAGAAGTGATATTGACTGAAAGAACAATATCATCTTCAACATATTTTAGTATGAGATTATTTATAACAATATTTACATTATTTACAACTCGTCTAATCAGACTCTGCACATAACCTACAAAATAGGAAAAAAAAAAAAAGGATTCAATTAGCCATAAGTCTATCAATAAATAATTATTCTAAAAATGTTACTGAACTTATTAATGTATATGATAGGTGGATATCATTCGGCATATTACACAAAGAGGAAACTAACAAGTCAGTCAGATAGGTAGACAGGCTTGCACAACTGATACAGCTATTATGTAGCAGATCCACCACCAAAAAAACATTACCAAGAAGTTCTATACGATGAAGTGTTCATATACTAAGAGAAATCACAGAGACTACACCTTTTTAATAACATAATACTATATCCCATTCAGTGATAATCCTATATTCAGTAGTTTGTCTGGCTTCTGCCTATTTAAAAACATTTTCCCAACTGAAAAAAATTACTACATGCTGATTATTCAATGTATTGAAGAAGAATTGCTTCTTTAAGACTGTTTTTGAGCCAGCTGCCATCTTTTCTTCCTACTTCTAATAGCCATAAATATATTCAAAAGTTAGCCTGGCAGGAGGAAAGATAGGAGAAATATGACCATCATAATGGCTTCAAGTATTTCCACTTACTAATATAAAATAATGAACTAGTGGAAAGGAGAGAATATAAATGAGGAAGAAAATGTAGACAGAATTTAAAGAGGTGAAAAAACACAGTGAATAAGAAAAAAGAAAAGTATTGAAGGAATGAATAGAGAAAACCATGAGAACACAAGGAAATAAGAATGAGAAACAAATAAAAAAAATCAAAACAGAACCAGTGAACATTCTTTTTTATCCCTAGCAGCCTAAAATCTCCA
Organism: Panthera tigris; assembly: GCF_018350195.1. NCBI lineage: Eukaryota > Metazoa > Chordata > Mammalia > Carnivora > Felidae > Panthera > Panthera tigris. Next base: position 44,827,901 of record NC_056676.1, on the reverse strand, counting down.
AACTTTTAATTTCATGCTTCTGTGGGATACTCCATAATCTCATAAGTTTCTCACGCAATAAATTTGAATATAGACACATTAGTGAGGATTTTAATTGAAAATATAAATAAAACTAAACATAAACAGCATTTTTAAAAACACAGGAAGAAATGATTTCACTTGATTTCCCACTATAAAACCTATTTAAAAGCTACTTAAAATGTCAGCTATTTCATGAACTATCTGCTTGTATTCAGAACTTAACTGGACAAAACAGAATCAACTTCTGTCAGCAGCTGATATTATTAACATCTATAATAACTGCTGAGAGAAAGCCTATTTAAATCTATTCAACCATAACATATTTGCAAAAACCCACTCCTTCATTCATTCCCAAAGGATACAAATAGGAAAGAAATGTAAAACAACTAAGATCAAGTTTTCCTCATATATGGAAACTATTAGCAGCTTTTAGAGTGTCAATATGCTACAATATGTCAATATGCTACAAAATTAATATACACAGTATCAATAAATTGTAAGGTATAAATATTTTTGTAAGAGTAAATGCTAAAATAATGCTTAACAAATTAAGCTTCTAAAAGAAATTTTAAATATCAAAAGTTTCAATCTTGTAATGTATATTCCCGCATGCTATTACTACTCAACACAGATGTTAAAAATAAAAATAAAAATGAACATCCTGTTTCTAAGAAGTCAAGAACATGACTAATATTGGTTTTCCTATTTCTGAAAAACGTGTCATCAATAAGGAATTTATAAAAACCTCTTAAGAGTTCAGAAGTTTTTACTACCTTCAAAAGAAAAACTCTCAAGGATAGAACTGGAGAAAATAGATAATGCAAGAGAATAGAAACATAATACTGTAAATGTATTTGAACAGACAGAACACTAATGATAGATTTTCATCTATTTTTTAACATCTTCCCTCAGTTTCTCATTATAAAACTAGCATACATGTTGAGATGGATAAGCCAATTCACCAAAGATAAACAATAAAATATCTAAAAAGAACTACTCCCAGAGACTATGTTTCCTTATTAAAAATATAATACCAAAGTAACAGTAACTAATGGAAAAAATGATACACTGTTTCCCTAATCCTGCATATAACTTAGCTTTAAGTGAGCTATAGAAGAGTGTCAAATAGCCGATCTACTAGCTCTCATCACTAAATATTTAGGAACTCCCTCAGAGTATATCTGTTCAGATGACGTAACAATAATCCAGGTCTTTTCCACAAGCATCTAAAAATGTAAGGTCACTCTGGGAATAGAACCTACAGATGTCATACTGGATGCCTCTAAAACAACACCCTGTTAGTAATCAACCTTTCCAGAAATTCCTACCATTATCCAACTCTCTCCCACCCACAAATCCCATTCCTCCAGACACATACATCTATGCCCACAGGACCAAATAAAACACTATGAACTTTCACTGACTTCGCTCATGCTCTTCTCTGGTTTAGAATATTCTTTGTCCATTCTCCCTATTCATTATAGGCCCAGTATAAATGTCCTCTCCCCTACATCCTCTTCTCCAATGTCCTCCAAAACCTACACAATATTAAGACCATCTCTACCACTTTCCTTAGGCTTAAGTTATTACTGCCATTTGTGTATGATTAGATATAATTATTTTCTCTGTTAAACTATGAAATCCTAGAGAACAAAGACTAGATTTTATTTATCTATCTATCTATCTATCTATCTAATACTACTAAATTAAATGACATGTAACAATGTTGGTTACAAAGACAACAGCTACAATCTATCCTGTTTTCACTGGAAAGTCAAGTTGCTGAAACTCAGAAATTGCATGGTTGATGACTTGGTTACCATACCTAAAAACATTTTTGTGTACAATTTGAGGGTTGTGAAGCATCATGTAGGCAACTTATGTTCAAATTAGTACAGGTAAAGTTCTTTTTAACATTCTTGACTTTGTCTTTAATTTTAAAGAGAGCACAAGAGAGGCAGAGGGGGAAAGAGAGAATCTTAAGCAGGCTCCACACTCAGCATGGAGTCTGATGAGGGGGGCTATGATCCTGGGATCATGACCTGAGCCAAAATCAAGCGTGATGTTCAACCAACTACCCCATTTATGCACCCCAGTACTTCCCATTTTTGACAGGTAGATACTGACTTGTATTATTTTCCTATTCAAGAGCCACCCATCCTTCAAGGTTGTACAACAAATGACTACTGGTAACACCAAACTGTTCTCAAAAAGTACCTCTAGATCTACGTAAATGTTCAAACTTCAAAATTATAACCACAGCCATAACTTTGCCCTAGAAAATTCTGAGACCAGAAATTCAGCTCTACCATGAAAGAACCTTAACATGGTTCCCAGGCAGGATAAGGCTGCCAGAAAAGAGTCTTCAAATAACCATATGAGTCAAACTTTAAATAAAATGATTTACCATTATCCAGCTGGATTCTCAAATTATCCCTTTTTTTTCCCCCCTTTGGTAAGATTAACTTTAACTGCTCTGCCTCCCAGTAATTGCCCAACAAGTTCAGTTACTTCCTAAGCAACTCCTTTACGGTGATTTATGTTGGCATAAAAGAGGATACTAGTCCTCCTGTTAGGTAAGGCAGGAAATCACTTGTTAATCCAAAAGCTACCTTAAAGTTAAAATAGAATGCAGCTCTGTTTTATGCTTCTAAAAATAGTATTTCTTCAGTTATTTTTATGTTTTACAGTCTATGCTCCCAAAAATAGAACAATTTTCGCAATTCTGACTATAAGGGTAAATTCTAATAAAGGCTCTAAAGGATCTTTAAAAGTCTGCAACCTGTTTTGAGTAGATTCAATTTAGCCAATAATTTTTTATCTGTGAAATCAACAACTGAAAAAAGCTTTAAATTCATCATAAACAAGCTCTTTCTTAAAAGAAAAAGATGTGTAACAAGATTTAACCATTAAACCTAAAACCGATTATTCTTTGCCAGGATACTGGTGGAGAATATTTAATACAATGAGCTGAGCTCATATAGGAATTTTTCAAGGGATATGCAGTCAGAAATTTGGAGAAGTAAAAGGACTGCCCACTTAATAAATAACAACAAAATAGGGTTAGTTTACATTTTAATTCACCAAGGATTTTTCCCAAGGAGTTAATTAGTAGGCAAAAATTTAGAAAGTTCTGGGGCGCCTAGGTGGCTCAGTCAGTTGAGCAACTCACTTCGGCTCAGTCACAATCTCACGGTGTGTGGGATCGAGCCCTGCATTGGGCTCTGTGCTGACAGCTCGGGATCCTGGACCCTGCTTCTGATTCTGTGTCTCCCTCTCTCTCTAGGCCCCTCCCCTGCTGATGCTGTGACTCTGTCAAAAATAAATAAATGTTAAAAAATAGAAAGTTCTGGAGGAAATTCAAGGGGAAGATGGTAGCAGAGGAGGGCACTGGGCTCACCGCGTCCTGCTGACCACATAGATTGCACCCACATCTGCCTAAATAACCCAGAAAACCACCAGAAGACTAGCAGAACAGACTCTCCGGAGCCAAGCATAGACGAGAGGCCCCCAGAAGAGGGTAGGAAGGGCGGAGAGGCGGTACGCACTACCCGGACTGACGGGAGGGAGCCGGGGCGGTGGAGGGGCAGCCCGCCGGGCAAGGCAGAGCCCCTGAGTCTGGCTTGCAAAAGCGGAGGGGCCGGACAGTGAGTTCTGACAGCCAGCGGAACTTAACATCTGGAATGTTATAAGTCAACAGCTCTGCTCCAAGAGCGGGAGGGCTAGAGGACAGGGAGGGAGAGTTGTTGAGCCCCAGAGGACACGGCTCAGCTTGGCAAGGAACAAAGGTGCTCGCCAGCGCCATCTCCCTCGCCCATCCCCCAGCCAAAATCCCAAAGGGAACCAGTTCCCGACAGGGAACTTGCTTGCACCGCGCAAACACCCAACACTGTGCTTCTGCGGATCCATCCCTCCGACAGGTCGGCCTCCCTCCCGGTGCAGCAGGGCCCCTCCCAAAGAGGACCACCGAAGGCAAAGCTAGCTGAGACTGCCCCTCCTGCCCCTGTGCACCTTGCCAATCCACCCCAGCTAATACGCCAGATCCCATCGAAGCAGCACCACAAGCCTGGCAGTATGCAAGTAGCCCAGACAGGACCACACCACTCCACAGTGAGACCTACGCCTAGGAGAGAAGGTAAGGTACACACCAGTCTGACTGACCCTGGCAGTGGGCTGGGGGCAGACATCAGGTCTGACCGCGGCCCCACCCACCAACTCAAGTCACTCCAGACATCACAGGGGAAGAGCCCTGCAGTTCCCCACCACCCCAGGGACTACCCAAAATGACGAAACGGAGGAATTCTCCCCAAAAGAAACTCCAGGAAGTAGCGACAGCTAACGAACTGATCAAAAATGATTTAAGCAATGTAACAGAAAATGAATTTAAAATAATAGTCATAAAATTAATCGCTGGGCTTGAAAAAAGTATAGAGGACAGCAGAGAATCTATTACTACAGAGATCAAGGGACTAACAAACAGTCAGGAGGAGCTAAAAACTGCTATAAATGAGCTGCAAAATAAAATGGATGTGACCACAGCTCAGATTGAAGAGGCAGAGGAGAGAAAAGGTGAGTGAGAAGATAAAATTATGGAAAAAGAGGAAGCTGAGAAAAAGAGAGATTAAAAGATCCAGGACTATGAGGGGAGAATTAGAGAACTAAGTGACACAATTAAACGTAATAACATACGCATAATTGGGATTCCAGAGGAGGAAGAGAGAGGCAAAGGTGCTGAATATGTACGTGAAGAAATCATAGCTGAGAACTTCCCTGATCTGGGGAAGGAAAAAGGCATTGAAATCCAAGAGGCACAGAGAACTCCCTTCAGATGTAACTTGAATCGATCTTCTGCACAACATATCATAGTCAAACTGGCAAAATACAAGGATAAAGAGAAAATTCTGAAAGCAGCTAGGGATAAACATGCTCTAACATATAAAGGGAGACCTATAAGACTTGTGACCAATCTCTCTTCTGAAACTTGGCAGGCCAGAAAGGAATGGCAGGAAATCTTCAATGTGATGAACAGAAAAAATATGCAGCTGAGAATCCTTTATGCAGCAAGTCTGTCATTTAGAATAGAAGGAGAGATAAAGGTCTTCCCAAACAAACAAAAACTGAAGGAATTCATCACCACTAAATCAGCCCTACAAGAGATTCTAAGGGGGATCCTGTGAGACAAGGTACCAGAGACATCACTACAAGCATGAAACCTACAGACATCACAATGACTCTAAACCCGTATCTTTCTATAACGCTGAACATCAATGGACTAAATGCTCCAACCAAAAGACACAGGGTATCAGAATGGATAAAAAAACAAGACCCATCTATTTCCTGTCTACAAGAGACTCATTTTAGACCTGAGGACACCTTCAGATTGAAAGTGAGGGGATGGAAAACTATCTATCATGCTACTGGAAGTCAAAAGAAAGCTGGAGTAGCCATACTTATATCACACAAACTACACTTTAAATTAAAGGCTGTAACAAGAGATGAACAAGGGCATTATATAATAATTACAGGGTCTATCCATCAGGAAGAGCTAGCAATTATAAATGTCTATGTGCTGAATACAGGAGCCCCCCAAATATATAAAACAATTAATCACAAACATAAGCAACCTTATTGATAAGAATGTGGTAATCGCAGGGGACTTTAATACCCCACTTATGGCAATGGATAGATCATCTACACACAGGATCAATAAAGAAACAAGGGCCCTGAAGGATACATTGGATCAGATGGACTTGGCAGATATATTAAGAACTCTGCATCCCAAAGCAACAGAATATACTTTCTTCTCGAGTGCACATGGAACATTCTCCAAGATAGATCACATACTGGGTCACAAAACAGCCCTTCATAAGTATACAAGAACTGAGATCATACCATGCACACTTTCAGACCAAAATGCTATGAAGCTTGAAATCAACCACAGGAAAAAGTCTGGAAAACCTCCAAAAGCATGGAAATTAAAAAACACCCTATTAAAGAATGAATGGGTCAACCAGGCAATTAGAGAAGAAATTAAGAAATATATGGAACAAACGAAAATGAAAATACAACAATCCAAACACTCTGGGATGCAATGAAGGCAGTCCTAAGAGGAAAATACATTGCAATCCAGGCCTATCTCAAGAAACAAGAAAAAATCCCAAATACAAAATCTAACAGCACACCTAAAGGAAATAGAAGCAGAGCAGCAAAGACACCCCAAACCCAGCAGAAGAAGAGAAATAATAAAGATCGGAGCAGAAATAAACATTATACAATCTAAAAAAACTGTAGAGCAGATCAATGAAACCAAGAGTTGGTTTTTTGAAAAAAATGAACAAAATTGATAAACCTCTAGCCAGGCTTCTCAAGAAGAAAAGGGAGAGGACCCAAATAGATAAAATCATGAATGAAAATGGAATTATTACAACCAATCCCTCAGAAATACAAGAACTTATCAGGGAATACTATGAAAACTTACACACCAACAAACTGGAAAACCTGGAAGAAATGGACAAATTCCTAAATACCCACATGCATCCAAAACTCAAACAGGAAAAAACAGAAAACTTGAACAGACCCATAACTAGCAAAAAAATTGAATCAGTTATCAACAATCTCCCAACAAATAAGAGTCCAGGACCAGATGGCTTCCTTGGGGAATTCTACCAGAAATTTAAAGCAGAAATAATACCTATCCTTCTCAAGCTGTTCCAAAAAATAGAAAGGGAAGGAAAACTTCCAGACTCATTCTATGAAGCCAGCATTACTTTCATTCCTAAACCAGAGACCCAGCAAAAGAAGAGAACTACAGCCCAATATCCCTGATGAATATAGATGCAAAAATTCTCAATAAGATACTAGCATACTGATTTCAACAGTATATGAAAAGAATTATTCACCATGATCAAGTGGGATTCATTCCTGGGCTGCAGGACTGGTTCAACATTCGCAAATCAATGTCATACATCATGTTAATAAAAGAAAAGAACAGAACCATAGGATCCTGCCAATCGATGCAGAAAAAGCATTTGACAAAATTCAGCATCCTTTCTTAATAAAAACCCTCGACAAAGTCGGGATAGAAGGAACATACTTAAACATCATAAAAGCCATTCATGAAAACCCCACAGCTAACATCATCCTCAATGGGGAAAAACTGAGAGCTTTCCCCGAGATCAGGAACACGACAGGGGTGTCCACTCTCACCGCTGTTGTTTAACATAGTGTTGGAAGTTCTAGCATCAGCAATCAGACAACAAAAGGAAATCAAAGGCATCCAAATTGGCAAAGATGAAGTCAAGCTTTCACTTTTTGCAGATGACATGATATTACACATGGAAAATCCGACAGACTCCACCACAAGTCTGCTAGAACTCATACATGAATTCAGCAGAGTCACAGGACAGAAAATCAACGTACAGAAATCAGTTGTGTTCTCATACACTAGTAATGAGGCAACAGAAAGACAAATAAAGAAACTGATCCCATTCACAATTGCACCAAGAAGCATAAAATACCTAGGAATAAACCTAACCAAAGATGTAAAAGATCTGTATGCTGAAAACTTTAGAAAGCTTATGAAGGAAATTGAAGAAGATATAAAGAAATGGAAAAACATTCCATGCTCATGGATTGGAAGAATAAATATTGTTAAAATGTCAATACTACCCAAAGCTATCTACACATTCAATGCAATCCCAATCAAAATTGCACCAGCATTCTTCTCAAAGCTAGAACAAGCAATTCTAAAGTTTGTATGGAACCACAAAAGACCCCGAATAGCAAAAGTAATTTTGAAGAAGACGACCAAAGCAGGAAGCATCACAATCCCAGACTTTAGCCTCTACTACAAAGCTGTAATCATCAAGACAGCATGGTATTGGCACAAAGACATATAAACTAATGGAATAGAATAGAAACCCCAGAACTAGACCCACAAAAGTATGGCCAACTGATCTTTGACAAAGCAGGAAAGAATATCCAATGGAAAAAAGACAGTCTCTTTAACAAATGGTGCTGGGAGAGCTGGACAGCAACACGCAGAAGAATGAAACTAGATCACTTTCTTACACCATTCACAAAACTAAACTCAAAATGGATAAAGGACCTGAATGTGAGACAGGAAACCATCAAAACCCTAGAGGAGAAAGCAGGAAAAAAACCTCTCTGACCTTGGCCGCAGCAATTTCTTACTCGACACATCTCCAAAGGCAAGGGAATTAAAAGCAAAAATGAACTATTGGGACCTCATGAAGATAAAAAGCTTCTGCACTGCAAAGGAAACAATCAACAAAACTAAAAGGCAACCAACGTAATGGGAAAAGATATTTGCAAATGACATCAGACAAAGGGCTAGTATCCAAAATCTATAAAGAGCTCACCCAACTCCACACCCGGAAAATAAATAATCCAGTGAAGAAATGGGCAGAAGACATGAATAGACACTTCTCTAAAGAAGACATCCAGATGGCCAACAGGCACATGAAAAGATGCTCAGTGTCGCTCCTCATCAGGGAAATACAAATCAAAACCACACTCAGATACCACCTCACACCAGTCAGAGTGGCTAAAATGAACAAATCAGGAGACTATAGATGCTGGAGAGGATGTGGAGAAACGGGAACCCTCTTGCACTGTTGGTGGGAATGCAAACTGGTGCAGCCACTCTGGAAAACAGTGTGGAGTTGCCTCAAAAAATTAAAAATAGACCTACCCTATGACCCAGCAGTAGCACTGCTAGGAATTTACCCAAGGGATACAGGAGTGCTGATGCATAGGGGCACTTGTACCTCAATGTTTATAGCAACACTTTCAACAATAGCCAAATTATGGAAAGAGCCTAAATGTCCATCAACTGATGAATGGATAAAGAAATGGTTTATATACACAATGGAATACTACGTGGCAATGAGAAAGAATGAAATATGGCCTTTTTGTAGCAACGTGGATGGAACTGGAGAGTGTTATGCTAAGTGAAATCAGTCATACAGAGAAAGACAGATACCATATGTTTTCACACCTATGTGGATCCTGAGAAACTTAACAGAAGACCATGGGGTGGGGGGGGGGGGGAAGGTTAGAGAAGGAGGGAGCCAAAACATAAAAGACTCTTAAAAACTGAGAACTGAGGCTTGATGAGGGGTGGGAGGGAGAGGAAGGTGGGTAAGGGGTATTGAGGACAGCACCTGTTGGGATGAGCACTGGGTGCTGTATGGAAACCAATTTGACAATAAATTTCAGAAAAAAATGAAGGAAGGGAGGGAGGGAGGGAGGGAGGGAGGGAGGGAGGGAGGGAGGAAGGAAGGAAGAAAGAAAGAAAGAAAGAAAGAAGATTCTGGAACCATCACATCACTCCAAGTAGAATTAGAAACATTCAGAAGTAAAATATCTTCTCTTGGCACCTTCTCCAGCTGTAGCAATTAATCTATTCTAAAGCCAGAGGTATTATGGAGACTTGTTAGATGAAATTCAGAATATATAAAGCATCAGCATTAACATCACTGTAACACTAGTTTAAAATGTTTAATCAATTGAAATTTAACTTAGAACATATCTGAGGAGGAGGGCTATGAAATGCTGTACCTAACACCAGTCTGTTAGTAGATGGTGCAAGAAGACTGTCAAAACTTAAAGGTTAAACCCAACAGAAAGCCTACAAACCTTTGGCCCAGAAAACAAATATATACTAACATCAACTATACCTCTGAGAAAAAGAAATGACTGATGAATAAAATCAAAAGAGAAGTGACTGATAAAAACAACCCCTAACTTAAAAAGGCAACAATGCACTCTGGCACGGGGCTGATAGGTCATGATCGTGGTTTCTTCTTCATTAAATAGTTACTAAGCAACTGCTATTTGTAAGCCACTACTGTTCTAGGTAAATAAATATTTCAGGAAATAAAAGAGATGGTGATCCTCCTGGTGAATTCTATAGTTTACTGAAACTCAGAACAATCTAGTGTCTTTACTGTTAATCAAGAAGGAAGGGGAACTGGGGCGCCTGGGTGGCTCAGTGGGTTAAGCGGCCGACTTCGGCTCAGGTCATGATCTCGCGGTCAGTGAGTTCGAGCCCCGCGTCGGGCTCTGTGCTGACAGCTCAGAGCCTGGAGCCTGTTTCAGATTCTGTGTCTCCCTCTCTCTGACCCTCCCCCGTTCATGCTCTGTCTCTCTCTGTCTCAAAAATAAATAAACATTAAAAAAAAATTTTTTTTTTAAAAGAAGGAAGGGGAACAAAGAGACTATGGGAAAGCAGAGGCATGTCTTTGCTCGGACAGGATGTAAGAAAGAAACTTTAGGAACAACCTGCTGCAAAAGAGCATCAAAATTTGAACAGAAGACATTTTGGAGGGCTCTGGACTCAATGTGTTCTTATGTTATGAAGCAAACCCACATACACATGTACTCTAAGTATTTTAGGACACTAAATACTAAAGTGTATATTCTACAATTGGCTACAACAATGATTAATAACAAGTGTAATTTTGGCCTTAACAAGCCCATTCAGAAGTTACCTGGTGGTAAATCAGGATCTGTGGGAGCAGCCTGCTGAATTCTTCGGGGTTTTACTGATGATTTTGTGTTCTCAGTAGTACTACGGTTGGTAGAATTAGAACCACAGCTTTCATGGTCATCCTATTTTTAAGAAAAGTAAAGTATCAATCATCACTCAAGAATTAGGAGACATATTTCAGTTAAATATATAGCTTAGGGTTACTAAATTTGATTAGACTCTAATTTTATTTTTTAGCTCTAAAAATCTGTATACCAAACAATTCTTATAATTTGCATTCTCAAACACTGTTTAAAAATAACGAGTAGTTTAAACCACAAATTCTTCCTTTCTTGAGTATCTAAACAAACCAACTGATAACGTCAAGAAATCCTTACATATGACTTTTGCAAAAAAAGACTATTAAACAAAGCTTTAAACACTTGCCATTTGAATACAAAATAAATGGAAAAGGTCTTAATTGTCTCCTGTTTGTTGTTTCCGTGGTAAGACCCCCAGTATTGTGTGTGTTAAGAATCCAAGCTGTCTTCTTAATCACCTTAATGATTAATCTTAATAATCCTTAGAATCCTTTGCATCCTATTATTTTTACTGAATTATTATTCTCATTAAACATAAGGCTTAATTGGGTTTTGATATGGATAGCAAAAACTTCAATACATTTTCAAAACATATTCCTTTATACAGTGCAAACAGTACTCTTTTCTTACCTTGATTCAACAAGTTTATATAATGCTCTTATGTGCTAATTGTTGAATGTACAAAGCGAAATTAGATATAATACTAATTTTCAGAGTCCACTAAAAACATATATAGCTTGTTTTACACAGTACTTTATTTTTAAGTTAGGAACAGAAAGAACTATTAAGAACTATTTGGAAGAACTAGAGAGGTCAGGCTTATAAAAGTATAGGAAAGTTTTAGGCTAAGATTGGAGGTTACATAGAGGGAAACCATTAGCAAAAGCAGCATATATGTATGTAGCATGTACAAGAAATAATGATTAGTCAAATAAAGCCAAAGTATACAATGTAAGGTGAAAGAACCACACCAGAAACTAAAGGCATGAACCAGTTCAGTAAAAGTGAGATAACATTAAGAACTATAAAGATGCGGGGTGCCTGGGTGGCTTAGTCGGTTAAGTGCACATGCTCTCACTCTCTTGCTCTCTCGCAAATAAAAATAAACATTAAAAAAAATAAAAATTTAAAAAATTTAAGAGAACTATAAAAATGTTCTCAGTCTTCATTCTACTTGGCCATATTTCAAGATTTGGTAATTAGGATGCCAATAACCAATAAGAAAGGAGATTTAGTAGTTCTAGTAGAGGAACAAGAGTAGGAGCAGTAAATGAATAGTTCAAAAAGTGAGTAAGAATTTAAAGCGTGAATAATAAACATAGATTGCCCCTTCAAGAAGACAGGCAATATAGGAAGGAAATAGATTGGGTAGTAATACGAGGTAAAAGCATCAGCCATCTTCTTATTCCCATTTTGGGGATAAAAGAGCACATTTTGGGGCATCTGGGTGGCTCAGTCGATTAAGCATTTGACTCGATTTTGGCTCAGGTCATGATCTCAGGGTTCATGAGTTCAAGCCCCACATTGGGCTCTGTACTGACAGTGCAGAGCCTGCTTGGGATTCTCTCTCTCTCTCTCCATCCCTCCCCCATTTGTGCATGCTCTCCATCAAAATAAAATAAACTTTAAAAATAAAAAAAAAAGCAAGTTGCCTTACATACAAAGGATAACTGATGGTGCACTGTGCCTCATCAATTTATTAATAATAAAACTGATAATACAAGAATGGTGAGGAATTCAGTTTTCTATTTTACATATTTGAAGAGAAAAATTCAAGAAAAGATGGAAAACCACTAAATTTACCAATCTAATAAGATACTAAAAGAAAATAACAATGATAAGACCTTTAGACAACAAAATTTTTATTCAATGCCACCCTAAGAGAACAATTATATAAGATGAATCTTTTATAAGACAATACAGCTTCAGAGGCTAGTGATGTATTAGCAAAAGAAAAAAAAATGTTTGAAACTTCAAGACAAGCAGACAGTAACAGATTTGCTATCTTAAAAAAAATTTCACATGAATTTATGTCATTTTAACTTAATGCAAACCAAACTTCACAGTGTTTCATTCTAAAAAACAACTTCACTATTCAATCTTTATAATGACATCTTCTGTTATTTTGGTGGAATGTTATAGTCTCTAAATACTAAAGGACTACTACTATGAATAAACCTTACTGTAATTACTTTTAGTTCAGCTTACATCCTTAAAAATGTCTGTAGTCATACACTTCTGCACAACGTTAACATTAAAACACACTATTAATTTTTGAAACATATGGTTGTCTCAAAAGCCCAGAAGTAAAACATGTTCATTAAAGAAATGTGAAAAAGTTCCAAGTGAACTGCCAAAACTAGCATAATTATGAAAATATTTAACACTGAAACCATCTGAAATCACATACTGTATATAGATTACAGTGATGTCATAATAAACATTCCAGCCAAAATGCACTAAAACTACTGCAGTCCAATAAATCTGGCATACATGAGATGACAAACATTTTAAAGTAAGAGAACAAGTTTTTATTTTTTAAAAGTGATTAGCAGCAAAAAAAGGGTAAAGTGCATAGACTAAATATAAGATTTCAAATAGTTAAAAAAAATAAGAGTGAAGAAAGCTTCCCTACAAATTACACATTTTTATTATTCAAAAGAAAAAAAATAATTTGCTTAAAATTTGTAATAATCCTGAAATTTTAGTCACTTTAAAAATGACCATTAATCATGGTACTTACAGAAATCTATACTATAAAACAAATACTACCAAATGTGCAAATGCAAATCTTTCTTAATTATAGTTAGGAAATTAGGGTTGCATATATAATTAGAAAATAATCCTTTTCATAATTTCACCTAGTTTTCATTTCAATTACATCTTAATTGCATCAGTTACAGATCAGCTTCCATCCAAATCCTACCTCAGCCAAATTAAATAAAAAGCAAAACAAGAATTACAATATTTACTATTAAAATTAGAATTACTTCCATCATTATGAGCTCACTATCTGCTTCCAACCAGTATGCATCATTTTTTAACACATTTTACTTCATTGAAAGTCTCTAATTTCTAATAAAAGATACCCTGTTCTCAAAAATACAAACTAAAATGTTTTGAGGTCATTTTTAACCCCAAACACATTACAGTTATATCTCTTATTTAGGTTGCAATTTTCCCAAAATGTCTGGTAAGTACATTTCATGGTAAAAGAATGTTTTCTCTTGGGGACCACATAGCTATTTCTGAAAATACTGCCCTTTGCTCCTCATGAAACAAGCAAGAATGTCATTTCCTTACAAAAGTTCCTAACAGAGGGAAAATGTGGTGAACACCATATGTATGTAAATACATCCATTACCTTCATACTGACAGATGATAGGATCAGGTTGCATACTTTTCACCTTAGCCCTCATAAGGGTGAGTCAGTTAAAACTTGAAACCCATCAACTCCCAGATTCACAATGGTATAAATAAGATTGAGGATAGGACTTAAAACAGGTGGCTGAATCATTTCAACTCCTTGGTTAAAAATAGACCAAGAGACGGGGTGCCTTGGTGGCTCGTCGGTTGAGCATCCAACTTCAGCTCAGGTCATGATCTTACGGTTCATGAGTTCAGGCCCCGCATCAGACTGTGCTGACAGCTCGGAGCCTGAAGCCTGCTTCAGATTCTGTGTCTCCCTCTCTCTCTGCCCCTCCCCTGGCTCATGCTCTGTCTCTCAAAAATAAACATTAAAAAAATTTTAATGAAATAAAAATAGACAAAGAGGTTAAAATGCAACAAAGAATTGAAGGGAAAAAAACTGAAAGGCAGCATCAATAAGTGATGTGCTTTAAGCTCTTCAGCCTCACGGCATGCAGACAAGCAGAAAAGAATGAAGGCTTACCTGAATGCTCTGGTCACCAAAAAAGCCTGAATGAAATACAGTGAAGGGCCTTGCAAATGAACTGATACAGAGCTTGTAAGGACATGCACCTCTACCCTCTCCAGTAGCAAGTACAACAGCAATTGTCAGATGCAATAAAGAATCTCTAAGAGAAACCCTGAATTCCAGAGTCAGAGAGTCAAATAAAGTCACCAAAGAAGAGGTATATTTGGAGAACACAAGAGCAAGCCCGGGAAAACACATTCACTCACCTTCATGGTCAAAATTAGAATCGCTGACTCACGTCTACCCTGACAGCAATATTAATCAACTTAATTTTAGTCACTAAAAAAAGTACCTTGCACATTTAAAAGAAGGAATGCGTATGCCCCCAATGTCTTCACACATCAACTGCAGCCCACAGAAGAGGCTGCTTACATCTTTTCTCCCATCAAGGGTGAGAACATGAGGTGAGGGTGGGCAAGAAGAGAATGCTGTTGATGCCCCCCCTTACATTATTTTACTTGATCCTCCCGAAAGGAAGAACAGCTAATCTGACAAGCCAAAGCCAAATATTCATTAAGCCACGTTTTAATAATGAAAGACATCACTGTACTAACTGTAAACACCTGTGTGGTGGGGCCTGTCTTCTATCTCTGAGATCCATGCTACTCAAGTAACAGGACCAGAGCCATTTATGCCAGATTAGCCTATCTCTCTCCTGCCTTCTTTTCAAACACACAGAGCCACCTGAACCAGAATACTTCCCCAGCCAGAAAACAAACTGTGCTGGTTAACAGCAACACATTTAAGGAAAATCTGTTGTATATTATTGCCTATGACATCCCCTTCACTCTTATCACTAGGCATATATAATTATTGCCAACCTCTCCTCTTTTTAGAGCACTGGATTGAAGTGGTTAGACCTACTCATATTTGAAAGGTGAAACAGGCAGAAATTAATGGAAGAAAGACCAAAGTATATATGGAGGCATTCTGGCATAAAGCACATTCTGCTATCTAATTTTTACCAGAATTCACTAGGGGGCTGGAGGAGACTGGGTGCTTGACTAGATTAATAAAACTGTGCTTTGTTTTCTTACAAAAAACTTCCTTCAGCAAGAAAGAACTGAGCAATGTGTATGTATGTGTTAGCCACTCTGAGAGAAAACATGTAGTATAAATAGATGGTACCCTTATCCAGGTACTTTACTTACCTACTTCAGGAACAATCCTTATATGCATAAAAAAATTAAAAGCAATGTACATTAGTCAGCAATCATATGTCACAAAGAAACACTAATGACCTTTACTGAACACTTCGATGTGCCAGACCAGGCCTTAAATATTTTAAGAATGAAATTAGATCTTAAGAGGTCCCAAGGTCAAAAAGATAGGAAGTGACTGAGCTGGGATAAATACCCAGATCTGTCTGTCTGAAAAACTCCTCCTATGAGCTCTTTCCTGAACTTGAAACAAATACCAACAGCAGGGAGAAAGAGAAGGCAGAGAGGGAGGAAAAAGAGACAAATAGAAACTTTTTTTTAATTTATGACACTTCTAATGTGTCACCTACTGCTAATGACATTATACTCATCTCTTTATCCTCTTAAAGCTATGAATTAGACACTGTTCTCCATGCAAAAGTATCCCCGTTTAATATTTTTTTATATTCATGTATTTATTTTTGAGAGAGAGAGAGAGAGAACAAGTTGGGGAGGGGCAGAAGAGAGAGACACAGAATGTGAAGCAGGCTCCAGACTCTGAGTTGTCAGCACAGAGCCCAATGCAGGACTCAAATCCACAACTGTGAAATCATAACCTGAGCCAAAGTCAGATGCTTAATGAACTGAGCCACCTAGGCACCCTAAAAGTATTCCCATTTAAAGATAAGGAAACTAAGACATAAAGAGATGGTTCAAAATCACACTACCACATCGCATAATCCTAACCACAGTTGATCTACTTTCTCCCTATGAGAAAAGGCCAACTAACAGCACATATATTAGGAGAAGGGATTGAGTACAGTGAGAAGGGATTGTGCACAATCCCTTTAGTCAAAAAAATGTCACAAAGGACTTGAGGTTTGAAAAGCCTGTCCTTAGGCTTGCAATCTGTATAGTCTGTTGCAACTAAATTCTACCACTGCCCGTTGAAAAATGAAAACAGCCACAGACAATATGTAAACAAATAAGACTGTGTCTCAAAAAACCTTTATTTACTAAAACAGGTGGTAGGCCCATGGGCCATAGTTTCATTACCTCTGCTTTAAAACGTTTGTCTTAATAAAAATGCACAAGATAAACATTTATTCAACCTGAAATTGCATTATAACACAGTGTTTTCATCATGTAAGGCCAAAATCTCAGACCACAAAAAATAAATATAAATTTTGAGGGAATCTATAAAACAACTAGGGAAGAAAAAACACAGAATTTTTGCTTGTCAAAAGTACTGCCAAAAAGACAAGGCATTTCCACTGTTATCCCTTTGGCCAATTTTTGATGAAGAAGTAAATGTTTAAAAAGAGAAAGGAAAGAAAGCCAAATGGCAGTAAGAAAACTGGCTGAAGATTCTAGGAGCCCAAAAGAAAAAAAAAGTAAAACATTTCTGCAAGGAAATAATATATGTAACTACAGCATTATTATCAAAATAGCATATTCTAAACATATGCAAATGTAAAAATTAAAATTTTGCCAACAAATAAGATATAAAAAGTAACCTGGAAAAAGATATATAAGCATGGGGGCAGGGCGGGGGGGGGGGTGGAGGGAAACATCTTCTAATCATATGTAATTCCAAAAGGGAGAAATTCCCAGAATATTCTCATATTCTAATAACGAAAAAATGCATTTCAGATAAATTTTCAGGAAGCACAGAATTTTCCCAATAGTACCATGAGTACCTTCTCAATAGTACTACTAAATCCAATTGAGATTTTTAAAATTTTTAAAGTTTTTAAAGGAGTAACAAAGATTTTAAAGTGTTTAATTATATGCTATTACAACATTAACAAGTATAAAATTCACAAATTCTTAAGTATTCAGACTATAATGACTCATTTCACTTTAGCTATCAATGGGACACTTACTCCTAAAAAAGTGGTATAATATTAAGTATGCTGCTTAAAAAAAAAAGGAAAAACTCAAGAGCCATAATGTTTACCATATTCCTGTTTCATAAAGAAACACTTGTTTATTTTGTATTTGAAACCCCTTCACATCTACTCTATACTTGAGTGTCGATTTATACTCAGATACTTTAAACAGTGATTAAGATATAAATACCTTTAACTGTTATAAGAGAACAAGGTATTCTTTTCCATCAAAATATTATAATTTATATATCTAAATATCTAGTATTTATCTATTTATTCTAGCTCCATGTCAGGCTCTGTGCTGACAGCTCAGAGCCTGGAGCCTGCTTCGGATTCTGTCTCCCTCTCTCTCGCTCTCTGCCCCATCCCTGCTCACATTCTATCTCTCAAAAATAAATGTAAAAAACATAAAACAAATTAAAAAAGAGTAAATAGTTGAGTAGATTAAGAGAGGGAAAGACTCCATTAAGTCTAGACAGAAAAAAAGAGTCTGAAGATAGTAAAGTAGAATGGAGGTGGTAGAGGATCACATTCAGAATTCTCTGCACACTGCAGTACAGGAGATAAAAGTTGGTAAGTAGAAAAAGAAAGAGTCCTCAACTTCAGAGTATTATATATAAAGGAATGTATTTTAAAAGCAAACAGGTAAGTCTTACACTGTAAAATAATATTCTGAATAACTATTATGGGTACAAACAATGCAAGAAGCTTTATATTCATTCTTCACAATCATCACAAAAATCCTCTAAGATACTGTCATTTTCATTTAACAAATGACAAAAATAAAGTTCATATGGATAAATAGCTTATAAAAAGTGAAAATTTTTGACAAATATTAGAGAGTTTTTGTTAAAGTCTTGGAAAAGTTCAAAAAAGGAAGGAATTACTTTAAGCTATTTCTATTACTCTCACTAAAATCCTTTCATCTTCTTACAGTTGGCCATTTTTCTCTCATCCCAACTCTTGCTATTCTCTTTTGAATAGAAAATAGAGCTACTACTAGAAAAGCCCTAGTCATAAGCAGGTAAGTAGGAGTTAACCCAAAGGTTAAATCTAGAAATCAGAATTGTTAAGCAAAGAAAGCAGCAAAGACTTTCTCAAACACAAGCTGAAAGAATTTGCATCAAGATGAAATGGACTACAAAAATATTCAAGGAAGTTCTTCAAACTTAAGTAAAATACGGCTACATGAAAAATTTGATCTATGTAAAGAAATGAAGAATGCCAGAAGTAATTAAATGGGTAAATACAACAGACACTTTATTTTTTAATTTCTTAAAACACTGTTCAAAGCAATCATAATAATAACAGCATACCACTGATTTATAATATATATTGAAGAGTCATAACAACATTAGCACAAATGATGGCAAGGAATAAAGAGAAGCATACTGTTATAGGCATACTAAAGTAAAACACAATATTTACATTATCCATGAAGTGAAATATTATTTAAGTAGATAAATTAAATACGCATATTGGTAACCCTAGAACAGCCACTAAAAAAATGAAGAGATACAGCAAATAAACCAGTAATGAAGATAAAATGTAATGCTCAAATACACTCAGCTAATCCAACAAAGGCAGGAAAAGAAAAAAAGGAACAAGAATTAGCTAGAACAAATAGAAAACAAATAAAAAGACTTGAGACCAATCTTACTAACTACATAAAATGTAAACAATCTAAAACACTCCAATGAATAGGCAGAAATTATCAGACTAGTAAAACCCAACTATAATCTGTCTATATTGCAAACTCAGTTCAGATGTAGACTCAGTAGTTTCTGATTACTAAATATCCCAAGTTTAAAAAAAAAATCATGGCAAAATGAACAAGTTCAAGAAAAAAGAAAATTAGCAGTATCTAATCATCAGAAGAAAAATCAGAGAACCGTTGCATTTTATGAATTGAAAGGGAACCTATAGACTAGCTTGTGAACCAAACAGAAAAACTCGAAGCTGCAGTGTTCTTCGTTATTGTTAATTCCAGACAATACACAGAGATGGCTTAAGGCTAAAAGGGAAAAGAGAACATGGAACCATCAGCAAGCTGAAAAGTACTAAACCAGCATTGTTTTCTGTCTGCAGCATTTTGACATATAAATTATAGTGTCCACAACATGGAATATTATAACTAAGGTTATAGTGGCACTTCTATTACAATCCCGTATATTCACATTCATTCATAACATTCTTAGAAAGTCCTTCATTAAAACAAAAGACTTCATTACTTGTTTGAATTCAAATGTGACTTTTCTTCTTCCTAAGACAGAAGAGCTAGGAGAATAAAAATAGCATTTTCAGCTCAAAAAAAAAAAAAGAAAAAAAACTTCCCAAGGATAAAACACACACAACAGGATCCCTCAAAAACATCAAGCATGGCAAACAAGAATTAAAACTCCTTCATTAAAGTATATAAAAAACTTTTTATTTAACCAAAACCCACTTTACGCCAAGTTCAGTTTTCATATGGCATGTATTTTAAGCTTATACATGACACAATAAAAGATCCTAGTATATGCAATTTTTTTAGCAAGCACAAAGCAGTTTTTTAAAGCAAAAGTACACTCCCAAGGTGGGAGAGCAGGCAGGTTCTACAAGGTGGAACTGGCCCCTAGGTTGCTTTGGGATTGGATATTACTAGGTCTCTCTGGGCTGGAAGGAACTGTGACATACAGTGGGGTGGTCTCTAATGCAAGCTGCTTCCAATCATTTGGGGGAACTCCTTCCACAGGTTGGGAGGGGGCTTTTTTACCCTATGAAGTTTCTACCGGGACTATCACGGCAGCCTTTCTCCACGACAGGTTGGAAGCAAGGGTGCGGGGGGTTAACAGCAGTGCAAATGCATGATTACTCAGGGACAGAGGTGGAAGGGGGAGAGTGTAGGCTCTGCACTTGCGGCTCTCAGTCTGTCAGCCCCAAGGTCTGGGAAGTCATAAGGTCAGGATGTTGTGCCCCTGGGTTTTTGATGTGTAAGCTATTTATCACCATCTTTGCCTCCAGCTCTTGTCTCTATCATTCCCCTTTAAGGATTCAGGACTCTGGCTTGGGGGCAATTCCTTCCACTGCTGGTATCTAGCATGTCCTAACATGTCCTCCTCCCCCACCCCCCTACCCCTGCTCAAGAAATAGGGACCCAAATCACTGGCAAAGAGGGCAATGACCACTCTGGCTGCTTCAAGCTAAGCAGGGCATCAGGGAGTTTGGGTTCACTATTCTTGCTGTCAGGTAGGAAGAATTTCCAGGTACGATATCCATTCACGAGTCTCATGTAGATGAAGGTGTCCTGAGTACAGTCTGGTGGCCTTGGTGTAGTTCCAGTTAAGAGTTTTATTGCTTCTAATCTGCCACATCCATCTTTACTGATGACTCCAGTCCATGGATGGTTACTTGTTGCAGTGAGGCCAAATGGAGTAGAGGACCCCTTCAGTCCATCACCATGTGTGGGGTAGCAGTTTCTGAACTGGGTGTCCTTTTACCTCAAGGGCAGTTAGCCACGCAGTGTCCTGTCTGCTGACATTTAGGACATTGGGGGTGGGGGGGGGGGGTCTCTTACTCGGATATTTTCATGCCCAGTCCTCCTGCAGATCAGGCATTTTCCTGATCCCTTTTTTAGGACGCAGTTGGGCATTTTTGAAGCAGGTTTGGCCCTACAGGGCCGCTAGCAATTGGGCCTGACTGCCATATTTCCTTTTCTCTTTCTTCCAAGCCTTAGCCTCTTCCTCTTGGTCCCTGTTGTGTAAGACATTAGATGATGCTGAAAGAAGTTTTTTAACACTGGGGCCCAGGTTCTCTTACCAGTTTTGGCAGATTCCGCCTGATATTTGGCAGACTAAGAGAAGAATTTGCCTTTTAGGATGACCGTTCCCTCAAAAGACTGTAGATCACGGTTAATATATTTAGTCACAGCCTCAGAGTCTTTCTAGAAAGGCAGTAGAATTCTCATTTGGCTCCTGGGTGACTATAGCCACCTTAGAGTAGCTGATAGCTTTTTGTCCACTGGCTTTTAACCCTGACTTAACACAGATGAGAAACTGATCCCACTTCCATCTTTCTGAAGGTTGGTCATAATCGCATCCTGGATCCACAGGCAGGGACAGCAGTCTCTCCTACTGGGTATCTGGTATCAGAGAGGTGAAGACTGTTAGCATACACCCTGGCTTCCTTAAGAACCATTCCCTTTTGGGTCACTGGAAGAGCCTGTCCAAAGATGATCATCATTAAAGAACTAGA
This sequence comes from Panthera tigris, assembly GCF_018350195.1. Classification (NCBI taxonomy): domain Eukaryota; kingdom Metazoa; phylum Chordata; class Mammalia; order Carnivora; family Felidae; genus Panthera; species Panthera tigris. Next base: position 44,806,086 of record NC_056676.1, on the reverse strand, counting down.
TCATTATAACATTATCTTCCAAACAGAGGAAGGGATAGATGTGTTATAAAAGGTCACGAAGAGAGGAGGGAGAGTTAAGATGGCAGAGAAGTAAGAGAACCAGAATTTCCCTTGTCCCACAAACACAGTAGTATTGAGGTCAGAACACTTGGAATTTCAGGAATCCAGGCTACTGAGTGACAGAAACATCTCCACCAATGTACGGAGACAGCTTGGGGGACAAAGATGCATGTTTGCAAATTGAGACAGATAAAACGGGCAGCGTAGGCACAGAAAGAGGGAACACCTCTGGTCAAGAGACAAAAGGAAGAGAAAGAGAGGCTGTGGAAGTGTGGGATTGTATTTGGACAAGAGAAAAACCTGTCCAGACCACAACCAGGGATCAAAAAATCCAGAGAGCCAGTTTCTACCTTCCAAACAGACTTAGGAGTCAAGATCAGAGTTCTCAGGGCTGTGCAACTTTATCCGGACTGAACCCACAGCTGTGTGTGTGCGCCCAGCAGGGAGGGGAGCAATCTGGGGGGTGCACTGGGAGACAGAAGTCCCTCCCTTGAGTCTATGGGAAGAGGGTAAGACATCAGGTTTTGAATTCCAGCTGAGCGCCTAGGAGAGGCGGGAGACTGTGGTGGAGCAGGTCAAGCTGGCCCACCCGTGCTGCTCTGTGAAAACTGCCTGAACAGCATGGTTTGAGACACCCAGTCTGGGAGGAGAGATTAGGGTGTTGCTATTTTTCTCCCCATCACCAACACGATGGGGCTTCAGAGAACAGGTCAGCGACCCCCAGTGGAACCAGGACCCACTTACACCAAACCCCGCCCCTCTGTGCCTGTTAGCTGCTTATCTACTGGAGACTGACACTAACCAAACTAGAAGGCCTCTCCTGCAGACCAACACAGCCACCAGTTCCAACGTACCAACAGACAACTGTCCTGTGGTTTTGCATTTTCTGATTTGGTTTTTGGTCAATTCTTATTATATATATATGTATACTTTTCTTCTTTCTCTATTGTTTGTTTAATCAGGCATTTTGACTATTCTTTTTACACCTTTTCTATATCTCCTCTTCTTTATTTTCCTCTCTCTCTCTCTCTCTCTCTCTCTCTCTCTCTCTGTCTGGATTGAGACTTACAGTTTCTTTGATTCTCTTCCTGGTCCTTTTTTTCTGCCCCTGTCATTTCTCTTTGTATGGGATATGCTTCTTCTTCCCCTCTCCCCCTTTTCCAATTTTTCCAGAGTTACTTCAATGAACAAATTAAAGCATACACAATGAAAGGTCCAAATCACCAACCACTACAAGTAGGAAGATAAAGCAACCAGAGTCACAACAACAAAGTGCAAGCGACACACTGCAAAAACATTTCCTGAAGTGCCAGGCCCTGGACAGAAAAGTACTCACAGGTGCAAGGCATATAACAAGCTATTAAAACACATAAAAGACAGAAAATTAGCCAAAATGATGAAATGGAAGAATTTTCCTCAAAAAAAATTCCAGGAAGAAATGACAGCCAGAGAATTTCTCAAGAAGGATATAAACAATATATCTGAATATGAATTTAGAGTAACAGTCATGAGACTAATAGCTGGGCTTGAAAAAAGCATAGAAGACAAGAGAATCTATTGCTCCAGAGATCAAGGACCTAAGAAACAGTCATGAGGAATTAATAAATGTTATAAATGAGATGCAAAAAAAAAACCAAAAACAAAAAAAAACAAAAAAAAACAACCAGATGCAGTGACAGCAAGGATGGAAGAACTAGAGGGGAAAATAGGTGAAATAGAAGATAAAATTATGGAAAATTATGAAGCTGAGAAAAAGAGGGATAGGAAATTACTAGATCATGAAGGGAGAATTAGAGACCTAAGTGATTCAATGAAATGCGGTAATATCCGTATCATAGAAGTTCCACAAGAAGGAGACAGAGAGAAAGGGACAGAATGTTTATTTGAACAAGTTATTTCTGTGAACTTCCCTAATCTGGGGAAGGAAACAGATCCAAGTACAGGAGGCACAGAGAACTCCCTTCAAAAAAATCAACGAAAACAGATCAACACCATGACCTATCATAGTGAAACTGGCAAAATACGAAGATACAGACTTCTGAAAGCAGCTAGGGACAAACGGGCCTTAACCTACAAGGGTAGACACATAAGGGTATTAGCAGACCTGAACTCTGAAACTTGCCAGGCCAGAAGGGAGTGGCATGAAATATTCGATGTGCTGAATAGGAAAAATATGCAGCTAAGAATCCTTTATCCAGCAAGGCTGTCATTCAGAACAGAAAGAGATAAAAGACCTCCCAGACAGAACAATAACAAAAACGAAAACATAAACTAAGAAGTTCATGACCACTAAACCGCCCTGCAGGAGATCCTAAGGGGGACTCCGTGAGTGAAAAGCAGCAAAGACTACAAAGGACTAGAGACATCACCACAAGTATGAAACCCACAAAGAACACAATGACATTAAATCTGTATCTTCCAATAATCACTCTGAATGTAAATGGACTAAATGCCCCGATCAAAAGACACAGGGTGTCAGAATGGATTAAAAAAAAAAAAATCCATCTATATGCTGCCTACAAGAGACTCATTTTAGACCTGAGGACACCTGTAGATTCAAAGTGAGGGGATGAAGAACCATCTACCATGCTACTGGATATCAAAAGAAAGCTGGAGTAGTCATACTTGTATCAGGCAAAGTAGATTTTAAACCAAAGTCTATAACAAGATATAAAAAGGGGCATTATATCATAATTAAGGAGTGTAACCATCAAGAAGAGCTAACAACTGTAAATGTTTATACCCCCAATGTTCAAGAACCCAAATATGCAAACTAATCAGAAACATAAGTAAACTTATTGATAATACTGAAATTGTAGGTGACGTTAATACTCCACTTACAACAATGGACAGATCATCTAGGCAGAAAAATCAGTAAGGATACATCGGGGCCTTGAATGATACACTGGACCAGTTGGACTTAACAGATATACTCAGAACATATCATCCAAAAGCATCAGATTACACACTCTTCTCGAGTGTACATGGAACATTCTCCAAAACAGATCACATGCTGGGTCACAAATCAGCCCTCAAACATAAAAGGATTGAGATCACACCATGCATATTTTCAGATCACAACATTATGAAACTTGAAATCAACCACACGAAAAAATTTGGAAATCATCCAAATACATGGAGGTTAAAGAACATCCTACTAAAGAATAATGGGTCAACCAGGAAATTAAAAAATTTAAAAATATACAGAAGCAAATGAAAATGAAAACACGACAGTCCAAACCCTTTGGGATGCAGCAAAGGCAGTCCTAAGAAGAGGAAAATACATTGCAATCCAGGGCTACCTCAAGAAGCAAGAAAGATCCCAAATGAAGACCCTAACCTCACGCCTAAAGGAACTAGAAACGGAGAAGCAAAGAAAACCCTAAGCCAGCAGAAAAGAAGAAATAATAAAGATCAGAGCAGAAATAAGTAACATAGAATCAAAAACAAATAGAACAGATGAATCCAAGAGCTGGTTTTTTGAAAGAATAAACAAAAGTAATAAACCCCTAGTCATACTTCTCAAAAAGAAGACAAAAGACCCAAAAAGATAAAATCACATATGAAAGAGGACAGATCACAACCAATACCACAAAAATACAAACAATTATTAGAGAATACTATGAAAAATTATATGCCAACAAACTAGACAATCTGGAAGAAATGGACAAATTCCTAGACACCCACACACTACCAAAACTCAAACGGGAACAAACAGAAAATTTGAACAGACTCATAACCAGCAAAGAAATTTAATCGGTTATCAAAACTCTCCCAACATCAGGGCGCCTGGGTGGCTCAGTCCGTTGAGCATCCGACTTTGGCTCGGGTCATGATCTCGCGATTTGTGAATTTGAGCCCCGCGTGTGGCTCTGTGCTGGACAGCTCAGAGCCTGGAGCCCCCATCGGATTCTGTGTCTCCGTCTCTCTCTGCCCCTCCCCTGCTCACATTCTGTCTCTCTCTCTCAAAAATAAATAAGCTGAAAAAAATTTTTGAAAACAAAATTGAAAAAAAAAAACAAAACAAAACCTCTCCCAACAAATAAGAGTCCTGGGCCAGATGGCTTCCTAGGGGAATTCTACCAGACATTTAAAATAGAGTTACTACCTATTCTTCTCAAGCTGTTCCAAAAAACAGAAATGGAAGGAAAGTTTCTGGACTCAATCTATGAAGCCAGGATTACCTTGATTCCCAAACCAGAGACCCCACTAAAAAGGAGAATTACGGGCCAATATCTCTGAAGAACATGGATGCAAAAATTCTCAACAAGATACTAGCAAATCAAATTCAACAGCATATAAAAAGAATTATTCACCCAAAAAACAAACAATCCAGTGAAGAAATGGGCAGAAGGCATGAATAGACACTTTTCCAAACAAGACATCCAGTTGGCCAACAGACACATGAAACAATGTTCAACATCACTCATCGTCATGGAAATACAAATCAAAACCAGACTGAGATACCACCTCACACTGGTCAGAGGGGCCAAAATGAACAAATCAGGAGACTATAGATGCTGGAGAGTATGTGGAGAAACAGGAACCCTCTTGCACTGTTGGTGGGAATGCAAACTGGTGCAGCTGCTCTGGAAAACAGTGTGGAGGTTCCTTCCTCAAAAAATTTAAAATACATCTACCCTATGACCCAGCAATAGCACTGCTAGGAATTTACCCAAGAGATACAGGAGTGTTGATGCATAGGGGCACTTGTACCCCAATGTTTATAGCAGCAGTTTCAACAATAGGCAAACTATGGAAAGAGCCTAAATGTCCATCAACTGACGAATGGATAAAGAAGATGTGATTTTTATATACAATGGAATACTACTTGGCAATGAGAAAATGAAATCTGGCCATTTGCAGCAATGTGGATGGAACTGGAGGGTATTATGCTAAGCGAAATAAGTCAGAGAAAGACAGATATCATATGTTTTCACTCATATGTGGATCTTGAGAAACTTAACACAGACCATGCGGGAGGGGAAGGGGTAAGAAAAGTTACAAACAGGGAGGGAAGCAAACCATAAGAGACTCTTAAATATAGAGAACTGAGGGTTGATGGGGGGGGGGGGGAGGGGAAAGTGGGTGATGGGCATTGAGGAGGGCATTTGTTGGGATGCGCACTAGGTGTTGTGTGGAAACCCATTTGACAATAAATTATAGAAAGGAAAGAAAGTATTCACCATGATCAAGTGGGATTCATTCCTGGGCTGCAGGGCTGGTTCAATATTCATAAATCAATCAACATCATACATCACGTTAATAGAAGAAAGGATAAGAACCATATGATCCTGTCAATAGATGCAGAAAAAGCTTTTGACGAAATACAGCATCCTTTCTTAATAAAAATCCTTAAGAAAGTCAGGATGCAAATACTCACTGTGAAAACTAAATTAACACTTAAGAATTGAAATAATATGGAAAATGCTTATGTGTTCATTAGAAGGTAGAAGAAAAAATTGTATACATTAATAAGAGCTGTATTACCTTTTGTTAATGCAAGAAAAGGGCTCGTTTAATCCATGTTTAAAAGGACTCTAATATTTTACCACAGTTTTTAAAAATTTTTAAATATATATCAAATACATATCAAAAGGAAGAAAATGGATTATCTTTCAATTGTGATGTTATATGTAAGATGCTTTCGCTACTTTTCTTCAATTTGCAAATTTCCATTAAAAATATGTAAGCTTTGTAACTGGTAAAAAATAATCTTTTTTAAATAAAAAATTAAAATAATCTGGAGAGTGATTTATGATTTATTCTATTTTTTCTTACTATAGCTGTACAAAGTAGATTACAGGTATTCTCTCCCCCAATAAGTGAAAATAAAATCAAATTCTATTTGCTTATCCAACGTCATATGTCCAGTATGTGGAAAGAAATAAACCATACTCATTGCCCTTGAAGTTTTCCAATTTAGGCAGAGAGATATTCATTAAAAAAAAAAAAAAAAAAAAAAAAAAAAATTAGAAGATAAAGTTCTATCATTATCAGCAAGAAAGTAGTAGCAAATTAAAGCTAGAATATGTCTTTTTAAATAATACCTGGCATCATAAGGAATTACACTAGATAGGCAGAACAAAAATGTTTTAAATGATGATGTCAAGCTAAACAGCTTATCCACATGTCAAAACAGAGCTTCAATAGAATTTAAGAACACAAATCATTTTTACCTAAGTAAATTAAACATTTAAAACATCTACTGCTTTACAAATGATGGGCTTTTTTATTATATTGTTATAGCTACATAAAAATATCAACACAATACTTCAGTTTGGAAAAATGTCAAACTCTATACATAAACTGTAATATCTAATTTTGCATATCTTGGGAGATTTTTATCACTGCCAATTGCAAACAATAATAAAGCAAGTGAAATTAAATACAATATTCTCTTTTTGCCTTTTCATGTAATACAAGTAAAATTCAATGTTGTCAGAGAGAATAACACACAACTATTATATACAATTTCTGATCATCTATGTGCCAATCAAAGAGAATAGCAGTGTTGAAACGCAATGGAAAACTAAGAAGAATTTGTATTTAATTTTTGATTACATTAATTGAAATTTTTTTGTAGATTTGCCTCTATTAAATTTTCTTATGCTAATATTAAAATTAGTCAAAGTTCTCTAGAGAATATAGGAAAGCCAAGGGCAAAACATAAATTGTGAAATTCACCAATCAAGTAGATTACATAAATAGTGAGGAATTGAATTTTCCAATGGATTTTTACATGAGCAAAAGACAGTTTAAGATACCGCTTATACTAAACTTAAAGGTATTCTAACTTGCCAATATATTAATGGGAATAGAGCATCTGGACTTATTAATAAGACAACAAAAATGGTACTCAAATCTTTCTCATCTACTACCCATGTGTATAAATAAATTGCTTATTAGACTTCTTTAGAGGCTACCATAATAAATAATACAGTGTCAGTATGGCAAGCTACAAATGATTTAGAGAAACTGAAATAGGAGAGAAGAGAAGTGATCCAGGAGGAAAGGCTAAAAGGATTGAGAACTGTAGAAGCAACAGGAAAGTAGCCATTAATAAATTTTAAGCACAAGAATTAAGCAATCCAGCCAACAATTTAGGAATATCATTCCTAGAGGCAGTGTGAAAAATGATGCCTTAAATATTCAAGAGATAGTATGGGCGCCTGGGTGGCTCAATCAGGTAAGTGTCCAACTTCGGCTCAGGTCATGATCTCGCAGTTTGTGAGTTCGAGCCCCATGTCAGGCTGACAGCTCAGAGCCTGAAGTCTCCTTCAGATTCTATGTCTCCCTCTCTCTCTGCCCATCTCCTGCTCCCTCTCTCTTGCTTTCTCCCAAAAATTAATAAACATTAAAAAAACTTTTTTCAACGTTTTTTATTTATTTTTGGGACAGAGAGAGACAGAGCATGAACGGGGGAGGGGCAGAGAGAGAGGGAGACACAGAATCGGAAACAGGCTCCAGGCTCCGAGCCATCAGCCCAGAGCCTGATGCGGGGCTCGAACTCACGGACCGCGAGATCGTGACCTGGCTGAAGTCGGACGCTTAACCGACTGTGCCATCCAGGCGCCCCTAAAAATTTTTTTAAAAAAAGATAGTACAGCAGTAGAATCCAGAGATTGATGAATAAATGAGTAACAGCAATGCAGAAAATTAAGGATGGCCTCGGGGTTTCTGGTTTTGATTGAAGGCAATTAATGGAACTGTTCACTCAAATAGGAAAAATATATAAGGAGAAAAAGGATTTGAGGTTTAAGATTAATTCAATTTGGAATATTCTATAGGACATACAAGCAAAGATCCGTTTTGCTCTTGGTGTTAGAACTCAGAAAGTAAGACTGGACTCTCAGATAGAATTGTATAAATTAAGCACATATAATAACTAAATCTACAGGGAATAAAGTTATCCAAGGACAGAAGAGGATTAAAATATTGAACATGTAGGAAACTCCAACTTAAATTTTGGAATGGGTGGCAGAAGTCACAAGACAAGCCAGAGAAAGGGTGCAAGAGAGACAGGGAAAGAATCAGAGGAACCACCAAAGTGAAGTTATCAGAAACAGATCAAAAGTATCAACTATCCCAGTTGAATGATGATTAAAAAGTAAATGAAAAGTGTCCACTGTATTTTGCAACAGTGATGGACTACTGACCACTGCTGAAGTGTTTACAATGGCATCATGGAGGCATATTCAGTAAAGTGTAAATATTAACTTCTAAATTTAAAAAAGGGTAGAAAGATTGATACAGATTAGAAGTGGATAAAACCTTCTCTACTTATAGATGACAGGATTGTCTAAGAAATGATTACGAATCCAGAAATAAACTCTATAGACAATTCTATAGATTTTCAGTAAGGGTTGTAAGAGCATTCAATGGGCAAGGAATGGACCCTTCAACAAATGATCAGATAACTAGATAACCATACACAAAAAAATAAAGTTGGACCTTTATACAAAATTTAACTCAATATGGATTGACAATTGAAATATAAGAACTAAAAATTTAAATCTCTTAAAACATAGGGGGAGATTTTCATGACCTTAGATACAGCAATGGATTCTTAGGACATCAAAATCATTAGCAACAAAAGCAAAAAATGGTTATATCAGACTTTATCGAAATTAAAAACTCTTGTGCAAAGGAAATTATCAAACAACCTACACAATGGGAGAAAATACTTGCAAATGATATCTACTAAGGCCCTAGTATCCAGAATATATAAAGAATTCAAAACTCAACAACAAAAGACAACCCAATTTAAAACCAGCCAAGAGCAAATAAAAGATGTTCAACATTGTTAGCACATTGGTAAAAAGAAAAAGAAAAATCCTGACTGAATGGAAATAAAGGGAAGACATGTATGCTCTGAATTATAGAAATTCTCTAGATCTCAGGAAAGTTCTACTAGGGGGAGTAGACACTGGTATAGAATCCAAGAAAGATTTACTATTCTACACTGAAAAAAATAATTCTGAAGCCTTTTGTCATAAGCAGACATTCAAATTAAAACAGCTGTGTCCTATCTTTGATTTTATTTTTTCATATGTATTTTGAATGAGAGAGAGAGTGCGCGCGCGCACATGCATGAGCAGGGGGGTAGGAATAAGAGGGAGTCAGAGAATCCCAAGCAGGCTCTGTGCTGTCAGCACAGAGTCTGATGCAGGGCTCAATCCCACAACTGTGAGATCACAACCTGAGCCAATACCCAGAGTTGAACATTTAATTAACTACGTCACCCAGGCACCCCCCCCCCATCTTTGATACTAGTTTGATCTGACACAGACCTTCTAAAAAACAAAATAAACCTGAAAGATGAAACTATAAAAAGTGTTGAAGCAACACTACACAAAATGTCACAATTAAGAGTAACAACATATCATGGCTCAATCAGGCCACCAAAATCTATAGACCATCAGGACTAATTTTTTTCTTAGTAATACTTCAAATCAAATCAATCCTGGATGTGTTCAACATTTGGGTCCCAAGAATTAAACTAAATCCTACTTTCAACCTATGCAAATGCAAGTATGGTACAGAAAGGTAAAACAAACCTATTGCATTACCAAACTTTTCCAAACTTAGGGCAGGAGTTTTCATCACTCAATGACTGCTGAATATCTGAGAAAAATCTTAGAGGAAATTAATTTGTTGCTTAAAAGACTCAGAAGATATTGTAACCACATACGTAGGAATTAGAATAGGAAATTACGCAAGTTTAATATACTGTACAGCAAATCTAAAAGCCCAAATATTAATGAACCAAAATTTGATTTAAAATAAACTGATTACTGGCTTTTGATCTAAACATGTGTTTAAGAAAAGTGTACTTATGGGAATCAGAAAACAATTTCTGAGTTACAATGACAAACATGAAAATATTTTCACTTTAGTTCACATTCTAGCAGAACCTGCAGGTACATGAAATAATAGTACCTACATTTTTCAAAAGACGTGACAGATGATTCTGCAAACTTAAAGGATGACATCAACCATTAGAAAGCATTATGCCTATAATTAAGTAACAAAACCTGCTGAGATGATTTTCAAGCAAATTAAGCCAACAAAAGAAAAGCATTGAGAGTGTATATAAGGGACAGTGAAATCAGATGGCAGAGTAGAAGATACCAGCACCAACATTCAACCCCCCATAAAAACAACAATTAAACGACAGCTATCCACAAATGAAAACATCCCTGGAAGGGCACCAGAGTCCAATTAAGAACCTAGAGCAACACAGTGGAGAAAGAGAGAAAGAGAAACAGAGAGAAAGAAAGAACGAAAGAAAGAGCGAGAAGAAGAAAGAGAGAAAGAGAGAGACAGAAGGAAGAATCTAGAAAAAGAAATCACCAGGGGGATCAGCTTAGAGATGTCTGCAGAGAGCTGACAAAGAAGGGCAGCTGTTTTCAGTATCAGCCACAATATGGATCCCATCATCTTTTGCAACTGAAGACCTCAAGGGCCCTCAGGACAGCCATAGACTCCCCCCAGTTTTTGCAGTTGAGGGCTCCATATATTATTTTTTGGAGGACTCCAGCACCCTGCTCCATAGGACATGGGCAAGCTTTTGTCACATGACCAACTGCTGTCACCACCACAAACCCCTGGGAGAAGACAGCTGCACTGCTCCCCGATGGAGCTGCTACTGTGCGGCTCCAGAACCAGGGCTGCAACTGTACCCCCAAAACTCAAGGAAACCTCAGACTCCATAGCCACATCTGCTCCATGTAGGTCTACACATCTGACCCTGGCTCCATGCATGATGCCACTCAAGACCCTGGTAACACAGCTGTTCCAAGTATACCCCTATCTCAGGTACTAGAAAGAGCCAGCACCCCTGCAGGCCAGCCAGCACCTAGGACCCTAAAGCCAGCATCTTTCCTCACAAACCTGTGAAGACCTCCGCTCCACAACACTCACTGCATGCCCACATCTCGAATTTCAAAGCCACCACCAATGCAAGCCACCCAAAGACCTGGACTCCATCATCTCTGTGGTTCCCCCACAGGCACCTTTCCATCAGATGTTGATTCAAAGGCACACGCTAATCAGGCCTGGCGCCAAATCGTATACTTTCAACCATGACAAGCCCCATCAGAGAAGAGGTATCAGAGTTCCCCAGGAGCATTTGCCTCTGAACACCCCAACGCCCTTGCCATGGCTGTTGACACCACAGCAATATGCCATTGAGGCCTCCTGCAACCTTTACTGATGCTGACCTCAGCTGATTGAGCTGCACAGACTATAAAACTAGGCCTGCCACAGACCAAAACTACCTCATTTCAGCCAGCCAGAGCCCTTGTACCCACCCACAGGTAAAGGTCTTCCCCTACCAAAATCATTCTGTATAGAAGAGACGACTGCTTCAAACATGTACGCATCAATGTAAGTCTATAAGAACACACACACCCCAAGGAAACAGGACATCACCAATAGAACAAATTTTCTAGTAACCAATGACAAAGAAATGGAGATCTACAAATTTCCAGAAAAAAAAAAGTTTTAAAGAATTGTTCTAAGGAAGTTCAGTGAACTATAAAAGAAGACAAAAACTCAATGAAATCAGGAAGACAAAATGTGAATAAGGAGTTCAACAGAAAGACAGAAATCATGAGAAAAGAACCAAGCAAAGTCTGGAGTTGAAGAATACAATAATTTAAAAAATTTAATACAGAATATCAACACCGGATTTGATCAAGCAGGAGGATCTGTGAACAAATCATCTGAAATGGACCATTCAGAGGAAGAAAAGTAAAAAAGAATTTAAGAGTGAAGTAAACTATGTGAATTAAAAGATACCATAAAGCAAAACAATACTGACATTATTGAAGTGCCAGGAGAAGAGCAGTAAAAGGACAGAAAGCTTAAAGAAATAATAGCAAAAACTTCCCAAATGGAAGTAAAGATATGGACTTCCAGGAACATGAAGCTCATAGGTCTCCATACAGATTCAACTTGAACAGGACTTCAACAAAAGCCTATTACAATAGAACAGTCAAAAATTAACAACAAAGAGAAAATTTTGAAAGCAGCAAGAGAAAAGAAATTAATTTCATATATAAAAAAAAAAAAAAACATAAGGCTATCAGTGGATTTCTCAACCAAGAGAGAGTGGGATGATATATATTCAAAGCACTGAATATATCTTGTTTGGCAACCAGGCAAAGCTATTCTTCAGAAATGGTCAAGAGTTTCCTAGACCAAAGAAAAAAACAGGAGGGGCGGGGGGGGGGGGGGGGGGGGGAGGAGTAGGTTAGGGACTTCATCACTAGATCTGCATTAGTTAAAAAGGAATTCTTCAAGAGGAAAGGAAAAGAGGTTAAATAGAGAACATGAAAACCTATTCAAGTATAAAGCTCACTGGTAAAGTACATCAACTAAGAATACTCTAACACTGTAACAGTAGTGTGTACAAATCACTTTACTATGAAGGTTAAAAGACAAAATCTTAACAATATAGCTACAGCAATTTGTTAATAGATACACTATATAAACAATGTCAATTGTGACATCAAAAACAAAATATGGGAGGGTAGTGATGAAAGGGTAACATTTTTGTATATGATAGAAGTTAAGCCTTTATCAGCTTAAAATAGATTATAACAGAGGTGCCTGAGTGGCTCAGTCACTTGAGCATCCAACTTCAGTTCAGGTCATGATCTCATGGCTTCTGAGTTTCAGCCCTGAATTGGGCTTGCTGCTATTAGTGCAGAGACTGCTTTGGATCTCTGTCCCCCTCTCTCTCTGCCCCTCCCCTGCTCACACTCTCTCAAAAAATAAATAAATAAATAAATAAGCATTTAAAAAAGTAGATTATAACAGTTTTATGTAAGTTCATGATCACATAAAACAAAAACATATTATTATATACACAAAAATAAAGAGAAAGGCATCAAAGCATGCCACTATAGAAAATCATCAAAACTCAAAGGAAGAGAGAAATAGACAAAGGAAATGCAAAACAATCAGGAAACAATAAGATGTTAGCAATAAGTCCACACTTATCAATAATTACTTTAAAGGTAAAGTGAATAAATTCTCCACTCAAAAGAAATGGAATGACTAAATGGATGAAAAAAAGGGGAGGGGGGGGACTAGGTGGCTCAGTCAGTTAAGTGTCTTGATTCTTGATCTCAGCTCAGGTCTTGATCTCAGGGTCCCTGAGTTCAAGCCCTCCATTAGCACCACACTAGGCATGAAACCTACTTAAAAAAAAGACAGAGGGAGAGAAAAAAAAGGCCCAACTATATGCTGCCTAGAACAGACTCACTTCAGCTTTAAGCACACACAGAGGCTCAAAATTAAGGGATGGAAAAAGACATTTGGTGCAAGTGGAAACAAAAACATAGCAGGGGTAGGTATAATTATAATTAGACAAAGTAAACTTTAACTCAAAAACTGTAACAAAAGACACTGATAACAGGGTCCATTCATCAAGAGGATATAATCCCTGTAAATATATATGTACCCAATATTAAAACACCTAAATGTATCAAACAAATATTAACACATCTGTAGGCAGAATTATACAGCAACACAATACTAGTAGGAGACTTCAATACCCCACTTTCAACAATGGACCCAGAGACAAAAAAATCAATAAGGAAATACTGAACATGAACTATACTTCACACCAAATGGAACTTACAAACATATACAGAACATTTTATCAAACAACACAATACACATTCTTCTGTGCACATCCAGGATAGAACACATTGTTAGGTCACAAAACAAGTATTAACAAATTTAGGAAGACTGAAATCAAGACCGAAATCATACTAAGTATCTTTTCCAACCACAATGAAATCAGAAATCAAGAACAGGAGGAAAGTTGCAAAATTCACAAATATGTGAAAATTACACAAGCATGCTTCTGAAACAATGTGTCAAAACAAGACTTCGAACATGAAATAAAAACTAACAAGATACAACCAAAAATGCAAGCACAACATACCAAAAAATTATGAATGCAGCTATAGCAATTCTAAGTGGGTAGTTTACACAAATAAGTAGCTACTTCAGAAAAAACAAAGATTGCAAATAAACAACCCAATGTTATACTTCAAGGAACCAGAAAAAGAAACTAAGCCCAAAGACAGCAGAAGGAAAGAAATAACAATGATCAGAGCAAAAATAAGTAAAATAAAAACTAGGAAGACAAGAGAAAAAGATCAACAAAATAAGTTGGCTTCTTAAAAAGAATTGACAAGCCTTTCGCTAGAAAAGACCAATAAAAATAATCCAAAATTAAAGAGGACACTTTATAACTGATACCACAGAAATATAAAGGATCATAAGAGACTACTATGAACAATTATACACCAACAAATTGCATAACCTAGAAGGAGTGAATACATTTCTAAAAACATAACCTAGAAACATAAATCATAAAGAAAATAAAATCTGAATAGACCCACAACTAGTTAGGATGTCTATCAATAATCTAAAATGTCCCAAAATTCAGAGGGGAAAATGGCAGCAGAGGAGGAGGACCCAAGGCTCACCTCATCCCACAAATACAACTAAATAACTATCAAATCATCCAAGTGTGCGTTGGTAGTATAGTGGTGAGCATAGCTGCCTTCCAAATCATCCTAAATACCCCAGAAATCAATCTGAAGACTGGCAGAACAAATTCCACAACTAAAAGTAGTAAAGAGGCCACACTGAAGAAGGTAGGAAATACAGATACAGAGTTTGGGAAAGAAATGGATGATAGCCACTGCTGTAGTAGGAAATGAGCCCCAGTTATGGAGAAGGGTAAGAGACAAACAAGCACACAGGGGAGCACAGGAGGAAAATGAATCTCCATAGCAATTGACTTAGAAAGCAAGAGGGCTCAAATTTCTTTGGGTTCTGGCAACGAGCAGGGCTTAAAGCCTAGAATTTTAAAGGTCAGTGTGCTTGGCTCTGGGATAGCTCAGAGGACATTGAGGCTGCTCTTGGAAAAAAAGGCAGGGCAAACAGCCTACAGACATACAGCATGGAAACATCAGATCTCAAGAGTGCCTGGGGCACCCAGTGTGAAGATTAGTTGCTCATCTTGGAGATTGTCCCAGAGAGGCAACATTCAAGGAGACCCCACCAGGAATACAGAGGCTGGCAGGCACCATTTCTCTCCCCTGCCACTCAGCTTGAGCACAGAACCACCTGCAGAACCAGCTCAGCGCCCACATTCAATACTTAACCCTTACACAAAGCCCCACCCACAACACTTCTGTGCAACCACCCTTCCCAGTCACACTTTCGTCAGAGTGGAGGGCCCCCTTCCCCAAAAGACCAGCCCAAACCCCTGCCAACACTGTCTCCTGACTCAGGAATGCTGCAAGTCTTCAGTTCCAGCAGCAGAGGCAACAAGTCTCATTTCAGAGGCAGACCACAGCACACCTCGTTAAAACACATCATATGCAGGCCAGGGACCAAACACTGCCCACAAAAGGCAAAGAGAGAGCCTCTGAAGATGACTGGCCTGAAAGATAAAGCAGCCAGGACTAAACAGCAGGGCACATGAACCACACACTGGAGACATTCCAGGAAGCACCATGCCCTGGGGAACAGGGAATACTACGCAACTGGGCACTACAAAAATCTCTTTTTAATAAGGCTTTACGAAAAGAACAGGAGATATAACTGCCTTTCCTAACACACAGAAAAAGGCACAGAGACTGAGACAAAATGAGAAGCCAGAGAAATTCATCCCAATTGAAATAACAAAAGAAGGCCACAGCCTCTGGTCAAAGCAAAACAGAGAAAAGTAACACAGCTAAATAAAAGTATTTAAAGCAATGATCATAAGAATACTCATGGGAGTTAAGAAAAGAGTAGAGGACATTAGTGAGACCATTAACACAGATATAAGGAATAACATAACAAAGATAAAGGGTACAGTAAGCCAAATGAGAAACACCTGATGTAATGAATGGGCTGGAAGAAGCAAAGGAATGAATGAATGACACAGAAGAAAAGTAATAATAGTGATCAAAGTGAATAAGAGAGAAAAAGTAATTACGTAAAATGAGAATAGACTTAGGAACCTCAAGTGACTCCACCAAACAATAATATTCATATCACAGGAGAGCCAGAAGAAGAGAGACCAAAGAGGACAGAGAGTTTATTTGATGAAATAATACCAGAATTCTTCCCTAATTTAGGGAAGCAAAAGAGGTCCAGATCAAAGAGGCACAGAGAACACTCAACAAAATCAACAAAAGCAGATCCAAACCAAGATGTATTGTAATTAAGATGGCAAAATATAATAAAGAAATATTAAAAGGACCAAGACAAGGGGCATGTGGCTAGCTCATCTGGTAAAGCATACAAGTCTTGATCTTGGGGTTGTCCTGAGTTCAAGCCCCACGCTGAGTCTACAGCTTACTTAAATAAAAAAAGAAACTCTAGGAGAACCTGGGTGGCTCAGGTGGTTAAGCGTCCTACTTTGGTTTCAGCTCAGGTCATGATCTCATGGTTTTGTGGGTTCGAGCCCTACACGGGACTCCATGCTGACAGGGCAGAGCCTGCTTGGAGTTCTCCTCCCTTTCTCTCCACCCCTCCTTTACTCACACTGTCTCTCTCTCAAAATAAATAAACTTAAAAAAAAAAAAAAAAAAAAAAACTCTAAAATAACAACAATACTTATTAAAACAAGAAAGCAGCAAGACAAAAGAAGACAGTTACATACAAAGGAAACCCCAAAACGCTATCTGTGGATATTTCAGCATAAACTTTCTATGGCAGAAAAGAATGGCAAGTTATATTCAAAATGCTGAATGGGAAAAACCTGCAGTCAAGAATACTCTATATAGAAAGGCTACAATTTAGAATAGAAGGAAAATAAGAGTTTCTCAAACAAAAACTAAAGGAGTTCATGACAACTAAACCAGCCCTACAAGAAATATTAATGGGGAACTCTGGAAAGGCCAAAAATGACAGTATGAAGGCAGAAAACACAAAAGCAATAAAAATGAATATTTCTGTAAAATAGCAGTCCAGAAACTCACTAAATAAAAGGATGTAAAATATGACAGCATATACATAAAACATGACGAGGAGAGGAGTAAAAAATGGGTTCAAACTTCAACACCTATTAACTTAATATAGACTGCTATATGCAGAATATGTTACAGATAAACCTAATGACAACCACCAATTAAGAACTAATAAATATGCAGGGAATAAAAAGAAAAAAAGCCAAATACAGTACTAAGAAAATAATAACCAGCAAGCCATGAAATAAAGGATCAGAGAAAAAAATCTTCAGAAACAGCCACAAAACAAGTAGTAAAATAGCAATAAATAGATATCAATAATTACTTTAACTGTAAATGGACCAAACATTCCAAAAGACCCAGGGTGACAGAATGGATAGAAAGAAACCAAGACTCATCTATCCATACGGTGCCCTACAAGGGACTCATTTCAGACGTAAAGGCTCCTGCAGATTCAAGTGAGAAGATGGAGAAATATTTATGATGCAAATGCATGTCCAAAAAAAGCCAGAGTGGCAATACTTATAACACACTAAATAGACTTTAAAATAAAACCATAACAAAAGACAAAAGAGACATTATATAATAACAAAAGGCACAATACAACAAGAAGATCTAACAATTATAAATACTTAAGCCCCTATTATCGAAGCATACAAGTACATAAATAGATATAAAACAGTAACAAAGGAACTAATCAATAAAGCTCAAGTATATAAAACAATAATAAAGAAACTAATAGTAGGGAACTTTAATACCCCCACTTACATCAATGGACAAGTCATCTAAATAAAACTCAACAAGGAAACAACATTGAATGACTTTGAATGACAACTGGACCAGACGGATTTAACAAACAGATTGAGAACATTCCATCCTAATACAGCAAAATATGCACTCTTTTCAAGTGCACATGTAACATTCTCCAGAAAAGATCACATATTAGGCCACAAAACAAGCCTCAACAAATTTAAATAGATATGTCATACCATGCATCTTTTCTGACCACAACACTATGAAACTAAAAGTCAACCACAAGGAAAAATTTGGAAAAACCACAAATACATGGAGGTTAAATAACATGCTACAAAACAATGAATGGGTCAACCAGGAAATATAAGAATTAAAAAGTACATGGAAACAAATGAAAACACAATGCCTCAAAACTTTGGATGCAGCAAAAGCAAATACAGGCCTACCTCAAGAAGCAAAAATTCTCAACCTAACCTTACACCTAACAGAGCTGGAAAACTTAACCCTACACAAACGAAGCCTAAAGCCAACAGAAGAAGGGATATAAGATGAGAGCAGAAATAAATGATACAGAAACAAAACAAAACAAAATAAGCAGAAGAATAGATCAATGAAACTAGGAACTGGTTCTTTGAATAATTAGCCTGACTTATCAAAAGAAAAAAGAAAGGACCCAAATAAATAAAATCACAAATGAGACAGGAGAAATAACAATCAAAACCACAGAAATACAATTATAAGAGAATATTATGAAAAATTATATGCCAACAAATTGGACAACCTCAATAAATGAATAAATTCCTAGAGACGTGTAAACTACAAAAACTGATACAGGAATAGAAAATTTGAACAGATAACCAGCAAAGAAATAGAATCAGTAAGCAAAAAACTCCCAATAAACAAAAGTCCAGGACTAGTTGGCTTCACAAAAGAATTCCATCAAACATTTTAAAAAGAGTTAATACCGATTCTCAAACTTTTCCGAAAAATAGAAAAAGGAAGGAAAACTTCCAAATTCATTCTATAAGGCCAACATTACCCTGATACCAAAACCACATAAACACCACAAAAAAATAAAAAACTACACGCTAATATCTCTGATGAACATAGATACAAAAATCCTCAACAAAATACTAGCAAAACAAATCCAACAATACACTGCAAAAAATCATTAACCAAAAAAGAAAAAAAAAAAAAAAACACAATCAAATGGGATTTATTCATAGGTTGTAAAGGTGATTCAAAATTTGCAAATCAACGTGATATGTCACATCAATAACAGGGTAAAAACCATATGACCCTTTCAATAGAAGCAGAAAAAGCATATGACAATGTACTGCCACTTTTCATGATAAAAACCATCAATAAAGTAGGTCAAGAGGGAACATACCTTAACATAATAAAGGTCATATATGAAAAACCCACAGCTAACAATCATCCACAATGGGGAAAAACTGAGAAGCCTTCCTTAAGATCCAGGAACAAGACAAGGATGGCGATACTCACCACTTTTAATCTACACAGTACTAGAAGTCCTAGCTAAAACAATCAAACAACAAAAATAAAGAGCATCCAAATCAGTAAGAAGAAGTAAAACTCTATTTGCAGATGACATGATATTCTTACAGAAAACTCAAAAACTCCACCACAAAAAATGTTAGAATACACAAACTCAGTAAAGTCATGGGATATAAAAATCAACATACATTAGCTGCATTTATATATGCCAATAATGAAGCAGCAGAAAGACAAATTATAAAAACCATTTACAATTGCACCAAAAATAATATAATACCTAGAAATATACCTACCCAAAGAGGTAAAAGACCTGTACTCTGGAAACTATGAAACAATGAAGAAAGAAACTGAAGTTGACACAAAGAAACAGAAAGATGTTCAATGCTCATGGACTGGAAGAATAAATATTGTTAAGTTGTCTATACTAACCAAGTCATCTACAAATTTAATGCAATCCCTATCAACATACCAACAGCATTTTTCACAGTGCTAGAACAAACAATCCTAAAATTTGTACGGAACCACACAAGATCCCCAATAGCCAAAGCAATCTTGAAAAAGCAAAGCAAACCTGGATGCATCACAATTCCAGACTTCAATTTATATTACAAAGCTGTGGTGATCAAGACAGTATGGCACTGGCATAAAAACAAACAGATGAATGGAACTGAACAGAAAACCCAGCAATGAACTCATATAGTCAATCTTCAACAAAGCAGGAAAGAATATCCAATGGAAAAAAAGACAGTCTCTTTAACAAATGGTGCTGGTAAAACTGGACAGCTACATGAAAAAGAATAAAACTGAACCATTCTCTTTTCAAATAGACAGAAATAAACTCAAAATGAATAAAGACCTAAATGTGATACAGGAAACCATAAAAGTCCTGCACAGTGAAGAGAACAATCAACAAAACTAAAAGGCAACCTTCAGTATGAGGAGATATTTGCGAATGACAAATCTGATAAAGGGTCAGTATATAAAATCTATAAAGAACTTATCAAACTCAACACCCCAAAAAATAACAATCCAGTTTAAAAATAGAAGACCTAGACAGTTTTCCAAAAAAGACATCCAGATGGCCAAAAGACACATGAAAAAATGCTCAGTATCACTCATCATCAGGGAAATGCAAATCAAAATACAATAAGATATCACCCTTCACACCTGTCAGAATGGCTAAAATCAACAGCACAACAAACAACAGGTGTTGGTGAGGATGTGGAGAAAGAGGAACCCTCTTGCACTGTTGGTAGGAATGCAAACTGGTGCAGCCACTCTGGACAACAGTATGGAGGTTCCTCAAAAAGTTAAAAATAGAACTACCCCATGATCTAGCAATTGCAGTACTAGGTACTTAAAGAATACAAAAACACGAATTAAAAGGGATATGCACCTCAATATTTATAACAGTGTTATCTATAATAACCAAATTATGGAAACAACCTAAGTGTCCATCTACAGATGAATAAAGAAGATGTGGGATATACATATGCAATGGAATATTATTCAGCTATAAATAAGAATGAAATCTTGCCACTTACAACAATATGGGTGGAGCTAGAGAATATAATAGCTACGTGAAAGAGGTCAGAGAAAGACAAATACCATATGATTTCACTCGTGGAATTTAAGAAGGAAAACAAACAAGAAAAGGGGAACAAAAAGGGAAGGACAAACCAAGAAATAGACTCTTAACTGAAGAGAACTGATGGTTACCAGAGGGGAGGTGGATAGGAAAATGGATTAAAGAGTTGACGGGGATTAATAAGTGCACCTGTCATAATCAAAATAAAAAACAAAAACTTTAAAGAAACGAAACAAAGCCCCAAAAAAATACTACACGGGTGAATTATACCAAATATATACAGAAGAATTAATGCCAATCCTTCTCTAACCCTTCAAAAAATATGAACAGGATGGGATACTTCCAAACTCATTTTAGGAGTCCAGCATTACTGTAATACCAAACCTAGACAAGAACACTGTAAAAAAAAGTATGGCAAGTATCCCTGATGAATAAAGATGTAAAACTTCTCAACAAGAGGGGCACCTGGGTGGCTTAGTCAGTTAATGATCCGACTTCAGTTCATGTCATGATCTCACAGTTAATGGGTTCAAGCCCCACGTTGGGCTCTGTGCTGGCAGCTGAGAGCCTGGAGCCTGCTTCGGATTCTTTGTCTCCCTCTCTTTCTCTGCCCTTCCCCCACCCGTGCTCAGTCTCTCTCTCTCTCTCTCATAAAATGAATAAATGTTAAAAAAAAATTCTCAACAAAATATTAGCAAACTGAATTAAACAGCACATGAAAAAACTCATAGAGCATGATCAAGTGGGATTTATCCCTGGGATGCCACGATGGTTCAATATACACAAACTAATAAATATAATACATCAAATTAACAAATGAAGGATAAAAATCATACCATCTCATTAGGTGCAGAAAAAGCATCTGGCCATAATCAACATCCTTTCATGATAAAAAAAAAACTCTCAACAAATTAAATATAGAAGGAATGTATTTCAACATAATAAAGGCCATATATGACAACATGACAGCTAATATCATACTCAGTGGTGAAAAGCTGAAACATTTTCCTATAAGAACAGGAATAAGACAAAGATGCCCACACTCCACCACTCAACATAATTCTGGAAGTATTAGCCAGAACAACTTGGAAATAAGAAGAAATAAAAGGCATCCAACTGGAAAGGGAGCAGTAAAATTATCAGTTTGCAGATGACAGTGTCTTACATATAGGAAATTCTAAACACTCCTACAAAAAAAAAAAAAAAACTAGTAGGACTAGTAAATTCAGTAAAGTTACAAGATACAAAGTAAATACTATACAAAAATCAGTTGTGTTTCTATAAGCTATTAATGAACTATCAGGGAAATTTAAAAAGCATTCCCATTTACAATAGCATCAAAAAAAAAAAAAAAAAAATACCTAAAGTGATCTACAGATTCAATGCTATCCCTATCAAAACTTCAATGGCATTTTCTCACATAAGTAGGAAAAACAAATTCATATAGAACCACAAAAAGATCTCAAATAGCCAAAATAATCTTGAGAAAAAAGAACAAAGCTGAAGGAATCACATTTCCTGATTTCAAATATGTTACAAACTATATAGTAATCAAAACAGGAGGTACTAACAATAAAAACAGACACATAGGGGTGCCTGGGTGGCTCAGTAGGTTAAGTATCCAGCTTGGACTCAGGTCATGATCTCACTGTTCCTAAGTTCGATCCCCATGTCAGGCTCTGTGCTGACAGTTCAGAACATGAAGCCTGCTTCAGTTTGTGTCTCCCTCTCTCTCTGTTCCTCCTCCACTCATGCTCTGTCTCTCAAAAATAAATAAAACATTAAAAAAAATTTTTTAAAAAGACACATAGATCAATGAAACAATTGATAGCCCAGAAATAAACCCATACATATAGGGTCAACTAATCATTAACAAGGGCACCAAGAGCACACAATGGAGAAAGGATAGTCTCTTCAACAAATCATGCTGGGAAATTTGGATATTCACGTACAAAAAAAAAAAAAAAAGAAGAAGAAAATAGACTCCTATCTTATACCAGTTACACAAATTAACTCAAAATGGATTAAAGCCTCAAGTGGAAGACTTGAAACTTCACAGATACTAGAAGAAAACCTAAGGGAAAAGGTTCCTTGAAATTGGTCACAGCAATTATTTTTTGGAGACAAGACCAAATGTACAGGCAACAAAAGCAAAAAAAAAAAAAAAAAAAAAAAAAACAACCCACACACACATATACACACAAGTGGGACTACATCATATTAAAAAGCTTCTGTACAGCCAAGGAAACCATAAACAAAATGAAAAGCCAACCTGTGATATGGGAGAATATATATTAGCTAGCCATATATCTGATAAGGGGTTAGTAACAAAATTATGAAAAATCAACTTCTAAACTATCAAAAAACACTCCAATTAAAAATGAGCAAAGGAACAGAATAAACTTTTCTAAATAATTTACACAAGCCCAGGGCACATGGGTGGCTAAGTCAGTTAAGCATCTGACTTCAGCTCAAGTCATGATCTCACAGTTCATGGGTTTGAGCCCTGCATCAGGCTCTGTGCTAAGCCATCAACACAGAGCCTGGAGTTGGCTTCGAATTCTCTGTCTCCCTCTCTCTCTGCCCCTCCCCTGCTCGCGATAAGTATCTCCCAAAAATAAAGAAACATTAAAAAAAAAAAAACATTAAAAAAAAGTTTGGGTGCCTGGGTGGCTCAGTCGGTTGAGCACCCAACTTTGGCTCAGGTCATGATCTCGCAATCTATGAGTTCAAGCCCCACGTTGGGCTCTGTGCTGACAGCTCAGAACCTGGAGCCTGCTTCAGATTCTGTCTCCATCTCTCTCTGCCCCTCCCCCGCTCTCACTGTGTCTCTCTCTCTCTCTCAAAAATAAAATAAAAACATTAAAAAAAATTTTTTTTAAGTTACACAAGTCCAACAGGTACCTGAAAACACACCGAACATTAGTAACCATCAGAAAAATGCAGATCAAAACCACAATAAAGTATCATCTCAAACCTCTTAGGATGGCTATTATCAAATAGACATGAGATAATGAATGCTAAAAAAGGGACCCTTTGTACAATGTTGGTAGTAATGTAAATTGGTATTATCATTACGGAAAACAGTACAGACCTTCCTCAAAAATTTAAAAATAGAACTACCAAACTTAACATTCAAAAAACAAATAATCCGGTGAAGAAATGGGCAGAAGACATGAATAGACACTTCTCCAAAGAAGACATCCAGATGGCTAACTGACCCATGAAAAAATGCTCAACATCACTCATCATCAGGGAAATACAAATCAAAACCACAATGAAATACCACCTTACACCTGTCAGAATGGCTAACATTAACAACTCAGGCAAGAACAGATGTTGCCAAGGATGCAGAGAAAGAGGATCTCTTTTGCACTGCTGGTGGGACTGCAAACTGGTACAGCCACTCTGGAAAATAGTATAGAGGTTCCTCAAAAAATTAAAAACAGAACTACCCTACAACCCAGCAATTGCACTACTAGGCGTTTATCCACGGGATACAGGTGTGCTGTTTTGAAGGGACACATGTACTCCCATGTTTATAGCAGCAGTATCAACAATAGCCAAAGTATGGCAAAAGCCCAAATGTCCATCAATGGATGAATGGATAAAGATGTGGTATATGTATACAATGGAGTATTACTCAGCAATCAAACAGAATGAAATCTTGCCATTTGCAACTACGTGGATGGAACTGGAGGGTATTATGCTAAGTGAAATTAGACAAAAGTCATATGACTTCACTCATATGAGGACTTTAAGAGACAAAACAGATGAACATAAGGGAAGGGAAACAAAAATAACATAAAAACAGGGAGGGACAAAACACAAGAGAGTCATAAATATGGAGAACAAACTGAGGGTTACTGGAGGGGTTGGGGGAAGGGGGATGGGCTAAATGGGTAAGGGGCACTAAGGAATCTACTCCTGAAATCATTGTTGCACTATATGCTAACTAATTTGGATGTAAATTTAAAAAAACAAAAGATAAAACAAGTTAAAAGAAAAAGAAAAAAAAATGTAGGAGAAAAAAAATAGAACTACCATATTATCCAGCAATCCCACTTCTGGGTATATATCAAAAGAAAACAATATCACTATTTCAAATAGATACCTGTACTCTCATGTTCACTGCAGCATTATTCACAATAGCCAAGATATGGAAATAACCTAAGTGTCCATCAATGGGTGAGTGGGGACACGGACAGGAGGGAGCGTGCGCGCGCGCGCACACACACACACACACACACACACACACACACACACACACACACAGGGAAATATTATTCGGCTGTAAAGATACAGAAATCCTGCCATTTGCAACAACATAGATGAAACTGGAAGGCATTGTGCAAAGTGAAATAAGCCAGACAAAAACAAATACGGTGTAGAATCATTATGATTCCACTTAGTGTAATCTAAAAAAAAATAAAAAAATAAAAACATGTCAAACTCATAGAAACAGTAGAATAACATTTGACAGGTCCCAGGTGAAATGGGCAATATTAGTCAAAGGGTACAAACTCCCAGTTACAAGCTGAACACGATCTGAGATTCTAATGTACGGCTTGGTGACGATAGTTAATGATACTATATTATATACTTGAAATTTGCTAAGAGTAGATCTTAAGCATTCTCATGTTTACAGCAGCACTATCGACAATAGCCAAATTATGGGAGGAGTCCAAATGTCCATCGATGGATGAATGGATAAAGAAGATATGGT
The DNA here is from genome assembly GCF_018350195.1 of Panthera tigris. Lineage (NCBI taxonomy): Eukaryota > Metazoa > Chordata > Mammalia > Carnivora > Felidae > Panthera > Panthera tigris. The sequence continues at coordinate 44,780,447 of NC_056676.1, read as the reverse complement.
ATATATATACAATGGAGTATCACTCAGCAATCAAACAGAATGAAATCTTGCCATTCGCAACTATGTGGATGGAACTACAGGCTATTATGTTCAGTGAAACTAGTCAGCCAGAGAAAGCCAAATATCATATGACTTCATTCATATGAGGACTTTAAGACACAAAACAGATGACCATAAGGGAAGGAAAGCAAAAATGTAAAAACAGGGAGGGGAACAAAACATAAGAAACTCTTTAAATATAGAGAACAAAAAAAGGTTAGTGGAGGCATTTGAGAGGGGGGATGGGCTAAATGGGTAAGGGGTTATTAAGGAATCTACTCCTGAAATCATTGTTGCACTATAAACTAACTTGGATGTAAATTAAAAAATAAATTTTTTTTTAAAAAAGCACATAAACAAAAAGCTTTGTTCCTTTTCACTAGTTTTTACTAATATTTTAAAGTTTTGGTTTAGATAAAAAGATTTTAAGTTTTTTTTTTATGAAAAGTATTCTGTAAACAGACTTGAAGATGGTTACATTTATCAGGTCAAAAGATTTTAAGTTTTTCTTTTCTTACTTTCTAGGTGATTAAAAGATCAGAATAAATAAGTTCTTTAAAAACAAATCTACTACTACTCTCTTCAAGCTGAAGAAGCCTTTTTTATAAGACTTACTAATACAATGAGCAAAGAAAGCATATACACTAGAATAAGAACTATGTAGCAAGTTTTGCCCTATTTTACAGATGAGACCCACAGAGGCTAAAAAGCAAGAATATGCAAAAGGATAGGAGCATTTAGTTAATGCTGGATCCACAGGTATTTCTATGATTACACTAGAGTGAGCTAGTTAAATCAGTCCTGGACCACTGACGATATGTCATGAATAAATTTCTGTAAGGTCCAAAACAAAAACAACAGTTCACAAGTAACAAAATCTGAAGAATCTAAAAGGTGGGTATGATGACAGATGTCTCTCAGAGTAAAGTTAAATATTCTCAGTGAAATATCTGTCAAAAATAATTCAGTGTGGACATAAAGGCGGCCTTTATTTTACCTAACACAACAACTTGGGTCACCTTGTCAATGAAAAAAAATCTCTATAAAACTACTTACAGAGACATGTTAAGGCAGTATATTGTAACTATTATCACTAGAGTCACCCTCAATCATAATGAATCTCTGTTTCTAAGTCTCCTTAGAAGATTATACAAATATCTTGGCAATGCTTTTCAAGGCACTGATGGATAGGAAATCAACAAATGTTGTTAGAATTAAATTGAACTTTACAGACTAGACGTGCCTTCTTATCAAGGCATTTAGCAATATATTTTTATAATGACCTTTTCAGAATTAGACCTCAGATTTCTAACTTTTAAGTTGTATTTTATTACATTCTCAAGTATCAATAGTATTTTTAACAGATTCATATCTAGAACTCTAAACAATCCCTTCATTTAACCAACCATCACACACTAATTGTATTTACAAAGTATTTTCTTCATTTTGATTCTACAATGTAATAACTTGAAATAATTTAATATGGGCTCATTCAGTCTTATTAGTACATGTGTAATTTTTAACTTAATTTCCTACACTAGTCAAAACTTAAAATAGGAAAATAAAGTGCTTAAAAATATGTTTCATCTATACTGTCTTCCTGAAAAATTAATTCCAATCACTAACCTAAGTATTACTCTCTGGGGATGTACACTACTGAATAATTTGTCCAAATGTCAACTATAATTTTCAAAAATCCTTTCTACCTCAAAATTTTAAACATCTGCAAAAAATACTTATTTTGAGAGTAGTTTACATTCATGACACTTGACCTTTTGCTGTACACACCACAAAATTCAAGTCTCAAATACCATGCAAGCAGGAAATCTGATCATTCCTGCAGTAGCCATCTGCATGGTCCAATATCAAATATTAGTTCTAGGTTACACTAAGTCATGTGTTACAAATCTTTTCTGCAGCCTCTATAATTAGTCGTAATTTGCCTCTTTTAAAATGTGTTTCTTATGGGACATTTGGCCTTGAAACTTCCACCTTCCCATTGAAAAAAATAGTGTCTGGATTTTCTTTTTCTCTTAATATGGAGCACTCCATGGGTGGTATAACCAAGTCCAGACTTTAAAAAAAAAAAAAAAATGTAAATTCCAGGAACAGATGATGATTAAGAACCATTTGAGAATTACCAAATATAAATGTAAAATAAAACTTTTGCTGTAATATAACTATCTCACAGATTTCTAAATCAATCTCCCATGTATTTTAAGTTTACAAAATAAATTCTCATGGGACTATAACATCGGTCTACTTACTTCCAGAAACTATATCAGTTAAATTGGATAATAAAAGATTTGGAATCAAAGATTTCATACAAGGAAAAAAAGATGAGCCTAGTGGGTTGATATGAAACTCAAAGTATCTTCTTAAAATAGGAAATGATTTTAACATCATAAATAACCTTAATTTCACAGATACCGAAGTTATATTTAGGATACACTAAGATTGCCTTAATGTTTAATAAATTAGTAATTTAAGTGTAACAATTTAATAATACTCATCAACTCATTTGATTCTAGAAAACATTTTTTTTTTTTTTAACATTTATTTTTGGGAGAGAGAGCACGCACATGTGCGTGCGAGATAGGGAGAGTCAGAGAGAGAGGAGACACAGAATCTGAAGCAGGCTCCAGGCTCTGAGCTGTCAGCACAGAGCCCGATGCAGTGCTCCAACTCATGAACTGTGAGATCATGACCTGAGCCAAAGTCAGACGCTTAACCAACTGAGCCACCTAGGCACCCCTAGAAAGCATTTTTTAAACCTGAAAGTAAAATAGGAGCTAAGGAAAAAGTAATAAAAATAAAAGACACTACTTTTATGTAAGATGAAAATGAAAAAATTTATAATATGTTGCTATCAGACTTATTAGCTTTCCAGATTAATTTTTGCTAGAAACTGTAAAAAAAGTATTACACTTTTACAAGAAAAAAATATTAAAAAATAAATGTAAGATGGGTCAAAGGAAGTCAGAAAAACAAAAAAGAAAACAAAGAATCAGTTTCTGATGCCAAAACTTCAAAGAAATTTGATAGGTTTCTTAAATTCCACGTATGAGTGAAATCATATATTTGCCTTTCTTTGACTTATTTTGTTTAGCATAATACTCTTTAGTTCTATCCATATCATTGCAAATGGCAAGATTTCATTCTTTCTTATGGCTAAGATTCCATAGTATATATACACCACAGCTTCTTTATCCATTCAAACCAGCAAAGGGGGAAAGAGAGAGAGAGAGAGAGAGAGAGAGAGAGAGAGAGAGAGAGAGACAGACAAACCAAGAAAAAGATTTTAAAATATAGAGAACAGTTACCAGAGGGGAGGTGGGAGTGGAGAGGGGTGAAATAGGTGATGGGGATTAAGGAGTGCACTTGGGATGAGCACATGGTGTGGTATGTAAGTGTTAAACACTATATTGTACACCTGAAACTAACATAACACTGTACATTAATCAACTGGAATTAAACTAAAAACTTAAAAATTTTGACATGAAGGTAAATTCAAAATATTTTCATCTCAAAAAATGAGAAATTTTAATCTCATTTAGAAATGTCACATAAACAAAAAAATTACACAGGTCCTTGGCAAAAATTAAAAAACCTTCACCTAAAAATTGGACACAATGAAGTCCCACTGTTAGCTGATACAGATAATAAGCCATCTACATGATCCCTATAATAGTTATGATTACATTAAGTAAAATTAGTATGAAAATATCCATTAGAATGTTTATCCAAATTTAAGACAACCTTTCATAGTTACTTGTGACTTTACAATATGTTACTTTAATAAGCATGTGAGAAACAGTTAAGTATATGTAAGCTTTAGATAAAGACATATCAAACACTAATAACTATTAAAATTGGTTAACATAAACAACTAGATTCAATAACTTCTTACCTGTATTCCATCTTTAAGTTTCAAAATGCATTCCATTGTATTGATGGTAATTACCACTGGTTCTGAACCAAGCTTTGTCCATGGTACATGGATCCTCAACTCATGAATATGTCCACTTAAAAAAGTGAATGGTAATTTCAATTCCTTAAAACAAAATATTAAAGGTTAGTAAGTGCTTAATTTTTTTCATTCTAATATCCAAATTACTTTCTGAAAAGAGAAATGAGGTTTCTAAAACAAAAACATTTTCAGAAATATTATTCAACAAAAAGTACCAAATAGTTTGTTAAACTATAGTTAAAGATACAACACAAAAATGTATTGTACAAGTTACTTTTAATAAGCTGCTTAACCTGCCTAGGTCTCCATTTCTTTTTCTGTTGAATGGATATAATATACAATACATGGTACATAATAAAGTTTCATACATGGTAGTGGCTGTAATAGTCTTAACAGACAGCATTAATTGAAATAACTGAATGGCATATTGTTTAAAACCTCCATCTAAAAAATATGTATTTAAAATGTGTTTTAAACAAAACAGGATCGTAAGGCAAGTTAAAAGGGTATGGAGGGAGCCGAGTTAGAAATAGGAGAGTGACCTAAAAAACAATTAACCTTGAAAAATAAAAAAAAAGTAGTGAGCTTTATCCAATTAAAGATTGTACCTAGATACTATCTGGTCATAAAATTTAAATGTTTTCTGACTGGTTTCATTATTAGAAAAAAGGTTACAAATGAAAACATAAATGTCACCATAATCACTATATATCAGTAATTTGTTTCACTGATAAAATTTTTGTTACAAATCAACAAAGGAAAAAAATAAATTGTAGATTATAATTCAATCACATTTTCCCGTTATTTTAATTCTATTTGTGAAAGTTAAGATATACATTATTCATTCATCCAACAATTGCCCACCTACTTAGTTTAGCAACATAGTTAGCAATACAGTTAAACCTAAGCAGTATGGCAAACCACTGGGCAACTTGTTTAATGTATCTGTGTCACAGTTTCTTTATCTGTAAAATTTAGACAACAATATCACTGAGGATGAAATGAACTTACATAAAGTGCTTAGAATATTATCTTCCTCAAAGAGCAATTATTATAAAAAAGGTAACAACAAATGTGTGGGCCTCATGTATGTCCTCATAAGTATTTTTTCTTGCAAGAGCACAATACTAAAAATCCATTTCTACATTATTCTAGTGGTGTGTCACAATTTAAGTATTTGCCATTATTACATTAATTTGAAAGATGCAGTAGTTTCAAGTAAAAATCAACTGGCACATATATTTTGATCAGTGTCTATAACAAAACAATGTTTACCAAGCACTTACTATATACCAAGCACTTTACCTGCATACAATTATTTAATCCTTAAAAGAGCCCTAAAAGGTAAATACTATTATTCTACCAATTTTACAGATAAATCTGAGGCATTTAAAGGTCAAATAACTGCCCAAAATGACACATTCTGGAAAATCAGGACTCAAAACAGGAAAATATGATGTCCTTGCTCTTCACTACAACTATACTGCATCTATACTTCCATTATGAGCACTTACTACTCTCCATTGGCTATGCACCTATTTGGACAATGAGCCCATGATATTGCCATCTCCACCACTTTCTCATGTGTATAACAATGATACATTTGTGAAATGGCTACCAAAGTTGCAGTTTATGGGTACAAATTGGGTTTTCTCAGGAAGAAATTGAAAAAGCACAGGAATCAAGAAGTCAGTATCATCAGAATGCTACTAATCAACTTAACTACTATCTAAACACTAACACAAGAGGCAGCATTCTATATTTGAACATGGAATTTTAAACCATATCACCCATGTTGGAAATCCAGTTGAAGTCAAACATTTATTAATCATCTGACCATAAGCAAGATCATTTCCGTTTCCTCAGAGTTGTGATAAATAAATGAGAATACATTTATGTCTCATAAAAGACAAAACACAAATATTGTTATAACAGACCATCTTTTTTTTTTTTTTTTAACATTTATTTTTGAGACAGAGAGAAACAGAGCATGAACGGGGGAGGGGCAGAGAGAGAGGGAGACACAGAATCTGAAGCAGGCTCCAGGCTCTGAGCCATCAGCCCAGAGCCCAACGCGGGGCTTGAACTCACGGACCGCGAGATCGTGACCTGAGTTGAAGTCGGACGCTTAACTGACTGAGCCACCCAGGCGCCCCAGACCATCCTTAATGTAACTATATAAACAATTTTCATTCCTTTTACTTCAAGATATATAGTACAACTTTAAAATATTTTATTCACTTATAACCATTAAGAAATACATTGTGAAAAACACATTCCTAAAACCAGAACATCTATGACTGCACAAAGTTTATTAGTAACAAAGAATTTAAGAAGGGGGTTGAATTGTTCTCAAAAACCTAATTCTAGGTGGGCTATCACAAAATATTCTAAAAGAAAACAGATATACTTTAAATTTAACAAACAACAAAAGCAAATATAGACAAATCTTAAAAACCTTCAGGCAGCAAAGAAAACATTCAAGAGAGTGAAAAAGCAACATATTGAATGGGAGAAACTATTTGCAAACCATGTTATCTAATGAAGGGTTAATATCTGAAACAACAAAAAGTAATCAATCTAAAAATGGGTAGGGGTGCCTGGGTGGCTCAGTCAGTTAAGCATCTGTCTTGGGCTGAGGACATGATCTTGCGATTTGTGAGCTGGAGCCCCGCATTGGGCTCTCTGATGTCAGCGCGGATCCTGCTTCAGATCTTCGGTCCGCCTCTCTCTGCCTCTCTCTCAGAAATAAACATTTAAAAACTAAAAACTTAAAAAAAATTTTTTTAATGGCTAAATGACTGGGGTACCTGGGTGGGTCAGTCAGTCAAGCTGATACTTGATCTCAGCTCAGGTCATGATCTCACAGCTTGTGGAATTGAGCCTCACATCAGGCTCTATGCTCACGGCACTGAGCCTGCTTGGGATTCTCTCTCCCTCTCTCTCTGCCCCTCCTCTTCTCACTCTCTTTCAAAATAAATATTTTTTTTTTTAATGGGCAAATGACTGAATAGACATAGAATACAATACAAACGGCCAACTAGTACAACATATGAAAAGATGCTCAACATCACTAATCAGGAAAATGTAAATCAAAACCACTATGACCTACCATCTCACACCTATTAGAATAACCACTATCAAAAAACAAAACGTAACAAGGGCTAACAAGTATGTGGACAAATTGGAACTTTTATGCCCTATTGGAGGAAATGTAAAGTGATGTAGCCACTAAAGAAAACATTATGAAAGTTCCTCAAAAAATTAAAAATAGAGCTTCCATCAAAAATCAGTTCTGAGTATATACCAAAAAGAACTGAAAGCAGGATCTCAAAAAGATATTTGCACAACCATGTTCACTGCAGCATTATTCACAATAGTCAAAAGGTGCAAGCAGTCTAAATATCCACTGAAAGATAAATGGATAATGAAAATGTGGTATATAGAATCAAATATTATCTTTAAAAGAGGAAATTCTGTCTTGTGCTACAACATGAACATGTTGAAGACATTATGCTAACTGAAATAAGCCAGTCACAAAAAGACAAACATTGTAGGTTTCTATTTATATAAAGTATCTAAAGCAGTCAAAATCTTAGAAAGTAAAATCATGATTGCCAGAGGCTGCAAGGGTATGGGGAGGAAAATGTAAATTGTTGTTAAATGGTTATAGAGTTTTAAGTTTTGAAAGATGAAAAAGTTATAGAGATCTGTTCAACAATGTGCATATAGTTAATTAACACTGTAATACTTAAAAATGGTTAAGATGATAAATTTTTTGTTATATGCTTTTTACTACAAAATAAAAATGAATACAGGACAGGACTTCAAGAATTCCGAGTTAGGAAGCTGGCAAATCCTCTTTCCAAAAAGCAATGACAAAACTGGACAAAGTTGTTAAAAATAACGGAAAATCAAGGGCAATAGCGAAGTCTAGCCTCAGGTCACAATATTTGTTGGTACAAGCAACAAAACAGCAGACTTGCCAGAAAATTAAGATAGAGATCGTGAGAACAAAATAGCCAAAGATGGCCTAGCTATGATTTCACATATCCCTGATAGTCTGGAAAGCTACCTGCATTTGCCCCATTGTGCTTACTCAGAGGAAAGGGAACTAACAAGCTACTCACTCATGGTTGACCAAGAGGCTGTGTAAATCCAGTAAGTTAAAAATATATAGATATGGATATATATATATATATACACACACACACACACACACATCTATATATATCTATATATACACGTCCATGTGTCGATGTGTGGATATACACGTCCATGTGTCGATGTGTGGATATACACGTCCATGTGTCGATGTGTGGATATACACGTCCATGTGTCGATGTGTGGATATACACGTCCATGTGTCGATGTGTGGATATACACGTCCATGTGTCGATGTGTGGATATACACGTCCATGTGTCGATGTGTGGATATACACGTCCATGTGTCGATGTGTGGATATACACGTCCATGTGTCGATGTGTGGATATACACGTCCATGTGTCGATGTGTGGATATACACGTCCATGTGTCGATGTGTGGATATACACGTCCATGTGTCGATGTGTGGATATACACGTCCATGTGTCGATGTGTGGATATACACGTCCATGTGTCGATGTGTGGATATACACGTCCATGTGTCGATGTGTGGATATACACGTCCATGTGTCGATGTGTGGATATACACGTCCATGTGTCGATGTATATATATATATATATATATATATATATGTCCATATATGGACATATATATATATATATCCATATATTGATATATAGATAGATGGGTCAGACTTATAAACTCCCTAAATTGAGAACATTATCCAGTCTATGCATATGTCCCATGACAAAGAGTGAAAGACTTACTGGTTCAATGGTTTAAAAAGCCTCTAGCCAATCACTAGCTGATGACTAAGTTATAGTGACCCAGGGTAATCCCTAGAAAGCCAGAGTTTAAAACACAAAGAATTGGGGGATGGGGAGAGGAAAAATATCAACCTTACAGGCCACACATTACAGGGGCAACACCACAAATGTAGTTCAGGCAAGTCACTGAAGAAATAAATAAACCAACAACACAAGAGATAGAGGAAATCAGAATTCAGAGTTGCTACAACTTGTTATCTAAAATGCTCAGTTTTCAACAAGAAACTATGAAACATGAAAAGTATACAAAGTAAATAGAAGCCGTCTCTGAAGGTAGTCAACTAAAGGACTTAGTTCACAAAAACTTCAAAACATCTATTATAAATGTTAAAAAAAAAAAAAAAAAGAGGAAACCATATTTAAATAATTCAAGGAACATAAGACAATGGTTCATCAAATAGAAAATATCAATGAGACAGAAATGATCAAGAAGAACCAAGTGGAAATTAAGGAATTGAAAAGTACAATAAGTTAAATCAAAAATTCACTAAAAAAAACTCACAATAGGCAAAAAAACAAAAAACAAAAACAAAAACAGAAAATCCACACCCAGACACACCACAGTGAAAATGTTGACAGCCAGACACAAAAAGAAATCTTCAGATAAGAGACAAAAAATAGCTAACTTCTCATTACAAACAATAATGGCAAGATGGTACTCAGAGGAAATTTATAAAAGCAAAAAACAAAAAACAAAAACAAAAACCTGTCAACCAAGAATTCTATATCCAGCAAAAGTATTCTTCAAAAGTGCAGGCAAAATAAAGGAATACCAAATAAACAAAGACTCTGCTAATTCACTGCTAACAAAATACTAGAATTTCATCAGACTGAAAAGGAGGAACACCAAATGGTAATTCAAATCCACACAAAAAGCGTCAATGAATGTTATTTTACATAGATAATTATTAAAGGACAGTATAAGTTTAGTTTTCTCCTGATGTAACAGGCCATTCCCTAAAACATAATTATAAAATTATACTATTGAAATTAGAATAACACAAAGATGCAATTCATAAGACAAAAATACAAAGAAGAGGGAAGAAATGGAGCTATAATGGACAAAGTTTGTGTTTTAATATAACAAATTTAGCATTAATTTCACATAGACTGTTAAAAAATGGATGCATATTGAAATCCTTTGAGCAACTACTAGGAACAAAAAATAATGTGAAAATTAAAGGAATTAAAATGAAACACTAAAAAATATCTACTTAAAGTAGTAAAGAGGGCTCCTGGGTGGCTCATTCAGACAAGTGTCCCAACTCTCGATTTCAGCTCAGGTCATGATCTCATGGTTTGTGAGATTGAGCCCCATATCAGGCTCTGCACTGACAGCACAGAGCCTGCTTGGGAGGCTCTCTGTCCTTCATCTGCTTGTGCTCTCGCTCTCTCTCTCGAACACTTAAAATAGTGAAGAATATGAGAAAAACAAAAAAGACACAAGACACATTGAAAATAGCAAAATGGTAAGTGGAAATCCTACCATGTGATTAAAAACATTAAATGTGGAGATATTAAACACTCTAACAAACGCAAAGACTGTCAGACTGGATTTTTAAAAAGATCCAACTACATGTTCTCTTCAAGAGATATACTTTAGGAGCACCTGGGTGGCTCACTTGGTTGAGAATCAACTCTAGATTTTGGCTCAGGTCATGATCCCAGAGTTGTGGGATCAAGCCCCAGTTCAGGCTCTGTCCCTGGCGTGAAGCTTGCTGAAGATTCTCTCTCTCTCTCCCTCCACCCCCTCCCCAACTCATACGTGCTTGCTCTACAAAAATAACTTAAAAAGAGAGACATACTTTGGATTCAAAAATAGGTTGACAATTAAAAAAAAAAAAAAAAGGTTTTTAACAGATAATTTTTTTTTTTTTTATAGATACATTGGGGATTGCCAGAGGCATAGAGGGATAGAGTGGAGGGGAGGCAAAATAGGTGAAAGGGGCCAAAAGGTACAAACTTTGAGTTATGTAATAAATAAGTCATGGGGCTGTAACGTACAGCATGGTGACTTTAATGATACTAAACTGTATATCTGAAAGTTGCTGAAAAAGTAAATCTTAAGTTCTTATTACAAAAAAAAAAATTTGTTAACTATGTATAGGGTGACAAATGTTAACTACACTTATTGGGGTAATTGGTCTTTTTGGAATATATAAAAATATCAATGGCACCTGGGTGGCTCAGTTAAGTATCTGACTCTTGATTTTCATTCAGGTCATGATCTCACAGCAGTGAGATCAAGCCCCATGTCAGGCTCTACGCTGGGTGTATAGCCTGCTTCAGATTCTCTCTCCTCCCCCCCCCACCCCGCCCACCCGCCCCTCCCCTGTTCACTTGCTCTCTCAAAAAAAAAAAAAAAAAAAAAAAAAAAAAAAAATCGAATCATTATGCAGTACACCTAATATTACACTGTTATGTCAATTATCCCTCAATCAAAAAACAGAAATTGGGAGTGCCTGGGTGGCTCAGTCAGTTAAGCGTCCAGTTTCAGGCTCAGGTCATAATCTCATGGTTCATGAGTTCAAGCCCCATGTCAGGCTCTGTGCTGACAGCACAGATTCTGACCTGCTTCAGAATCTGGGTCTCCCTCTCTCTCTCTCTGCCTCTCCCCTGCTCACACTCTCACTCTCTCTCTCAAAAATAAACATTAAAAAAACAACAACAGTAAATTAGACTCCAAGGAAGTCATGTGATCTAGTTTCTTGCCTGGAATACCTGAAATCAGGACATTTTCTTGCTATTTAGGGAAACGGTACAGATTCTCTTTTAGGCATACACAGTATTTTCATTTCTATGATCTTAGTTTCCAGCAGTGTTTCCGTCTCCCTGTTTTTCTTATGACTGTTTTCCAATGTGAAAATTTTATCCCAGTCATGGCCTGAAATTGCAATGAACAAAATAAAATTTGAAAAGAGGTAGTTAAAGCTAAATAACATGCCAGTAAAACTTTTAAAGAGATGGTACCAGGCATGAACAACACAAAAATATAAGAATTAAAATTTAGTGTATTAGGGGAAAAATATATATATTCATATATATACACTCACATGTACATTCATATATATACTCATATATATATTCACATATACTCATATATAACCTACAAATATACATATATATTCATATATGTATAATGCAAACAGCAACCACAGTACAGCTGGAGTAATTACATTTTATCACACAAAACAGACTTTGAGAAAAAAATTATTAAAGATAACACAAGATACTTGATAATGACATAGAGGTCTGTAAAACATATGTGAGCATAGCAACAGAACCCCAAAATACATAAAACAAAAACAAACAAAAGTAAAAAGAAAAATAGTTTAACAATCATAGACTTTAATAATCACTCACAATAATGAATAGAAAGAAAAAAATCAATCCAGATATGGAACACTTGAACAATACTATCAACCAATCAAACCTGCAATCTATAAACCACTCCATCCAGCAAATGCAAAAATACACATTCATTTCAAGGAAAATCAGAAAGCATCTGTGCTAAATGAACATACAACATACAAAAATTTATGGGATGCAGCTAAAGACATGTGTAGCTGTAAACGCCTATAAGAACTACCTCAAACCAATAACCTACACTTCTACCTGAAATAGTAGAAAAACAAGCTAAACCCAGGTAAACTAAATAAGTTAACCCAAACTAAACAAGAAAAAAAAAAAAAAAAAAAAGACCACAATAGGCAGGGAAGTGGGAGGGCATATGCAGTCAAACTGTTGTAAGATTGTTCAGGAAATGGTAAAAGTACTAAGACTCTAATAAGTCAAATATGCATTTTGTAACCTTTAGGGTAAGCAACTGAAGCAATTCTTAAAACAGTATGATTAAAAAGACTAAAGCAAGAACGACTAGCATGAAAGATGGACACATTTCAGAATGGTTCTTAAGTATGTTGAAAAATAACAGATCACTTACATTTGTGTACACTTAACAATTTCTAGATATACAAGGTGGAAGTTGACAAAACTAAGAAGAAAAATAAATAAATACATAATCATAGTTGGAGATGTTAACATACCTCTCTTACTGATAGAACAAGCACACATGAAAATCCACATGGATTTACAAGATTTTAAGAACTCATTAACCAATTTGAAGTAAATGACATTTATGGAAAAATACAGCAACAACTGCAGAATACACACTTTTTAATCACCTGTACATGGAACAATTACAAAACCAGACCATACAATAATTCATAAAGTATAATGGATTAACCTGATATAGAGACTATGCTGACAACACTGGAATTAAACTAGAAATCAGTAACAAAGATAATTAGCAATTCCCCAAAGGTTTGGAAATTAAGCAACACACTTCTAAAAAACCCATGGATCAAAGAAAGTCAAAATGGAAATTAAAAATTTTTTGAATAATGAAAAACACAAAACTCTGTTACGTAACGCTAAGTAGACGGTAAAGGGAAAAAGTCTATAGCATTAAATGCATATATTTCAACAGAAAAAGGTAGAAGAAGAAGGAAAAAAAAAAAAAATCAATGACCAAAGTTTTCATCTCAGGCGCTAGAGAAAACCAACAGAAGATCAACTCCAAAGAAAGTGGAATGGAAAACAAATGCCAAAATAAAAAATTCCATGACAAAAGACAGCAGAAAAAAGAAAATTAGAAGAATCAAAGTTAGTTCTATGCAGATAAAATTAATAAAATCCCAGCAATACTGATGAAGAAAATGGAAATCACCAGTATCACAAAGGAAAAAAGGATATCACAACAGATCCTAGATATTTTTTTAAAAATGAGTCAACTTTAAATTGGACCAAAAAGCCAACTCTATGGTTTTACATATGACAATTTTGATCAGGGGCTGGGAAACTTTTTCAGTAAGGCCCAGATAGCATATATTTTAAGTGTCTGCAAGCCATGCACTCTCTGTCCTATCTACTCACATCTGCCATTTTAGTTTGCAAAAGCAGCCACAGATAATATGTAAGCAAATGAAAACAGCTGTGCTCCAATAAAATGTTACTTTAAAAAGTGGGCCCATTGTTTGCTGATCTCTGATTTTGAAGAAATGGAGAAATTCACTGTAAAACATACCTAACCAAAACTAACAAAAGATGAAAAATCTAAAAAGTCCTAGATCTTCTAAAGAAAATAAATCAAGAATTTAAAACTTTCCAAACTGAGAAAACTCCTGACCCACGACACCATGACTCATTTTCCCTAACATTTAAAAAACTTACAAAAGAACAAAGTTGGAGATTACACACTTCCTGATTTCAAAACTTACTACAAAGTTATGGTAACCAAAACAAAGTGATACTGATATAATGACAAACATACAAACCACCAAGGGAACTGTATTGAAAGCCCAGAAATAAACCCTCAAATCTATGGCCAGGTGATCTTCAAGGGTGCCAAGACCATTCAATGGGGAAAGGACTTCAACAAATGGTGTTGGTAAAACTGGATTTATAGAAACAAATGAAGTTAGATCTTTATACCACATACAAAAATTAACTCAAGATGAATCGAACACCTAAATGGAAAGCTACAACTATAAAGCTCCAAGAAAACAAAAAGCTTCATGACACTGCACTTGACAATAATTTCTTAGATAGGACACCCAAAGCCCAGGCATCAAAAGAAAAATATGTTGGACTTCATCAAAATTTAAAACTTTTCATCAAAAGACAGTATCAATAGACTTGAAGGCAACCCACAATGGGAGAAAATATTCATAAATCATGTTTCTGATTAAGGACTGGTAATCAGAACATATAAATAATTCCTACAACCCAATAACAACAAAAAAAACAGCACAATTTTAAATATGAGCAGAGCACTTGAATAGACATTTCTCCAAAAATATACACATAGCAAATAAGCACATGAAAAGATGTTCAACAGCAAGCATTATGAAAATGCAAATCAAAACCACAATGAAACAGCATGTCACACCCACTAGGATGGCTGTAATCAAAAAAAAAAAAAAAAAAAGTCAAAAACAACAAGTGTTGGTGAAGACAGTGAGCAACTAGAGCCCTTGTACATTGCTGATAGGGATGAAAAATGGTATAGCCACTGTGGAGAATAGTATGGCAATTCCACAAAAATTTATTTTTATTATTTTTTTTTTTTTTTGAGAGAGAGAAAATGAGGAGGGGAGGGGCAGACAGGGAGAGGGAGAGAGAGAATCTTAAGCAGGCTCCACACCCAGCACGGAGCCCAACACAGGGCCCAGCTCTCACAGCCATGAGATAATGACCTGAGCTGAAAACAAGAGTTGGACACTAAACTGACCGCGCCACCCAGGCACTCCTCAAAAATTTAAACACAGAATTTCTATACAATCTAGCAATTCCACTTTTGGGTATATATCCAAAACAACTAAAAGGGACAAAAAATAGGTATTTGTACATCCATGTTTGCAGCAGCATTACTCACAACAGCCAAAAGGCAGAAGCAACCCAAATGTACATCAATGGATGAATGAACAAAATCTGGTATATACAATGGACTATTAAGTCCATTATTATTAATGGACTGAATATTAAGATTATTCAGTCTTAAAAAGGAAGGAAATTCTATACATGCTACAACATGAACGAACCTTGAACACATCATGCTAATAAGCTAAATAAGCCAGTCATAAAAGGATAAATATTGTAAGTTTCCATTTGTAAGGTTAAGAGTAGTCAAAGTTCATAAGTTCATAAAAACAAAAAGAATGGTGGTTGCCATTCTAGGTGGTTGCCTACCAGGGGCTGGTAAAAGAGAACAGGGAGTTAGTGGCTCAATGGATCTAGAGGTTCAGTTTGGGAAACTGAAAAAGTAATGGCTGTACGACAATGTAAATGTTATCAATGCCACAGAACTATACAATAAAAAATGGCTAAAATGGTAAATTTTGGCATGTATATTTTACCAAAATGGAAAAATATCTTACATAGACTCATATTATAAAAAGAGGAACTTCTTTGCAAATAATTTAGTGGAATCAATAAATCTATGATAATCAAAACCGGATAAGGACATTACAAGAAAAGAGAAATCACAGACCACAATCATTTATAAACATAACTGATACAAAACAAAATAAAAAGGGTGCCTGGGTGGTTCGGTCGGTTCAGCGTCCAACTCTTAATCTTGACTCAGGTCACGATCTCACAATTTGTGTGATAGAGCTCTGCACTGGCAGCCCAGAGCCTGCTTGGGATTCTCAATCTCTCTCTTCCTCTCTCTGCCCCTCCCCTGCTCTCTCTCACAATAAACTTTAAAAAAAAAAAAAAAAAAAAAAAAAAACTGGAGCACCTGGGTGGCTCAGTAGGTTGAGCATCCAACTTCAGTTCACGTCATGATGTCACAGTTATTGAGTTTGAGCCCCACATGAGACTCTCTGCTGTCAGACAGAGCCTGCTTAGGATCCTCAGTACCCTTTCCTCTCTGCCACTCCCCTGCTCATGCTCTCTGTCAAAAATAAACAAAGACAGGCCCGCCCTGACCAAACAATGGAGGCCATTAACCCAGTGCTGTTCTATGAACCAAACCTGGACATCTGATCACTATATTCCACTACCCAGTAAGAAATGATAAAGAGACATATCTAGAAAGAAGTTGCTGCGGCCAAGGTCAAAGAGGTCCAGTGAACAGCCTTCTGAATGTTACTTTAAAGTCTCCCTCAAGCGATATTAATCAGAAGATGTCGGCGTAGGAGGACACTGGGCTCACCATGTCAGCTGACCACTTAGATTCCACCCACATCTGCCGAAATAACCCAGAAAACCACCAGAAGACTAGCAGAATAGACTCTCTGGAGCCAAGCATAAACGAGAGGCCCCCAGAAGAGGGTAGGAAGGGTGGGGAGGCGGTGCACACTACCCGGACTGACGGGAGGGAGCCAGGACGGTAGAGGGGCAGCCTGCCAGGCAAGGCAGAGCCCGAGTCTGACTTGCAAAAGCGGAGGGGTCGGACAGAGTGAGTCCTGACAGCCAGCGGAACTTAACATCTGGAATGTTATAAGTCAACAGCTCTGCTCCAAGAGCGGGAGGGCTAGAGGACAGGGAGGGAGAGTTGTTGAGCCCCAGAGGACACAGCTCAGGTTGGCAGGGAACAAAGGCGCTCACCAGCACCATTTCCCTTGCCCATCCCCCAGCCAAAATCCCAAAGGGAACCAGTTCCCGACAGGGAACTTGCTTGCACCTCGCAAACACCCAACACCGTACTTCTGCAGATCCATCCCTCCAGTGGCATGTCTGACTCCCTCCCGGAGCCGCAAGGCCCCTCCCAAAGGGGATCACTGAAGGAAAAGTGAGCTGAGCCTCCCCGTCCCGACCCTGTGCACCTTGCCAATCCACCCCAGCTAATACGCCAGATCCCATTGAAGCAGCACCACAACCCTGGCAGTATGCAAGTAGCCCAGACAGGGGCCACACCACTCCACAGTGAGACCTGTGCCTGGGAGAGAAGGTAAGGTACACACCAGTCTGACTGGCCCTGGCAGTGGGCTGGGGGCAGATATCAGGTCTGACTGTGGCCCCGCCCACCAACTCAAGTCACTCCAGACAGGACAGGGGAAGAGCCCTGCAGTTCCCCGCCACCCCAGGGACTACCCAAAATGACGAAACGGAGGAATTCTCCCCAAAAGAAACTCCAGGAAGTAGCGACAGCTAACGAACTGATCAAAAACGATTTAAGCAATGTAACAGAAAATGAATTTAAAATAATAGTCATAAAATTAATCGCTGGGCTTGAAAAAAGTATAGAGGACAGCAGAGAATCTATTACTACAGAGATCAAGGGACTAACAAACAGTCAGGAGGAGCTAAAAACTGCCATAAATGAGCTGCAAAATAAAATGGATGTGACCACAGCTCAGATTGAAGAGGCAGAGGAGAGAAAAGGTGAGTGAGAAGATAAAATTATGGAAAAAGAGGAAGCTGAGAAAAAGAGATAAAAAATCCAGGACTATGAGGGGAGAATTAGAGAACTAAGTGACACAATTAAACATAATAACATATGCATAATTGGGATTCCAGAGGAGGAAGAGAGAGGCAAAGGTACTGAAGGTGTACTTGAAGAAATCATAGGTGAGAACTTCCCTGGATCTGGGGAAGGAAAAAGGCATTGAAATCCAAGAGGCACAGAGAACTCCCTTCAGATGTAACTTGAATCGATCTTCTGAACAACATATCATAGTCAAACTGGCAAAATACAAGGATAAAGAGAAAATTCTGAAAGCAGCTAGGGATAAACATGCTCTAACATATAGAGACCTAGAAGACTCGTGACCGATCTGTCTCCTGAAACTTGGCAGGCCAGAAAGGAATGGCAGGAAATCTTCAACGTGATGAACAGAAAAAAATATGCAGCTGAGAATCCCTTATGCAGCAAGTCTGTCATTTAGAATAGAAGGAGAGATAAAGGTCTTCCCAAACAAAAACTGAAGGAATTCATCACCACTAAACCAGCCCTACTAGAGATCCTAAGGGGGATCCTGTGAGATAAGGTACCAGAGACATCACTACAAGCATGAAACCTACAGACATCACAATGACTCTAAACCCATATCTTTCTATAATAACACTGAACATCAATGCACTAAATGCTCCAACCAAAAGACACAGGGTATCAGAATGGATAAAAAAAACAAGACCCATCTATTTCCTGTCTACAAGAGACTCATTTTAGACCTGAGGACACCTTCAGATTGAAAGTGAGGGGATGGAGATCTATCATGCCACTGGAAGTCAAAAGAAAGCTGGAGTAGCCATACTTATATCACACAAACTACACTTTAAATTAAAGGTTGTAACAAGAGATGAAGAAGGGCATTATATAATAATTACAGGGTCTATCCATCAGGAAGAGCAACAATTATAAATGTCTATGTGCCAAATACGGGAGCCCCCAAATATATAAAACAATTAATCACAAACATAAGCAACCTTATTGATAAGAATGTGGTAACTGCAGGGGACTTTAACACTCCACTTACAACAATGGATAGATCATCTACACACAGGATCAATAAAGAAACAAGGGCCCTGAATGATACATTGGATCAGATGGACTTGGCAGATATATTAAGAACTCTGCATCCCAAAGCAACAGAATATACTTTCTTCTCGAGTGCACATGGAACATTCTCCAAGATAGATCACATACTGGGTCACAAAACAGCCCTTCATAAGTATACAAGAATTGAGATCATACCATGTACACTTTCAGACCACAATGCTATGCAGCTTGAAATCAACCACAGGAAAAAGTCTGGAAAACCTCCAAAAGCATGGAGGTTAAAGAACACCCTACTAAAGAATGAATGGGTCAACCAGGCAATTAGAGAAGAAATTAAGAAATATATGGAAACAAACGAAAATGAAAATACAATCCAAACACTTTGGGATGCAGCAAAGGCAGTACCGAGAGGAAAATACATTACAATCCAGGCCTATCTCAAGAAACAAGAAAACTCTCAAATACAAAATCTAACAGCACACCTAAAGGAAACAGAAGCAGAATAGCAAAGACACCCCAAACCCAGCAGAGGAAGAGAAATAATAAAGATCGGAGAAGTAAACAATATAGAATCTAAAAAAAACTGTAGAGCAGATCAATGAAACCAAGAGTTGCTTTTTGAAAAAATAAACAGAATTGATAAACCTAGCCAGGCTCTCAAGAAGGGAGAGGACCCCAACAGATAAAATCATGAATGAAAATGGAATTATTACAACCAATCCCTCAGAAATACAAGAACTTATCAGGGAATACTATGAAAAATTATATGCCAACAAACTGGAAAACCTGGAAGAAATGGACAAATTCCTAAACACCCACACACTCCCAAAACTCAAACAAGAAGAAATAGAAAGCTTGAACAGACCCACACCAGCAAAGAAATTGAATCACTTATCAAAAATCTCCCAACAAATAAGAGTCCAGGACCGGATGGCTTCCCTGGGGAATTCTACCACACATTGAAATAATACCTATCCTTCTCAAGCTGTTCCAAAAATAGAAAGGGAAGGAAAACTCATTCTATGAAGTTTAGAATTCTATTCATTCCAGACTCATTCTATGAAGCCAGCATTACTTTCCTTCCTAAACCAGACAGAGACCCAGTAAAAAAAGAGAACTACAGGCCAATATCCCTGATGAATATGGATGCAAAAATTCTCAATAAGATACTATTGAGCAAATCGAATTCAACAGCATATAAAAAGAATTATTCACCATGATCAAGTGGGATTCATTCCTGGGCTGCAGGGCTGGTTCAACATTCGCAAATCAATCTCATACACCACATTAATAAAAGAAAAGATAAGAACCATAGGATCCTGTCAATCGATGCAGAAAAAGCATTTGACAAAATTCAGCATCCTTTCTTAATAAAAACCCTCGACAAAGTCGGGATAGAAGGAACATACTTAAACATCATAAAAGCCATTCATGAAAACCCCACAGCTAACATCATCCTCAATGGGGAAAAACTGAGAGCTTTCCCCGAGATCAGGAACACGACAGGGA
Organism: Panthera tigris; assembly: GCF_018350195.1. NCBI lineage: Eukaryota > Metazoa > Chordata > Mammalia > Carnivora > Felidae > Panthera > Panthera tigris. The sequence goes on along the minus strand of NC_056676.1, from coordinate 44,759,987 downwards.
TGTCCACTCTCACCGCTGTTGTTTAACATAGTATTGGAAGCGCTAGCATCAGCAATCAGACAACAAAAGGAAATCAAAGGCATCAAAATTGGCAAAGATGAAGTCAAGCTTTCACTTTTTGCAGATGACATGATATTATACATGGAAAATCTGATAGACTCCACCACAAGTCTGCTAGAACTCATACATGAATTCAGCAAAGTCGCAGGACAGAAAATCAACGTACAGAAATCAGTTGTGTTCTCATACACTAGTAATGAGGCAACAGAAAGACAAAGAAACTGATGCCATTCACAACTGCACCAAGAAGCATAAAATACCTAGGAATAAACCTAACCAAAGATGTAAAAGATCTGTATGCTGCAAACTATAGAAAGCTTATGAAGGAAATTGAAGAAGATATAAAGAAACAGAAAAACATTCCATGCTCATGGATTAGAAGAATAAATTTTGTTAAAATGTCAATACTACCCAAAGCAATCTACACATTCAATGCAATCCCAATCAAAATTGCACCAGCATTCTTCTCAAAGCTAGAACAAGCAATCCTAAAATTCATATGGAACCACAAAAGACCCCGAATAGCAAAAGTAATTTTGAAGACCAAAGCAGGAGGCATCACAATCCCAGACTTTAGCCTCTACTACAAAGCTGTAATCATCAAGACAGCATGGTATTGGCACAAAAAAAGACACATAGACCAATGGAATAGAACAGAAACCCCAGAACTAGACCCACAAATGTATGGTCAACTGATCTTTGACAAAGCAGGAAAGAATATCCAATGGAAAAAAAGACAGTCTCTTTAACAAATGGTGCTGGGAGAACTGGACAGCAACACGCAGAAGAATGAAACTAGATCACTTTCTTACACTATTCACAAAACTAAACTCAAAATGGATAAAGGACCTGAATGTGAGACAGGAAACCATCAAAACCCTAGAGGAGAAAGCAGGAAAAGACCTCTCTGACCTCAGCCGCAGCAATTTCTTACTTGACACATCCCCAAAGGCAAGGGAATTAAAAGCAAAAATGAACTATTGGGACCTCATGAAGATTAAAAGCTTCTGCACTGCAAAGGAAACAATCAACAAAACTAAAAGGCAACCGACGGAATGAGAAAAGATATTTGCAAATGACCTATCAGACAAAGGGCTAGTATCCAAAATCTATAAAAAGATCACCAAACTCCACACCCAAAAATCAAATAATCCAGTGAAGAAATGGGCAGAAAACATGAATAGACACTTCTCTAAAGAAGACATCCAGATGGCCAACAGGCACATGAAAAGATGCTCTACGTTGCTCCTCATCAGGGAAATACAAATCAAAACCACACTCAGCTATCACCTCACGCCAGTCAGAGTGGCTAAAATGAACAAATCAGGAGATTACAGATGCTGGAGAGGATGTGGAGAAACGGGAACCCTCTTGCACTGTTGGTGGGAATGCAAACTGGTGCAGCCGCTCTGGAAAGCAGTGTGGAGTTGCCTCAAAAAATTAAAAATAGACCTACCTTATGACCCAGCAATAGCACTGCTAGGAATTTACCCAAGGGACACAGGAGTGCTGATGCATAGGAGCACTTGTACCCCAACGTTTATAGCGGCACTTTCAACAATAGCCAAATTATGGAAAGAGCCTAAATGTCCATCAACTGACGAATGGGTAAAGAAATTATGGTTTATATACACAATGGAATACCACATGGCAATAAGAAAGAATGAAATATGGCCCTTTGTAGCAACGTGGATGGAACTGGCTAGTGTTAAGTGAAATAAGTCATACAGAGAAAGACAGATACCTTACGTTTTCACTCTTATGTGGATCGTGAGAAACTTAACAGAAGTCTATGGGGGAGGGGAAGAAAAAAAAGAGGTTAGAGAGGGAATGAGCCGAAGCACAGAGACTCTTAAAAACTGAGAACAAACTGAGGGTTGGTGGGGAGTGGGACGGAGAGGAGGGTGGGTGATGGGTATTGAGGAGGGTACCTTTTGGGATGAGCACTGGGTGTTGTATGGAAACCAATTTGACAATAAATTTCATGTTAAAAAAAAATAAAATAAACATTAAAAAAATAAAATAAACAAACATTAAAAAAACTAAACAGAATTTAGCAAATCAATGCCAACCACATATAAAAAGGTTAATATATATTAAGTATGGGTTTTATACAAGGAATGCAAACTCCATATAAAAATTCAATGTGGGGCGCCTAGTCGGGTAAGCGTCTGACTTTAGCTCAGGTCATGATCTCACAGTTCATGGGTTTGAGCACTGCATCGGGCTCTGTGCGGACAGCTAAGAGCCTGGAGCCTGCTTCCAATTCTGCATCTCCCTCTCTCTCTGCCCCTCCCCCGCTCGTGCTTGCACTCTCTTTAAAAAAAAAATAAATTAATTAATTAAAACTCAATGTAATTCACCACATTAACAGAATAAAAGAAAATGTACTAAAATGTAATCTCAATTACACTAAATGTAGTATTAGATAAAATTCAAATCCATTCATGATTTTAAAAAACTTGTAAAAAGGAAGAACAAAAAGTATTTACGTTTAAGAGTATTTATAGCTAGTAACATGCTCAATGGTAAAATACTGAGCACTTTCCTGCTGTAGTTGGGAACAAAGAAGAATGTTAATTTTCTACCCCACAGTGCAATAAAGAAATAAAAGGTACAAGCACTGGAAAGAAAGATGTAAAACTGTCACTATTTGCAAATGGCATGACTGTGTACATAGGCAATCCAAAAGAAAAGACCAAAAACTGTTAGACAAGTCAGAAAGGCCAATGAATGGAAGGTGAATATACTAAAACAATTGTATTCCTGAGTACTGATAACATACTTAGAAAATAATTTTTTAATTTTTATTTAAATCTAAGTTAACATACAGTGTAATAATGATTTCAGCAGCAGAAGTTAATGATTCATCACTCACATATAACACCCAGTGGTCATCCCAACATGCCCTCCTTAATGCCAATCGCCCATTTAGCCCATTCCCCCAACCCACATCCCTCAAGCAAGCCTCAGTTTGTGCTCTGTTTTTAAGTCTCTTATGGTTTGCCTCCCTGTTTATCTTATTTTTCCTTCCTTTCCCCTATGTTCATCTGTTTCTTGAATTCCACATATGTATGAAATCATATGCTATTTATCTTTCTCTGACTGACTTGTTTCACTTAGCATAATACACTCTACTTCCATCCATGTTCTTGCAAGTGGTAAGATTTCATTCTTTTCGATCACTGAGTAACATTCCATTATATGTATATATGTATGTATGTGTGTATGTGTGTATGTGTGTGTGTGTGTGTATAACACATCTCCTTTATCCAGTCAATGGACATTTGGACTCTTTCCGTAATTTGCCTATTGCTGATAGTGCTTCTATAAACACTGGGGTGCATGTGCCCCTTCAAATCAGCATTTTTGTATCCTTTGGAATAAATACCTAGTTTTTATTGCTGGGTCATAAGATAGTTCTATTTTTAATTTTTTGAGAAACCTCCATACTGTTTTCCAGAGTGACTGCACCAGTTTGCATTCCCACCAACAGCACAAAAGTGTTCCCCTAGCTCTACATCCTTGCCAACATCTGTTGCTTCCTGAGTTATCAATTTTAGCCATTCTGACAGGTAGAAGGTGGTACGTCGTTAATGATATATGTGCAATGCTTCTCAGAAAACTTCAAATCATTGCTGAGAAAAGTTGAAGACCTAAAAATACACAAAGTAATGTTCTGCACATGGATTTAAAAACTCACTATGTCAACACAATATGTGTTAAGGTTAATTCCTCCCAGAGTAATCTGATTTGATGTAATCGCAACAAAAATGTCAGTGGGTTTCCCCTTTGGAGGAAAATTAATTCTAAAATTTACAATTTGAAATGAAAACATATATGGAAATGCAAAGGACTTACAACAGTTATGACAAGGAAAAAAGAACAGTTACACAAATTACACTATGAGATACCAAAATGTACTGTAAAAGTCAGTATGGTAGTGACACAAGAATAGACTAATGGGCTACAGAGCAGATACAGAGTTCAGAAATAAATCCACATACATTTGACAACCTGATTTGCAACTAAGACTTCAATTCAATAGAAAAAGAATGGTTCAACAAGTGGTGTGAATCAACTGATTATCAAAGAAAAAAGGTACATCTTAACCTCTACTTCACACTTATAGAAAAATTAATTTGGATAAATCAAAGAAAATAAAGCTTCTAAAAGAAAACAAAAAGCAATATGCAAAAACAATGAAACTGGACCACTTACTTATACCATACACAAAAATAAATTCGAAATGGATTAAAGACCTAAATGTGAGACTTGAAAACATAAAAATCCTGGAAGAGAATGCAACAGTAACTTCTTTGACTTAGCCATAGCAATTTCTTTCTAGATAAGTCTCCGGAAGCAAGGGAACTAAAGTACAAATCAACTATTGGAACTTCATCAAAATAAAAAGTTTCTGCACAGTGAAGGAAACAATCAACAAAACTAAAAGGCAACCTACAGAAGGGGAAAAGATTGCAAATGACATCCAATAAAAGGTTAGCATCCAAAATTTATAAAGAACTTATCAAACTCAACAACCAAAACATAAATAATCCAATTAAATAATGGGCAGAAGACATGAATAGACATTTCTCCAAAGAATACGTACAGATGGACAACAGGCACATGAAAAGATGCTCAGCATCACTCATCATCAGGGAAAGGGATACAGGCATCCTGATAGCTATAGCAGCATTATCAACAATAACCAAATTATGGAAAGAGACCAAATGTCTGTAAATAGATGAATGGATAAAGAAGCAATGTGTGTGTGTATACACACAATGGAATATTACTCAGCCATCAAAAGAATGAAATCTTGCCATTTGCAATGACATGGATGAAGCTAGAGTATATCATGCTAATTAAAGTAAGTCAGAGAAAGACACATACTATATGATTTCACTGATATATGGAATTTAAGAAACAAAAAGCACAGAAGGAAAAGAGACGCAAACCAATTAACAGACTCTTAACTATTGAGAATAAAGTAATTGTTACCAGAGGAGGGGGAGGGGATGGGTGAAATAGGTGATGGGGATTAAGGACTGCACTCATCATGATGAGCACGGGGTGATTCAAATAAAAATACCCCCCCCCCACACACACACACACACACACAAGAAAAAACACAAAGAAAACAAGAGAATATCTTCATGTTCCTGGAATAAGCAAATATTTCTTTTTTTTTTTTTCTTTTTTTTTTTTTAACGTTTTATTTATTTTTGAGACAGGGAGAGACAGAGCATGAACAGGGAAGGGTCAGAGAGAGGGAGACACAGAATCCGAAACAGGCTCCAGGCCCTGAGCTGTCAGCACAGAGCCCGACGTGGGGCTCGAACTCACGGACCGCGAGATCATGACCTGAGCCGAAGTCGGCCGCTCAACCGACTGAGCCACCCAGGTGCCCCAGCAAATATTTCTTAAACACAAAAGAAAAGACTGAAAACTTAGACCTCAATGAAATTATGAGCTTCTATTCACCCAAAGATAACTTTAAGAGACTAAAAAGACCAGCCACAGACTGGGAGAAGATACTGCAAAACATACTTGGCAAAGGACTCATTTCCAAAATATGTAGAGAACCACTACACGTCAATTAAAAAAAAAAAAAAAATACCCAATTTTTTAAAAAGGCGAAAGAATAAAGGCTTTACAAAGAAGTATATCCAAATAGCCATAAGCAGCATATGAAAATGTGCTCAACATCATTAGTCATTAGGGAAATGCAATTTTCTTTTTAATTTTTTTAATGTTTATTTATTTTTGAGAGAGAGAAGGAGAAAGCACGTGCAAGCAGGGTAGTGGTGGAGAGGAAGGGAGACACAGAATCTAAAGCAGGCTCCAGGCTCTGAGCTATTAGCACAGAGCCTGATGTGGGGCTCAAACGCACTAACAGTGAGATCATGACCTGAGCCCAAGTCAGACACTTAACCAACAGGGCCACCCAGGTGTCCCAGGACATGCAAATTTAAACTGATATACCACTACACACCCACCAGAAAGGCTAAAATTAAAATAACATACGAAGTAATAGCAAACATTCAAAGTAAATGGACCTCTCATACACTGTTGGTGAGAATGTAAATTAATAAAACCACTTTGGAAAACTATTTGGCAGTATCTGTCAAAGTTCAATATATACACACATACACACACCCTAAGTATACACCTAAGGGAAATTTTCCACCAAAACACATGTACGAGAATGTTCACAAGAGCTTTCTTCATAATAGCCAAAAGTAGAAAGCATCCCAATGTACATCAATGGAAAAATAAATTGTGAATCTTTAGCCAATGGAATACTACAAGGCAATACAAAGAACTACAGCTCCTGCAACAGCATGGGTTGACCTTAGCCATAAGGTCAAACAAAAACAGCCACACACATGTGATTCCAATTCATTAAGGTTCAAGAACAGGTAAATTTCTCTGTGTATATATAAGTCAGAATAATAGTCACCCGTTTTAGGGATAGGGCTACCGATTTGCAAAAGGGAGCAGGAAATATTCTGTATCTTTTTTTTTAATGTTTATTTCTTTATTTTGAGGAAAAGGGAGCGCACATGAGCAGGGAAAGAGCAGAGAAAGAATCGCAAGCAGGCTCAATGCTCCAGCCAGATGGTAGGGGAGGCTCGATCCTACAACGAGACCACGAGAGCCGAAATCAAGAGTCCCACGCTCAATTGACTAAGCTACCCAGGTGCCCAGGGAATATTCTATTTCTTGATTGAGATAGCAGTTACACAGGTGTATACATACATAAAAACTGAGCTATATACTTAGGACTTGTGCTTTTAAAAAATGAAGATATTAAGATAAACTTGGAGAGAAAGGGAAGGAACCAAGAGTATTATTTCTTAGTGATAACTCTAGATTACTCAATAATACAGGAAGAGTGGAATATAAAATTAACTTTCACCATCAGATTAAGACTTCCCTTATCTCCTATGCATGATGATACCTGCATTGATACGTGCATAGGAAAATGTCTGGAAACACCCAAATAAAAATATTAATAGTGGACAGCCCTAGATAGTGGGAGTAGAAAGACTTTCATTTTTTTTACTTAATAGCTTTTGCATGATTTGAATTTCTAATATTTATTGATATTTTTACTTTTTAATTTAAAAAATAAAATAAAATCCCTTACTAACGCTTTAAAAAAAAAAAAAAAAAAAAAAAGACTTCCCTTATCTCCTACAAAGCGGTTGGTCTGGCTCTTCTGAGTTTCCACAGATAATTTTTATATCTCCGGGCCTAAGAGAGTTGCCTGGCATGTTAGTAATAAATGAACTCAATGAATTAATATATGAAATTTTAAATTACAGTTCATTTACATCAGACCAACCTCAAGCTAACAGAAAAAAAGCCTAAAGAGTAAGAAAGTTTTTAATTTTGCTGGCATTCTCAATTTGGGTTTACTCAATTCTCTGAAGATGCCACAGATAATGTCATCTTTCCTACTTAAGAGGCAGCACTTTCTTGCTATCTTTCAGACCCTTCCATTCCCCAAAAGAGAATGGCAATGTAATATTTTCCAGCTTCATTCACAATCTTAGCAATGTATATTAGCCTGTCCGGTAATGTTTGAGAACTAAGTAAGCAGACTGAACAATTCCGACAAGCACAATGAAACTGTTTTCCTATTTGTTGAGGCACCTTTGGGAATCCAATTCTAACAAACCATCACTAGTAACAAACCATGAAAAAAAAAAAAAAAAAAAAAAAAAAAAAAAAAAAACTTCCGTAAAAGAAGGTCTGTAGTTTCAGGGTAACCCAGAATACTTTAACAGAAAATTTAAGCTTTTAAAGCATAAAGCCGAAGTGCAGGAGAATTCCTAAACAAGCTGTAAATGTTTCCAGGTAATGACAGCTACACAGCTTACCTGTTCCAGCACATCCAACTTTAACTCGAGCTTGCTGAGAACCACGTCTCCACCCCATAGTGAAAGCTGTAGATCTGACGGCTTTAAATTCTTGATGTAGCGATTCACATAGCTCATTAAAATTGGAGTCACATAGGACTCCAGCATCTTTTAAGGTGCAGAGGAGTCAAAGTCAGAAGCTGAAGGGGGTAAAGGCAAACATGAAAAGTAACTGAGTCGGTGGTGCAGCCAAAGAAAAAGCATTTCTCAGGAGGGGTTGAAAAGGCCGAAAAGCAACAGTCCCCACCAAAGCAGCCGCTCGCCTCCTCCCTGAAGCCGAAAAAAACGAGTGGACTCTCTCCTCCAACTGCGACTTCCTCACTAGTACAACTGCCCTCAACTCGCCTGGCGAAGGGTGGGAGGAATAGGGTTGAACTGAAGACAGCGAATCCCCTGAGGTGGGAGAATGAAGCGAGCGGGATCCCCTTTGGCCGCCACAAACCCTCACCAGCCCAGCCGCCCCACGAGGCCCTCGCCTCCAGGAACCCAGCCGGATCTACCACCGTAGAACTCGTAGGGGAACTAGGCCGGCTCCCGCCCCGGGGCCGTACCGCACCCTCCGCCGACACTTACGCCAAAAAGTACTGTGGCGTCCCTTACACCTCCCGGTACCCGGCACCCGGCACCCGCCCCCGGCGGCGGCGCAGCTCCGGTACGGAGCCACTTCCGGGTGTTGCCCCTTCGGTGCTCAAAACAAACTGTCCCGCCACCGACACCACTCGACTCCGCAGCGGGGCCGGAGCTCCCAGGCTGCAGCAGCCACTCGGCGCGTCTTCTTGGGAGAACTCTCTTGTTGGCCTAGCCTGGTCCCCGCTCAGACCCCGCCAGCGTTTTAAGACAAAGCTCTAGGAAATGCGCGGGGGAGGTGGGCGGACCGGTAAAGAGGAGACACCGGCTCTCCGGAAGTGGCGCTCCGAGGCAAAGCAGCTGCGGGAGGTTGAGGTCGCGTATGGGTGGGGAAGTACGGAGGGCCTCTGGTCGGATGAGGAGGAAGAAAGCGGGTACCAAAGCCCCGAAAACACAAGTGACTATTGTTTTTCTTGGGAAACGGATGGCCCGGGGAGAGGAACTTGGGTTCAGTAGGCAGGGCAATAGCGAGAAGGCCGCAGGTAGGAGCGGCGAGGTGTTGCAGGCGGGGGCAGATTTAAATTTCGATCCGAGGCTCACTTGCTGGAGGAAAAGTGGAAAATTAAAGGAATTAGGATGTGTAATTTAGGGGAATGCATTTTGACCAAACGTGTGGACAAACCCTCGCGCTCTTTGGCAAAGCAGTGGTTGAGTATGCCTAACTCTGCTGATGCGGGCGAGAAAGGAATGGCTAAAAAGATCGTGAAGAACTAGTATTGGGTTGCAGTCTGATGTGGGACTTTCGAAAACTCGAGGGAATATCTGAAGGAAGAAGGATATAAAACCCCCAGAGATAAAATGAAAAGAAATAGCTGATAAGAAATGAATTCAAGACTTTTAAGAGGCTATGTTGGTTTTGTTAGGACGAAATGAATGTATAAAATACTACCTCTCCTTCCAGTATTTTGCAAACTAACAAAACAGAGAAACTCAAACACCTAACTCAGAAAAATATACGCTGGGTTTACACAGAACATGCTCCCTGATTTTTGGCCAGACTTATTCTAGGTAACCTCAAGAAAAAAATTACTGCATTTTGAAAATAGACTTGCGTTATAAAGTGATTAAAATACCCACGCATATTGCTGCATTTAACAAAATAGTTCATAGTATTTAAAAAAATTTTAAGCTCTTTACTGGAATTCAAGTTACGATTTCTTGAACCAGTGTTAGAAACGGCAATAGAAAAGAGACATAAGTGAAGATGCCAAGCTATTTAGATTTTTTATGTTTATGAAAGTTTCGGGGGGGAGGGGGAAGCAGGTAATTGCTAATTCAGAGCAACTGTCCCCTCACAAAAAGCCTGATGAACAACCCATGTGATCTGGGTCTTATTAAACCCCACTGGATTAGCAAAGTAAATTAAGTAATTTGTTAGTTATCTATTTCACCTGAAAAGCAAAGAGGCTGCCGTGACTCAAAAATCTTAATATAGAAAAATAGCTCCACTAATTGTATGAAAGCCCTAGTGGTCTAGAATTGAATCTACAGGTCTTGGTAGTTCTAGAGAAAGAAAAAGGGCCTAGTCTTGTGTGGCAATTTAATATATAAGAACAGTGATTTAATATAAACTTAACTAGATTTTTTTACCATGCTGTATAAACAAATAATGATGTACTAGACAATTTTTGTTCTAGGATGCCATTTCTCTCTTGGAGCCAACAAATAATATTTGCCAGATTCCTGCCTTGAGAAAATTATTTGGTCATTGATTTTTTTGTTTGGTTTTAAGGAAAAGAAAAAAAGTATTGGTTTCCAACCTGTGTTCCATTGCACCCTGTTTTCTAACCAGTCAAAATAATTTTTTTCTTTCTCCAAATTTTTATTTAAATTCCAGTTAACATACAGTGTAATGTTAGTTTCAGGTGTAGAATTTAGTGATTCATCACTTCCATACAACACCCAGTGCTCATCGCAGCAAGTGCTCTCCTTAATACCCATCACCTATTTTACACATCCCCCTGCCCACCTCCTCTCCAGTAACTGTTCTATGTAGTTAAGAGCGTTAATTGCTTTGCCTCTCTTCCCCCACCCCAACTCATGTTCATTTGTTTATTAAATTCCACGAGTGAAATAATATGGCATTTGTCTTTCTCTGGCTACCTTATTTTGCTTAGCATAATACTTTCTAACTCCACCTAAATCATTGCAAATGACAAGATTTCATTCCTTTCTATGGCTGAATAATATTCCATTGTATATATATACCACTTCTTTATCCATTCATCTATTGATGGGCATTTGGGCTCTTTCCACAATTTGGCTATTGTTGATAATCCAGCTATAAACATCAAGATGCACCTATCCCTTTGAATCACTATCTTTGTATCCTTTGGGTAAATACCCAGTAGTGCAATAGCTGGATCAGAGAGTAGTTCTATCTCTAATTTTTTGAGGAACCTCCGTACTGTTTTCCAGAGTGGCTGCACAAGTTTGCATTCCCACCAACAGTGCAAGAGGATTCCTTTTTCTCTACATCCTCACCAACGCCTGTTGTTTCTTGTGCTGTTAATTTTAGCCATTCTGACAGATGAGGTGGTAGCCCATTATAGTTTTGATTTGCATTTCCCTGATGATGAATGATGCTGAGCATCTTTTTATGTGTCTGTTGGTCATCTGTATGTCTTCTTTGGAGAAATGTCTATTCATGTCTTCTGCCCATTATTTAATTGGTTATGAATAACCAACAACCAAAAGGATGTTGAGTTTGATAAGTTCTTTATATATTTTGGATACTAACCCTTTATCAGATATGCCATTTGTGAATATCTTCTTCCATTCCAAAGGTTCCTTTTTAGTTTTGTGATTGTTTTCTTCACTGTGCAGAAGCTTATTTTGATGAAGTCTCAATAGTTTATTTTTGCTTTTATTTCCCTTGCTCAGGAGATGTATCTAGTAAGAAGTTGCTACTGCCAATGTCAAAGAGGTTACTGCCTGTGTTCACTAGGATTTTGATTTTTTCCTGTCTTACATTTAGGTCTTTAATCCATTTTGAATTTATTTTTGTGTATGGTGTAAGAAAGTGGCCCAGTTTCATTCTTTTGCATGTTGCTGTCCAGTTTTCCCAACACCATTTGTTGAAAAGACTCTTTTTTCCATTGGCTATTCTTTCCTGCTTAGTTGAAGATTAATTTAACATATAATTATGGGTTAATTTCTGGGTTTTCTCTTCTGTCCCACTGATCTATGTGTCTGTTTTTATGCCAATACCATACTGTCGTGATCACTACAGCTTGGTAATATAACTTGAAGTCAGGAATAGTGATGCCTTCAGCTTTGCTTTTCTTTTTCAAGATTGCTTTGGCTATTTGGGATCTTTTGTGTTACCTTACACATTTTAGGGTTGTTTGTTCAAGCTCTCTGAAAAATTCTGGTGGCATTTTCAAAGAGATTGTATTAAATGTGTAGATTACCTTGGGTGACATAGACATTTTAACAATATTTGTTGTTCCAATCATGAGCATGGAATGTTTTTCCATTATGTCATCTTCAATTTCTTTCATCACTGTTTTATACTTTTCAGAGTACAGGTCTTTTACCTCTTTGGTTAGGTTTAGTCCTGGGTACCTATGGTTTTTGGTGTGATCATAAATGGGATTGATTCCTTGATTTCTCTTTCTGCTGCTTCAGTACTGGTGTATAGAAATGCAACATATTTCTGTACATTGATTTTGTATCCTGCGACTGAATACCTGTGTCTCAGTTCTAACAATTTTTTGGTGGAGTCTTTTGGGTTTTCTATATATAGTGTGTCTTCTGCAAATAGTGAAAGTTTCACTTCTTCCTTGCCAATTGGGTGTCATTTCCTTCTGTTGTCTAGTTGCTGAGGGTAGGATATCCAGTACTGTGTTAAATAACAGTGGTGAGAGTGGACATCCCTTTGTTGTTCCTGACTGTAAAGGAAAAGCTCTCACTTTTTCCCCAATAAAGTGGATTTTTCATATATGGCCTGCATTATGTTGAGGTATGTTTCCTCTGTCCTTACTTTGTTAAGGGTTTTTATCATGAAGGGATGTTGTACTTGTTAAATGATTTTTCTGTATCTATTGAGGGGATCATATGGTTCTTATCCTTTATCTTTATTAATGTGGTATATCACATTGATATGCAAATATTGAACCACAGTTGTAGCCCAGGATTAAATCCCACTTGACCATGGTGAATGATTCTTTTAATGTACTATTGGATTGAATTTGCTAGTATTTTGCTGAGATTTTTTGCATCCATGTTCATCAGCAATATTGGCCTGTAGTTGTCTTTTTTAGTGGAGTCTTTCTCGGTTTTGGGATCACAATAATGCTGGCCTCACTGAATGAATTTGGAAGTTTTCCTTCTATTTCTATTTTTTGGAAAAGTTTAAGAAGAAAAAACATTTGGTAGAATTCTCCTGGGAAGCAATCTAGCCCTGGACTTCTGTTTGTTGGGAGATTTTTTCTTACTGATCCAATTTCTTTGCTGTTTATCAGTCTGTTCAACTTTTGTATTTCTTCCTGTTTCAGTTTTGGTAGTTTATATGTTTCTAAGAATTTATCCATTTCTTGCAGGTTTTCCAGTTTGTTGGCATATAATTTTTATAATATAATAATTGTTTGTATTTCTGTGGTTTTGGTTGTTATTTCTCTTCTCTCATTTGTGATTTTATTCATTTAGGTCCTTTCTCTTTTTGATAAGTCTAGCTAGAGGTCTGTCAGTTTTGTTGTTGTTGTTGTTGTTTTTCAAAGAACCAGACCCTAATTTCATTGATTTGTTGTTGTTGTTGTTTAGTTTATATATCATTTATTTCTGCTCTAATCTTTATTATTTCCCTTACTCTGCTGGCTTTAGGCTTTGTTTGTTCTTTTTCTAGCTCCTTTAGGTATAAGGCTAGTTGTTTATTTGAGATTTTTCTTGATTCTTGAGGTAGAATTGTATTGGTATATACTTACCTCTTATGACTACTATTGCTGCATCCCAAAAGTTTTGGATCTCATTTGTTTCCATGTATTTTTTTTTTTATTTCTTCTTTGATTTCCCGTTTGACCCATTCATTGTTTAGTAGTATGTTGTTTAGCTTCCATGTATTTGTGGTCTTTCCAATCTTTTTCTTGTGATTGACTTCAAGTTTCATAGCATTGTGGTCTGAAAATATGCATGGTATAGTCTTGATCTTTTTGTGCTTGTTGAGGCCTTATTTGTGACGTAGTATGCGATCTGTTCTGGAGAATGTCCCATGTGCATTTGAAAAGAATGTATTTTCTGCTTCAGGATGAAATGTTCTGAATATATCTATTAAGTCCATTTGGCCCAGTGTGTCATTCAAATCCAGTTTCCTTGTTGATTTTCTGCTTCAGTTATCTATCCATTGTTATAAGTGGGGTGTTAAAGTCTCCTACTATTACTGTATTATTATCAATGAGTTCCTTTATGTTTGTTATTGTTTCATATATTTGGGTACTTTCATGTTGGGGGCATAAATATTTACAATTGTTAGATTGTTTTGTTGGATAGTCCTCTTTATTATGATAGAGTGCCCCTCTTAATCTCTTGTTAAAGTCTTTGGTTTAAAATCTAGTTTGTCCGGTGTGCCTGGGTGGCTCAATCAGTTGAGCATCCAACTCTTGGTTTTGCACTGGCAGGAATGCAGGTTTGACCAAGGGCAGTCGTGCCTGAGTGCAGGGGTATGACCTCACACAGATGCACTCCAAAAAGAGTGAACAGTCTCCCTGTGCATCTTAGGAGCTCCTCATATCACACAGTCTTCCCCAAGGTTATTTGCCTGTCTCCTGTCCAGGAGAACTGCAGTGCCGTCAGGATTCTATCACAGCCAAACCCATTTAGACCTCTAAAACTCCAGTCTTTGAGCCCAACTGGTTGCAAAAATTCACAAAAATCAGCCCCTCTGTTTTCCCAGCCAATGGCTTTAGGGAAGTACTCTCCTTGTGTGTATCCCTGTGTGGTCCACTCTCTCACCTTTCTCTACAACTAGGGCTCCCTCCCCTCTGCAGTACCTGCAGTCTGTTTCTTCCCCAAACCTTGTCTCCACACTTCCTACCTTCCTCAATGTGGCCTCTTCTCTCCCTCTAGTTGTACAGTTTTTTCTGTCAGTCCTCAAGTCAATTTCTTGGGTATTCAGAATGACTTGACAGTTATCCAGTTGTGTTCAAGGGATGAGACAAGCTGAGGATCCTGCTACTGTGCCGCCATCTTAGCTCCTCAAAATAAATTTAATTACTTTTTTTTTAAATGTTTATTTATTTGAGAGAGAGTATGCGCATGAGCCAGGGAGGGCCAAAGAAAAATGGAGAGAGAGAATCCCAAGCAGGCTCCATGCTGTCAGCACAGAGCCCAAAGCAGGGCTTGATCTCATGAACTGTAAGATGATGACCTGAGCCCAAATCAAGAGTCAGATGCTTAACCAACTGAGGCACCCAGGCGTCCCAATTACTTTTTATTTGTATGTTTCATTCATTGTTCATGGTTTTCTTTTAATGTCAAAATGAACAGCCTTTCCCAAATATCCTATTATGTGTTTTTATTGTAATATTTTTTTTTCCAAAAAAAAATAAGTTTTACATTTTCTCAAGAAACCTTTGAGGCAGGTTGGTTATATAGGCAATAGTTCTCCAGAGTCAGGTGAAGTTTTTCTTTTCTTTTTTTTTTTTTTAATGTTTATGTATTTTGAGAGAGAGAGTGTGTGTGAGCAGAAGAGAAACAGAAAGAGATACAGAATCCAAAACAGGCTCCAGGCTCTGAATTGTCAGCACAGAGCCCAATGTGAGGCTCGAACACACGAACTTTGAGATCATGACCTGAGCCAAAGTTCAACACTTAACTGACTGAATTATCCAGGAGCCCCAAGTTTTGCTTTTCTTAGTTAATGAACTATTCTTTAGAGCAGTTGTAGGTTCACATAAAAATTGAACTAAAAGGACAGGATTCCCCTATATTCCCTGTCCCCACACACACACACTTTCCTGACTATGGACTCCACCATCATAGTGGTACATCTATTATAATCAGTGAACCTACACTGACATATAATCCAGACTCCATAGTTGGGTTCATGTTCTATGGATTTTGACAAACGTATAATGACATGTATCCAACATTTACATAATAGTGTCACTGCCCTAAATATGTTTTATGCCTGTTCCTCTCTCCCTTCCCCAATTTCTGGCAACCACTGCACTTTTTACTGTCTCCATAGTTTTGCCTTTTCCAAAATGCCATACTGTTGAAATCACATAGTGTGTAGACTTTTCACATTGGCTTCTTTCACTTAGTAATATATACTTAAGTTTCCTCCATGTCTTCTCATTGCTTGATAGCTCTTTTCAGCATGGAGTAATATTCCATTGTATGGATGTACCACAGTTTATCCATTTACCTATTGAAGGACATTTTGTTTGCTTCCAAGTTTAGTCAATTAGGAATAAATCTGCTGTAAGTATCCGTGTGTGGACATTATTGTGTGGACATAAGTTCTCAGCTCCTTTGGATGAATGCTAATGAGCACCATTGCTGAATCACACAGTAAGAGTAGGTTTAGTTTTGTAAGAAACTGCCAAACTATTTTCCAAAGTGTATTATTGTGGGGCACGTGGGTGGCCCAATCAGTTGAGCATCTGACTCTCGATTTTGGATCGGGTCATGGGATCAAGCCCCATGTCTGGCTCTATGCTGAGTGTGGAGTCTGCTTGAGATTCTCTCTCCTTCTCCCTGTCCCTTTCCCCTGCTCACACTTAATAAATAAATAAATAAATAAATAAATAAATAAATAAATAAATAACAAAGTGTATATTTTGCTTTTCCAGCAACAATGAATGAGAGTTCCCGTTGCTCCATATGCTTGCCAGCATTTCATGTTCTCAGTTTACCAGGTCTTGGCCATTCTATTAGATGTTTACTTGTACCTTATTGTTTTAATTTGCAATTCCCTAATGACATATAATGTTAAACATCTTTTCATATGCTTATTTGCCATCTGTATATCTTCTTTGGTGCATTATCTTTTCATGGTTTTGCTCATTTTTTAATCAGGTTGTTCATTTTCTTATTATTGAATGTTAAGAGTTATTTGTTTTTTTAAAAAAAAATTTTTTTTAATGTTTATTTACTTTTGAGAGAGAGAGAGACAGAGACAGAGGGTGAGTGGGGAG
The DNA here is from genome assembly GCF_018350195.1 of Panthera tigris. Classification (NCBI taxonomy): domain Eukaryota; kingdom Metazoa; phylum Chordata; class Mammalia; order Carnivora; family Felidae; genus Panthera; species Panthera tigris. The sequence continues at coordinate 44,743,231 of NC_056676.1, read as the reverse complement.
GGGCAGAGGGAGAAAGAGATGCAGAATCTGAAACAGGCTTCAGGCTCTGAGCTGTCAGCACAGAGCCTCACGTGGGGCTTGAACCTACAGACCATGAGATCATGACCTGAGCCAAAGTCAGACACCTAACCGACTGAGCCAGCCAGGTGCCCTTTTTTTTTTTTTTTTTTTGGTTAATTTTTTTTTTTAATATTTGAGTGTTAAGAGTTCTTTGTATGTATTATGTAAAAGTCTTTTACCGGGTGTGTGTTTTGCAAATATTTTTTCTTTGTGGTTTGTCCTCTCATTCTCATGAGATTCTCTTGTGCTGAGCAGAAGTTTTTAATTTCAATGAATTCTAGCTTGTCAATTGTTTTTTCAAGAATCATGTCTTTGTGTTGTATCTAAAAAGTCTTCAGGGGTGCCTGGGTGGCTTAATGGGTTAAGCATCCAACTTCAGCTCAAGTCACTATCCTGCAATTTTTGAGTTCGAGCCCCACATGAGGCTCTGTGCTGACAGCTCCGAGCCTGGAGCCTCCTTTGGATTCTGTGTCTCCCTGTCTCTCTGACCTTCCCCCACTTGCACTCTGTCTCTCTCTCTCTCAAAAATAAATAAACATTAAAAATAAATAAAATAAAATAAAATAAAATAAAATAAAATAAAATAAAATAAAATGTATTCACCATAACCGAGATCATCTAGATTTTTTCCTCTTATTTTCTAGGGGTTTTATCACTTACATTTAGGTTTTGAATCAGTTTTGAGTTAATTTTTATGAATGCTGTAAGACATGTGTCTAGATTTATTTTTTTTTTACATGTGGATGTCCAGTTGCTTTAGCACCATTGGTTGAAAAGGGTATCTTTGCTCCATAGTATTGCCTTTGCTCCTTTTTCAAAACTCAGTTGACTATATTTATGAAATTGATACTGTGACTTACTAATGGTTTACAACAGTTGACAAAACACTAAATAAAGCCAAATTTATCAACATTAATAAATCTTAAAAATGTAACATTGAGAAAAAATAAATAACAGTATAACGTATCACATGTATAGATATATTTGCTATGTATACAATTGTATATATAAACGCATACAAATATACATATATATACATAGATATGTATGTGTGTGTGTGTGTGTGTGTGTGTGTGTGTATATATATATATATATATATATAGCATTCCTAGAAATGCTATATATTGTGATAGCTACAGATATATTTAGAGTGTGAATACTTTCATGACAAAGAGAAATACCAAATTCAAGATAAGTTAAACAGAGAGAAGGAAATACAGAGTACTTCAACTGTATCTGTAATGTTTCATTTCTTTAAAAATAAGTGAAAATAAGCAGGAAAAGACCTCTCTGACCTCAGCCGTAGCAATCTCTTACTCGGCACATCCCCAAAGGCAAGGGAATTAAAAGCAAAAGTGAATTACTGGGACCTTATGAAGATAAAAAGCTTCTGCACAGCAAAGGAAACAACCAATAAAACTAAAAGGCAACCAATGGAATGGGAAAAGATATTTGCAAATGACATATCGGACAAAGGGCTAGTATCCAAAATCTATAAAGAGCTCATCAAACTCCACACCCGAAAAACAAATAACCCAGTGAAGAAATGGGCAGAAAACATGAATAGACACTTCTCTAAAGAAGACATCCAGATGGCCAACAGGCACATGAAAAGATGTTCAACGTCGCTCCTTATCAGGGAAATACAAATCAAAACCACACTAAGATATCACCTCACGCCAGTCAGAGTGGCCAAAATGAAGAAATCAGGAGACTATAGATGCTGGCGAGGATGTGGAGAAACAGGAACCCTCTTGCACTGTTGGTGGGAATGCAAATTGGTGCAGCCGCTCTGGAAAGCAGAGTGGAGGTTCCTCAGAAAATTAAAAATAGACCTACCCTATGACCCAGCAATAGCACTGCTAGGAATTTACCCAAGAGATACAGGAGTGTTGATGCATAGGGGCACTTGTACCCCAATGTTTATAGCAGCACTCTCAACAATAGCCAGATTATGGAAAGAGCCTAAATGTCCATCAACTGATGAATGGATAAAGAAATTGTGGTTTATATACACAATGGAATACTACGTGGCAATGAGAAAAAATGAAATCTGGCCTTTTGTAGCAACGTGGATGGAACTGGAGAGTGTGATGCTAAGTGAAATAAGCCATACAGAGAAAGACAGATACCATATGGTTTCACTCTTATGTGGATCCTGAGAAACATAACAGAAACCCATGGGGGAGGGGAAGGAAAAAAAAAAAAAAAGAAAAGAGGTTAGAGTGGGAGAGAGCCAAAGCATAAGAGACTGTTAAAAACTGAGAACAAACTGAGGGTTGATGGGGGGTGGGAGGGAGGGCAGGGTGGGTGATGGGGTGGGTGATGGGTATTGAGGAGGGCACCTTTTGGGATGAGCACTGGGTGTTGTATGGAAACCAATTTGACAGTAAATTTCATATATTAAAAAATAAAAATAAAAATAAATAAATAAAAAATAAAACACCATTTATGTAATAAATAAATAAATAAATAAAAATAAGTGAAAATATTAATATTTGACAAAGTAGTGGATACATAGGTATTTTATATATGTACAAAATATGCTTGATAAAAAATTAATCAATTAGACTAGTATTTCTCAACTTTACAATCACACCTACAAAGAATTAGAAATCCACTTTTTCCAAAAGTCATTTATATATTTACACACAGTTGATTCTCTTAATCATTTACAGTAAGCCTTTAAGAAATAAAAATTTTAGTCATATCTTAGGGGCTATTATAAGGTCATCTAAACAGAAAATCAACAAGGAAACAATGGCTTTGAATAACACTCTGGACCAGATTGACTTAACAGATATATTCAGAACACTTCATCCTAAATCACTGGAATATACATTCTTCTCCAGTGCAAATGGAACGTTATCCAGAGTAGATCACATACGGGACCCAAATCAGCCCTCAACAAGTACAAAAAAATCAAGATCATACTGTGCATATATTTAGGCCACAACACTGTGAAACTCGAAGTCAACCACAAGAAAAAATAACAAATACTTGGAGACTAAAGAACATCCTGCTAAAGAATGAATGAGATAACTGAATAGTTAAAGAAGAAATTAAAAAGTACATGGCAACCATTGAAAATGATAACACTGCAGCCCAAAACCTCTGGGACTCAGCAAAGGTGGTCATAAGAGAAAAACAGGCCTTCCTAAAGAAAAAAGAAAGGTCTCAGATATACAACCTAACCTTACACCTTAAAGAGCTGTAAAAAGAACAGTAAATAAAACCCCAAACCAGCAGAAGACAGGAAATAACAAAGATTAGAGCAGAAATCAATGCTATAAAAACCAAAAAAAAAAAAAAAAAAAAAAAGCAAAAAACAAACAAACAAAAAAAACAGAACAGATCAATGAAACCAGAAGCTGGTTCTTCGAAAGAATTAACAAAATTGAGAAACCACTAGCCACTTTGATCAAAAAGAAAAAGGAAAGGACCCAAATAAATCAAGAATGAAAGAGGAGAGATCACCACCAACACAGCAAAAATAATAATAAGAGAATATTATGAGAAATTATATGCCAATAAAATGAGCAATCTGGAAGAAAAGGACAAGTTCCTAGAAACATATAAACTACCAAAACTGAAACAGGAAGAAATGGAAAATTTGAACAGACCCATAACCAGTAAAGAAATCGAATTAGTAATCAAAAGTCTCCCGAAAAACAAGAGACCAGGACTAGATTGCTTTCCAGGGGAATTCTATCAAACATTTAAGGAAGAGTTAACACCTATTCTCTTGGAGCTGTTCCAAAAAATAGAAATGAAGGAAAACTTCTAAACTCATTCTAAGAAGCAAGGATTACCTGGATTCCAAAACCATACAAAGACCCCACTAAAAAGGAGAACTACATACGAATTTCCCTGATGAACATTGATGCAAAAATCCTCAACAAGATATTAGCCAACCGCATCCAACAATACATTAAAAAAATTATTCACCGCAACCAAGTGGGATTTATACCTGGGATGTAGGGCTGGTTCAATATCCACAAAACAATCAATGTGATTCATCACAACAATAAGAGAAACGACAAGAACCACATGTTCTTCTCAATAGATGCAGAGAAAGCATTTATCAAAATATAGCATCTTTTCTTGATAAAAAAAAAACCCAAGAAAGTAGGAATAGGAAGATCATACCTTGAGATCATAAAAGCCATATATGAATGACCCAATGCTAATATCATCCTCAATGGGGAAAAACTGGGAGCTTTCCCCCTAAGGTCAGGAACAAGACAGGGATGTCCACTCTCACCACTGTTATTCAACATAGCATTGGAAGTCTTAACCTCAGCAATCAGACAACACAAAGAAATAAAAGGCATCCAAATTGGCCAAAAGGAGGTCAAACTTTCACTCTTCACAGATGACATGATACTCTATATGGAAAACCCAAAAGATTCCACCAAAAAACTGCTAGAACTGATCCATGAATTCAACAAAGTTGCAGGATATAAAATCAATGCACAGAAATCAGTTGCATTCTGATACACCAAGAATGAAGCAACAGAAAGAGAAATCAAAGAATAGATCCCATTTACAATTGCACCAAAAACCATAAAATGCCTAGGAATAAATCTAACCAAAGAGGTGAAAAATCTATACACTGATAACTGTAGAAAACTTATGAAAGAAATAGGAGAAGACAAGACACACAAAAAAATGGAAAAATATTCCATGTTCCTGAATAAGAACAAATATTATTAAAATGTCAATATTACCCAAAGCAATCTACATATTCAGTGCAATCCCTATCAAAATAACACCAGTACTCTTCACAGAACTAGAACAAATAATCCTAAAATTTGTATGAAACCAGAAAACACCCCAAATAGCCAAAGCAATCTTGAAAAAGAAAACCAAAGAAGGAAGCATCACAATCCCAGACTTCAAGCTGTACTACAAAGTTGTAATCATCAAGACAGTATGGTACTGGCACTAAAACAGACACTCAGATCAATGGAACAGAATAGGAACCCAGAAAGGACCCACAAACGTATGGCCAACTGATCTTTGACAAAGCAGGAAAGAATATCCAATGGAATAAAGACCATCTCTTCAGCAAGTGGTGCTGGGAAAACTGGACAGCGACATGCAGCAGAAAAATGAACCTGGACCACTTTCTTACACCATATACAAAAACAAACTCAAAATGGATGAAAGACCTAAACGTAAGACAGGAAGCCATCAAAATCCTCAAGGAGAAAACAAGCAAAAACCTCCTTGACCTTGGCCACAGGAACTTCTTACTCAACACATCTCTGGAGGCAAGGGAAACAAAAGCAAAAATGAACTATTGGGACCTCATTGAAATAAAAAGCTTATTCCCAGTGAAGGAAACAATCAGCAAAACTAAAAGGCAACTGACGGAATGGGAGAAGATATTTGCAAACAACATATCATATAAAGGGTTAGTATCCAAATTCTATAAAGAAGTTATCAAACTCAACACCCAAAAAACAAATAATCCAGTGAAGAAATGGGCAAAAGACATGAATAGACACTTCTCCAAACCAACACATGAAAAAATTCTCAACATCACTCATCATCAGGGAAATACAAATCAAAACCACAATGAGATACCACCTTACACCTGTCAGAATGGCTAACATTAACAACTCGGGCAACAACATGTTGGCGAGAATGAGGGGAAAGAGGATCTCTTTTGCACTGCTGGTAGGAATGCAAATTGGGGTAGCCACTCTGGAAAACAGTATGGAGTTTCCTCAAAAAACTAAAAACAGAACTACCCTACGACCCAGCAAGTGCACTACTAGGTATTTATCCAAGGGATACAGGTATGCTGTTTCGAAGGGGCACACATACCCCAATGTTTATAGCCACACTATTGACAATAGCCAAAGTATGGAAAGAGCCCAAATGTCCATCGATGGATGAAAGGATAAAGAAGATCTTGCATATATATATATATATATATATATATATATATATATATATATATACACACACACACACACACACACAATGGAGTATTACTCAGCAATCAAAAATAATGAAATCTTGCCAGTTGCAACTACGTGGATGGAACTAGAGAGTATTACGCTAAGCGAAATTAGTCAGCCAGAGAAAGACAAGTATCATATGACTTCACTTATATGAGGACTTTAAGAGACAAAACAGATGAACATAAGGGAAGGAAAGCAAAAATAATATAAAAACAGGGTGGGGGACAAAACGTAAGAGACTCTTAAATATAGAGAACAAACAGGGTTACTGGAGGGCTTGTGGGAGGGAGGATGGGCTAAATGGGTAAGGGGCATTAAGGAATCTACTCCTGAAATCATTGTTGCACTATATGCTCACTAACTTGGATGTAAATTTAAAAAATAAATAAAATTTAAAAACCTAATGGTAACCACAAATCAAAAACCAGTAACAGATATGCAAAGAATAAAGAAAAAGAATCCAAGTATATCACTAAAGAAAGCCAACAAACCAAAAGAAGAAAGGATCAGAAAAAATCTGTAGAAACAACCACAAAGCAAGTGACAAAATGGCAATAAATCCATACCTATCAATAAGTACTTCGTGCTTTTTTAAGATTTTATTTTTAAGTAATCTCTACACACAACGTGGGGCTCAAACTCACCCCCAAGATCAAGAGTCTCATGCTCCACCAACTGAGCCAGGCAGGCACCCAGATCAATAATTACTTTGAATGTAAATGGACTCAATCAAAAGACACAGGGTGTCCAAACAGATTAAAAAATAAGACTATCTATGTGCTGTCTACAAGAGACATTTCATTTCACATAGAAAGTCACCTGCAGATTGAAAGTAAGGGGGATAGAGAAACATTTATCATGCAAATGGATGTCAAAAGAAACCTGGAATCAATACTTATATCAGACAAAATAGACTTTAAAACAAAGACAAGAGACAAAGAAGGACACTATATGATAATAAAGGGGACAATCCAGCACAAAGATCTAAAAATTGTAAATATTTACACCCCTAACATGAAAGCACCCGATACATAAAACAGTTAATAACAAACATAAAGGAATTAATCAATAGTAATATAACAGTAGGGGACTATAACACCAAACTTACATCAAAAGACAGACTATTCAAACAGAAAATCCACAAGGAAATAGTGGCTTTGAATGACACACTGGACCAGATGGATTTAACAGACATTCAGGGTATTCCAGCCTAAAACAACAGAATACACATTCTTTTCAAGTAAACATGGAACATTCTCCAGAATAGGTCACATATTAGGCCACAAAACTAGCCTCAATAAATTCAAAAAAACCGAAGTCATACCACACATCTTTTCTGACCACAACACTATGAAACTAGAAATCAACCACAAGAAAAAAATCTGAAAAGAGCACAAATACATGGAGATTAAAAATCATGCCACTAAACAAAGAATGGGTCAACCAGGAAATCAAAGAATAAATGTACATGGAAACAAATGAAAATGAAAACACAATGATCCAAAACCTTTGCGATGCAGCAAAACTGGTTCTAAAAGGGAAGTTTACAGCAATACTGGTCTACATCAAGAAGCAAGAAAAATCTCAAATACACAACCTAAACTTACACCTAATAGAGCTAGAAAAAGAAGAACAAATAAAACCTGAAACCAGCAAAAGGAAGGAAATAATAAATATTAGAGTAGAAATAAATGACACAGAAACTCAAAAAATAATAGAACAGATCAATGAAAGTAGGAGCTGGTTCTCTGAAAAGATCAACAAAATAGGTAAACCTCTAGCCAGACTCATTAAAAAGAGAGAGAGAGAGAACCCAAATAAAATCACTAATGACAGCGGAGAAATAACAACCAACATTACAGAACTACAAACAATTGTAACAGATTATTATGAAAACTGAATGCCAACAAATTGGACAACCTAGAAGAAATGGATAAACTCCTAGAAACACACAACCTACCAAAACTAAAGCAGGAAGAAATAGGGGCACCTAGCTAGCTTAGTCAGAAGACAATTATGACTCTTGATCTCGGGGTTGTGAGTTCAAGCCCCATGTTGGGTGTAGACATTACCAAAAAGAAATGAATAAATAAGCTTTTTTAAAAAAAGCAGGAAGAAATAGAAAATTTGAACAGATCAATTACCAGCAGTGAAATTGAATTGTAAAAAAAAAAAAAAAAAAAACTCCCCAAAAACAAAACTCCAGGACCAGACGGTTTCATGGGCAAATTCTACAATATACTTATGGAAGAGTTAATACCTATTCTTTTCAAACTATTCCAAAAAATAAAAGAAGAAGGAAAACTTCCAAATTCATTCTATGAGGCCAGTATCACACTGATACCAAAAACAGATAAAGACACCACAAAAACAGTGAATTACAAGCCAATATTTCTCATGAATATAGATGAAAATATCCTCAATAAAACAATAGCAAACTGAATGCAACAATACATTAAAAAATCATACACCACAATCAAGCAGGATTTATTCCTGGGAATCAAAGGTGTTTCAAAATTCATCAAACAATCAATGTGATATGTCACATCAATAAGAGAAAGGACAAAAATCATATGATCATTTCAATAGATGCATAAAAAATATTCCACAAAGTACATCATCAATTCATGATAAAAACTCTCGGCAAAGCAGGCCTAGAGGACATACCTCAACATAATAAAGGCCTTATATGAAAAACTCACATCCAACATCATACTCAGTGGTGAAAAACTGAGAGCTTTTTCCCTAAGGTGAAGAGCAAGATGTCCACTCTCGCCACTTTTATTCAACATAATACTGAAAGTCCTAACCACAGCAATTAGACAACACAAAGAAATAAAAAGGCATCCAAATCAGTAAAGAAAAAGTAAAACTCTTACTATTTGCAGATGACATGTTACTACATATAGAAAAACCCTAAAGACTCCACCAAAAAACTACTAGAACTCATAAATGAATTCAGTGAAGTCACAGGGTACAATATCCATCTACAGAAATCTGTTGTTTCCTGTATACTAATAATAAAGTGGCAGAAAGATAAATTAAGAAAACAATCCCATTCACAATTGCACCAAAACAATAAAATATGTAGGAATAAACTTAACCAAAGTGATGAAAGGCCTGTGCTCTGAAAACTATAAAATGCTGATAAAAGATATTGAAGATGACACAAAGAAATGGAAAGACATTCCATTCTCATGGGTTGAAAGAACAAATATTGTTAAAATGTCTATACTACCTGAAGCAATCTACACATGTAATGCAATCCCTATCAAAATGTCAAAGCATTTTTCACAGAACTAGAGCAAACAATCCTAAAATTTGTATGGAAACACAAAACACCCTGAATAGCCAAAGCAATCTTGAAAAAGAAAAACAAAACTGGAGGTATCACAATTCCAGACTTCAAGTTATATTATAAAGCAGTAGTAATTAAAACAGTATACTTCTGGCATAAAAATAGACACATAGATCAATAGAACAGAACAGAAAACCCAGAAATAAACCCACAGCTATATGGTCAATTAATCTTCGACAAGGGAGTAAAGAATATCCAATGGGAAAAAGACAGTCTCTTCAACAAATGGTGTTGGGAAAACTGGACAGCAACATTCAAAAGAATGAAACTGGACCACTTTCTTATACCATACATATAAATCAATTCAAAATAGATTAATGACCCAAATGTAAGACCTGAAACTATAAACATCCTGGAAGAGAACCCAGGCAGTAATTTCTCTGACAATCAGCCAAAGCAACACTTTTCTAGATATGTCTCCTGAGGCAAAGGAAATAAAAGCAAATTATTGGGACTTCATCAAAATAGAAAGCTTCTGCACAATGAATGAAACAATCAATAAAACTAAACTCCAATCTACTGAATGGAAGAAGATATTTGGAAATGACATAATCAACAAAAGATTAGTATTCAAAATACATAAAGAACTTATACAACTCAACACTCAAAAAATAAATAATCCAATTTAAAAATGGGTAGAAGACAGGAACAGATACTTCTCCAAAAGACATACAGATAGCAAACAGACACATAAAAAGATGCTGAGACATCACTCATCATCAGTAAAAGGCATACCCAAACTACAATGAGATATCACCTCACACCTGTCAAAATGGCTAGAATCAACAACACAAGAAATGATAAGTGTTGGCAAGGATGTGAAGAAAGGGGAGCCCTTGTGCACTGCTGGTGGGAATGCAAACTCATACAGTCACTCTGGAAAACAGTATGGAGGTTCCTAAAAAAGTTAAAAGTAGAACTACCCTATGATCCAGCAATTGCACTACTGGGTATTTACCCAAAGAATACACTAAGTCAAAGGGATACATGTACTCTTGTGTTTATTGCAGCATTATTTACAATAGCCAAACTACTATAGAAGCAGCTCAAATGTCCATTAATGGATAAATGGATAAAGATATGGTATACATACATACATACATACATACATACATACATACATACATACAGTGGAATATTACTCATCCATAAAAAAGAACAAAATCTTGCCATTTGCAACGATTTTGCAATGGAAAGGGATGGAGCTAGAGTGTATAATGCTAAGTGAAATAGAGAAAGAAAAATACCATATGATTTCACTAATATGTGGAATTTGAGAAACAAAACAAATGAACAAAGAGGAGAAAAAGAGAGAGACAAACCAAGAAACAAACTCTTAACAATAGAGAATAAACTGATGGTTACCACTGGGGAGGTGGACGGGGGGATGGGTGAAATAGGTGATGGGGATTAAGGAAGGCACTTGTGATGAACACTGGGTGATGTATGCAATTGTTGAATCACTATATTACACACCTGAAACTAATAGAACACTGTGTTAACCATACTGGAATTAAAATAAAAATAAATAAATAAATTACTAACGTTAAAAAAAAAGCTACAGTATTCAAAACAGTGTAGTAGTGGCATAAAGATACACACATAGGCCAGTGGAATAGAATTGAGAGCCCAGGTCTAAATATTCACATCAGTGGTTAACTGATTTTAACCAGTTTCAATGGAAACTGACAATAGTTTCTTAAATATGATACCAAAAGCATAGGCAATGAAAGGAAAAAAATACATTGTGGAACTTCATTGAAATTTAAAACTTTGGTGCAGAAAAGAACACTATCACGGATTCAAAAGAACCCAAAAAATAAAATAAAATATTTACAGATAATATATCTGATAAGTGTTTAATATCTAGAATACATAAAGAACTCTTACAACTCAACAACAAAAAGATCAACAACCGAATTTAAAAATGGGCAAAAGACTTCAAAAAACATTTCTCCAAAGAAGACACACAAATAACCAATAAGCACATGAAAAGATGCTCAATATCATAAGTCATTAGGGAAATGCAAATCAAATCCCCAATGAGATACCACTTCACAACAATTAAGAGAGCTATAATTTTAAAAAACAGTATTGATAAGCATATGTAGAACGTAGCACTTGTACATTGCTTGTGGAAATGTAAAATGGTGCACCTGCTGTGAAAACGGTATGGCAAGTTTCCAAAAAAATGAAACATAGATTTACCATATGACTGAGCAATTCCGTTCCTAGGTAGATACCCAAAAGAACTGAAAGAGACTCAAACAGAAACTTATATTCCTATATTCATAGAGTAGTATTCATAATAGCCAAAATATGGAAGCAACCCAAATGTCTACCAACATATAAACGGATAAACAAAAATGTGGTGTGTGTATGTATGTATATATATATATATACATATATATATATATATGTATATATATATATGTGGAAATATTATTCCTCAATAAAAAGAATGGCATTCTGATACTTGCTACCACATGGATGAATGTCACAATATTATGCTAAGTGAAAGAACATTAAAAAAAAAAGAATGTTAAAGATCACATCATGTATGATTCCATTTATTTCAAATACCCAGAATATTTAAATCCACAGAGAAGGAAAGCAGATTAGTGGTTGCCAGGGGCGGAGAAAGAGAGGAATAGAAAGTGACTGCTTAATTGTTCAGAGATTTTCTTTGGGGATGATGAAGATGTTTTTGAATTAAATAGAGGTGGTACCTGACTGTTAACATACTGTAAGTACCACTGAATTATATACTTTAAAATGGTTAATCCTATGTTATATGAACATCACCTCAATAAAAAAGAATATATTACATTTGCAATATAAAACTAAATAAAAGAACTTTACAAAAGATATACTGAATTAGATTTGGAGCTGTCAGTATGAATTCATGTTTAACTTTATATAGAACTGGTTACATAAATACAGATATATGTATGTACATGAGCTGGTATCATTCATATATGTCCTTTCTTTGTCACTTGAGAGAGCCTAGATGCAATGACACAGCAGTAAGCAACAATCACACCTAGTGCCTACCTCCTGGTTTCTAATACCATTTTCCAATAAAAGGTCTCAGAGCTCCTTGGAGACCTGGCTAATTTTAGGACTGAGGCAGGAAATATAAAATGAGCCTGGAGCATCTTATAGTTCCAGAGTAAGGAAGTGACACACACACACACACAGTAATAGGGGGATGTCAAAAAGGCATAGGAGCCAACTGCAAGAGCTCTCAACGGCCAAAGCAGGAACAATTTGAGCAAAGATCTAAACAGAGCAGCACAGGTTTCCCCTGCTGTCCAAAAGTAGAACGTTCCCATGAAACCTTTTTTGTAAGCCAAAATGGTGTAAAGTGAAGAAGCAAATACCATTAATTACGTGGAAAAAATCTTGAGAGTTCTCAGACCCAAAAAATAACTTCTCTTCAGCTTTTCTGATATCTTAGGGCACACCTTGCTAATGAATGCACAAAATAAATAGAGATAAAGCACAGATGCTCACAGACAGAATTCAAAGCTACAGTACCCTGATGCTGAAATGCTGAGTGTAGTTTCTGGGAAGGACTTGACAGTGTTACTCTCCCTGCTCAGGGTACCCACTGCCTCTGTAGCAGCTCGCTGAAAAACAAATGCTGAATGCTATTTTCGCTTTTTGCCTTTTTGTGTAAATATGAAAATCCTCTTTGGATTTCTTTCAGTTAGCAAAAAAGGTACTGATGTAGGTCTCTTGTAAAAATGAAGTAATGTCATGTCAACTTCCAAAAAGTGGGGAATACTTAGATTATAACTCAGAACATAAAATAAATATCCTTGAGCCTATACTGAGTTTAATAAATTGAATACAGGAATAAATTAATGAGGGAGAAGAGACAGATCTCCTTTGCAGGAGAATTCCAAATAATTTATGCATATACTCCACCCTCAAGGAATAGGAGCATAACTCCTCCCTCCCTAAGTGTGAGCTGCACATAGTAAATTCTTCCAAAGAGTATAGTATGAAAAGGTGGAAAAGGGCAGGGGGAGTAACTTTATAATGGAAAAACCTGACAGACACTACCATCCAATGCAGGTCAACACCAAAAGTGATAAGTCACAGTGATAGTATATATCCTTGATATGATAGATAATAATGGCACTTTACCTCTGTGGACTTTCTCCTAAAAACCCAGAACAAATCTAATCATGAGAAAAACATAAGGCAAATCTCAAGTGAGGGACAGTCTACAACATACCTGACAGTACTTTTCAAAACTGTCAAGGTCATTGAAAACAAGAAAAGTCTGAAAAATTGTCATAAACAAGAGGAACATAGGGGACATGACAACCCAATGTAATGTGGGGTCTGGGATGGAATCTTAGAACAGAAAAAGAATGTTAGGTAAAAAGTAATGAAATCTGAAAGCATATGAACTTTAGTTAATAATAATGGACCAAGGGGGCACCTGGGTGGCTCTATGTGTTGAGCATCTTGATTTTGGCTCAGGTCATGGTCTCATGGTTCATCAGTTGGAGCCCCACATTGGACTCTGCACTGACAGTGAAGAACCTGCTTGGGATTCTCTCTCTCCCTCTCTCTCTGCCCCTCCAGCACATATGCACTCTCTCTCTCAAAATAATAAATAAATGTTAATAATAATAATGAACCAATATGGGTTCATTGATGGTGACAAATATACCACATTATTGCATAATGTTAATAATAAGGGAGAATGGATGTGGGGTAAAGGAGAAGTCTCTGAACTATCTTCAGAATCTTCCTATAAACCTAAAACTGTTCTAAGAAATTAAATATATGGTTATTAAGGACAATTTTTAATGCAGGTGGAAAGCACACTGGACGTACAGATCTGAGTCCCAAACCTGGCTTCATCCATGATTTGCTTCATGATCTTTCAGCAAGTCTCTTTAAATCTCTAGACATAGGTTTACTCACCTTATATTTCACAGACTGAAAAACCTGAAGTCTCTTCAACATCTAAAGTTCTATGAATCCATGATTCTATTACTTCACTAATCCACTTATATCTGAAAAGAGCAGATGGAAAAATGAAGAAGCATTCGAATTAATTCTTGATGCTTAATAAAATCTCAAGTTCACTAAGATGAGAATAATTTTTAATTTCAATAATTTTAACATTTAGCATTAAATAATTCAAATGTTATCACACAGAACTTAAGAAACTGCCCAAAGTGAAGGCAGAACTCAAAAACTAAAGGCAGTGAAAACTTCTTATAAATTACCTATGACACAGAACTGATTTTATTTGAACTTATATCATTCCTCATTGATGTACCATTTTTTACATAGAAAGTATATGATTTTTCATAGTGTTTTGAAAACCTATAATGTAGTGTTATTTTAATCTCCTGATGTTAAAATTATTTGAGGACACTTCATTAATATTTGTATTAATTAATTGGCCCTAATTTTTCTAAAATAAACCTACTTTTTTTTTAAGCTTAGCATCTCACCAATAGTATTTAATATGTTAACTTTGTAAATGTAAAGTTTATGTGAGAGCAACAATCAAATTTGGGACAAAAGTATCCTCCATCGTTATTACATACTTGTAAACATACCATAACCATCAGAAAAGTTTAAGGGGAAACATTTATCTAGCGTATCTATGCAAAATTAAATTTAAAAATTTTTAATAGCAACTAAATAATTTACAAAAGTTCATTCTCAGGTCAGCTATCTGTGATAGGGTTTGATCTTATGAGATACTCATAGGGTGTATATTAGATTAAAATGTCTGATTTCTTATTCACTCTGACAGTAATGTAATCTAAAACAAGACTCAGAGGCTTACTTTGGCCTGAAAGGTCAAGGATACGATAACACTATAATGTGAAAAGTACAGTAATATTTACCAGGGTTGTGAAAGGTAGGCACAAAATGTCTCTCTCATATTTTAAGTTGCCGTATCAAATAAAGAAAAATAAGAAAGTAACCAGTAGCTAACTGCATATAATTATAACAATCCTTCTACTACTAAAAATTTTTAGCATAGAAAAAGCATCATAAATAACACTATAGCAAATACCCTCGGGGCGGGGAGGGGGGAAGGAAACATTATCATATTCTATTATTTAGCATGTGATAAAAAAAATTACCTTTCTTGGGGTCCCTGGGTGGCTCAGTCCGTTAAGCATCTAACCCTTGATTTTGGCTCAGGTCAGATCTCACCGTTTATGAAATGGAGCACCACATCAGGCTCAGCACTGAGAGTACAGAGCCTGCTTGTGATTCTCTCTCTCCTCTCTTTCTGCCCCTCCCCTGCTTGCACTCTCCTTCTCTCTCAAAATGAATAAATAAACATTTTTTTAATTACTTTTCTCTACCTTCCAAAAAAATAAAATCAAAAGCTCAAAGTACCACTCACTTATCTGAATAAAAGTTTTAAAACTGTCATCATATTATCTTAAAAAAATTTTTTTTAATGTTTATTCATTTTTGAGAAAGAGAGAGACACACAGAGCACACATGGGGGAGGGGCAGAGAGAGAGAGGGAGACACAGAATCTGAAGCAGGCTCCAGGCTCTGAGCTGTCAGCACAGAACCCTACGCAGGGCTCAAATTCATGAACCATGGGATCATGACCTGAGCCAAAGTTGGATGCTTAACCAACTGAGCCACCCAGGCACCCTTATCATCATTTTCTTAGATTAAAAGCTTTTGGGAAGAAAAGGGCACTTGGGTGGCCGGTCACTTGAGCCTCCAACTCTTGGTTTCAGCTCAGGTCATGATCCCAGGGTCGTGGGATACAGCCCTGTCTTGGTCTCTGTGCTGAACGTGTTGCCCACTTAAATGCTTACGATCCTCTCTCTTTCTCCCCCTCCCTCCTCTCTCTCTCTCTCTCTCTCTCTCTTTCTCTCCCCAGCTTGTGCACATGCACATGTTCTGTCTCTCTCTCTCTCTCTCTCTCTCTCTCAAAAAAAAAAAAAAAAAGCTTTTGGGGGTAAGCACTGCATTGTGGTTTTTTTTTTCTCTACACTTCTACACTGTCTACATTTAAAATACTGTTTTTGCTAGAGTTTTACTTGACAAACTAATTTTGTTTAGTATCTTCCAAAGGGTAAACACTTTTATTTTAAGTTTTGTTAATATGCTCATGGCAACATCAAAATTTAAGAAAATCTTTTTATCATCAAAAAGGCTTTCTGGTAATCCTTTTTTTGTTAGGTTTGTAAATGTTTCTTTGTATTATTTGGTCTTATATCTCCTGCCTGCCATTTCCTTTAGTTTTAGTCTTCAAAATATGGAAAGAAATAAATGTATGTATATATTAAAATTTTAAGTATTCATATCCTTAATCTACTAAAGTAAACTTTTGTCGTCACTATATCTTAATAGTATTTTACATAGAAAAAATAGGAGAACAGTAATATCTGACACCCTTCGAGTGTACTTTGAACTGTGCTGGCTTAGTGTCAGTTACGGACTACCTGAGTTGGAGAACCCCTGCTCATATCAGTAACAATGGCCAAAGTGATACAGTACCTTTACATCAAAAACTCGTCACAGGAATCCCGCCATCTTTACTAATAGAAAGGAAGATTGCACAGAGAGATAATGTCTTCAATAGAGGGTTGTGTTTGGTGAAAAGAAAATAAAAATTCTAAATGTAACTAAGTAGTAAATTCAAAAGCCATTCCTTTCAAGGGAAATTTAAAATTTTGTTTTCTACCTTCAGAATCCTTTTATCATTACAAAAGTTATTCTTTTCTGGTTCAAATTTTGCTTACCTCCTTTTAAAACTTATTCCTGAAAACATTAGCCCAGATGACCTAATTTCAGATGGCTTATTTACCTGTTCGTGGATTTATATGCCACCTGCTTTTGCTTTTTCTACAGATGCAAAGTCAACCTCTGGGGCGAAATTCCACTTTTCTCTTTCTGCCACACAAGTGGTAAATAACATTACCCAATAAATTTTAGCATTTCCCCAAATGTGTAGGATACAAAAAATGTATTCATTCGTGTGAGATATAAAAATGTACACTCACACTTCTGAAATCAACAGCCAGCCATTTCACACTTGGGCCAAAGGCAAACAAACATAATTCTCACTGGCAGCTGGACAACATTCCAAGCTGCCACCACATTAATTAACTCACCTCAATCAGATTCCACTTCAACTTGCACAGCTTGCTGCCAAGACGCCTAGCAATAAATTGTTAGGTGAAATACTGACCAAGGTAGGGAAATACCATATGGTATGTTGTTATAGATGGTGGGATATTCTTGTTTAACACTGGTAGCAGGATTTTCTGTTTACCTTTTATTGTTCTCTTGTGATTTAAGAAAAATGAATACACATTCTTGTTGATAAATGATTTTGCTTGTCTTATTGTGATGTGAATGGGACAGTAACAAGATAACAAAATCCTTTTGTCCACAAGCTTCTATAGTTGATATTCCCTAAATTCCAAGGCAACAGCTTACTTAGCAAGTACTAGGAACTTACCAATGGCAAATTATTAGTATTAAATTCGGGGGGAATGTCAAGGAACAAAGAACTCAAATTTCTCTCTTTCATTGAGGCTTATTGAGAATTTACAAATAGACACAAACTATTTATAATTGTAAAAATTCTAATCTGGGAGTCAAAGGATTTGAGTCCAGTTCCTGCCTCTGACTGGTTATGTCACTTAGGCCAAATCACTTGACTTTTCTGATATTATTTCCTCACCTGTAATATGAAGCACTGCGATGAGATTAGTGGTTCCCAAACCTTAATGCACAAATCAATTTAGGGAGTTAGTTAACAATGCATATTCTTGGATGCCACCCAGGGAATTGAAATTGATTAGCTTTGGGGCACCTGAGTGGCTCAGTAGGTTAAGTGTCCGACTTCAGCTCAGGTCATGATCTCAGTGTGAGTTCAAGCTCTGCATCAGTTTCCGTGCTGACAGCTCAGAGCCTGGAGCCTGCTTCGGGTCCTGTGTCTCCCTTTCTCTCTGCTCCTCCCCAGCTTGCACTCTGTCTTTCTCTCTCTCAAAAATAAATAAACATTAAAAAAAAAGAAATTGATTAGCTTTGATACGTAGCCCAAGAGTCTACATTTGTAATGAGGCAAGAAATTCTTCTGCAGATAGATGACCCACATTTTGAGAAATACTAGACTACATAATATCTAAGATCCCCTTACTTCTGACGGTGTGTTATTTTACTTACCTTACCAGTCCATTGCTTCTATACCTAATGGTATGATTTTGGAAGAAGTTCAATTGGGAGTGTTGGTTCAAGACTTAATCTGCATTAGGATGTTTCAATGCCTAGTTAAAAAGACTGGAAATGGGGCGCCTGGGTGGCTCAGTTGGTTAAGCGTCCAACTTCAGCTCAGGTCACGATCTCGTGGTCCGTGAGTTCAAGCCCCGCGTTGGGCTCTGGGCTGATGGCTCAGAGCCTGGAGCCTGCTTCTGATTCTGTGTCTCCCTCTCTCTCTGCCCTTCCCCCGTTCATGCTCTGTCTCTCTCTGTCTCAAAAATAAATAAAACGTTAAAAAAAATTAAAAAAAAAAAGACTGGAAACACAAGAATATGACTACTTAAAGTCATGTAAGCATTGTCTGGGTTTTTAGGATGGGTGATAGGGGTAATAGCTGACTGGGTGCTCCCCCTAAAAACCTTCCTGTATATATAGACTCCAAATCTAGACAAAGAAAAACAATAACAGCCATCCTGCAGATCAGCTTTATTCCTAGTCTTTATCACTCAGCCAGCAGATGTCTTTCTGTGTTCTAAGGGTATTACAAATGCTCACTTAATTTATTTTGTTTCTTGTGCATTCTCCTATTTTAAATGCTAGAAATCAGAAAAAAATTTCATGCTTGTTTGTTAAGACTATACAAGTCTGGGAACTTCTAGAAATCTCTTTCTCCCTAGCTCCTAGGACATGACTTGATAAGGAAAGTAAAAGGCTCTTATGAGAATACACTTTGATTTTATTTCAAATAGGTGCTTATGGATTTATACAAAGTCATGTATCTTCTTCCATCCAATCCCTCTGATAGCCAGCAGACAGCTATCCCATAAGGCATCTGTTTGGGGATAGCCTTAAATTAGGAAAAGAGCAACCTTAACTGGTCCACATATATTGGTAGGCAACACAAACCTTTCTCGTCATGTTATAAGCTCAACGGACTTGAAGTCTCAAAAGCAGACTTCATTACATCACTACTTAAAACTGAAATCACCTTTGTTCTTAGTTTCTATCAATGGAGAACCTAAAAAAGCAATGCAGTATTTGCTTTATTTTCAATCTGTTCAAAAGAAACTTGATTCTCTTAGATTTAATCAGTTCCTTCCAACCTACTCTCATCACTACAAAAATACCCAAATTCTAATAATGTTCCTTAGGGGATGCGTGCATGATCTCTTATTGATCTTTGTGTTCTCCTCAGCAACTAAAATCAGTCTCTTTACTTAGTAGATGCTCAATAAAGGAATGTTAAATTAAAGATACTTTGGCAGAGAAGGAAGTATTGAATCTTGCTGCAGACTTCTTTGTTCCCTGCAGGTGGTGCTGGGAGACAGGTTCTTTGTTTATTTACCTTTTCATAATGATATGGGCTGGTAAAGGTGTTCCCAGTACCTGGTTTAAAGCGGTTGTGATTACATTTCTTCCTCCCCTTCGCTCCAGTTACCGAGTCACAGAAGAGACCCAAAACACTGAAAAAGATGATGCAAGTGAAGAGAGACACTAAGGTAATTGGCGGTGTCTCCCAGGCACACCAGTGGAAAGATTCTGTAGGACTTTAGGGGAAAGAGGCTTTGTACATTTCTACTTTCTGTAAGAGAACATATAGTCAGAATGATTATTCTGCAGTACTGAGCATTCCCCCACATCTACTGTATTAACTCTGGTACTATAATTGTCATCCCTGTCCTTCTGGTATTTCTCACCATGGTTAGATGTGACTGGTTGCTGGCATTTAGGACTTCAACCTTTAAGACTTTCTACCTACCCCACAACCTGTCCACCATGCCTCTCAGTCAGAGTTAGCTGCTCTCCCTCTGTGATCCTCCAGTTTAAAGAATGTATCACTTATCTTTTAATATCTGAATCTCCCACTTAATTGAGAGCTGCTTTAGGGTAGGATTATGTCATTATCATCTTTGCATCACTATCTCTTACTTGATGCTTGGAATGTAGCAGATACCAAATAAATTGAATGAATAAAGCAATCAATCAATAAATAACTGCCAGCCACATAACTTATTATTGCCTGGAACTAAGTGTAAATTTCTCTTCAATCATTCCTGCCTGGAACTTTCTGAAGCCAAAAGTAGAGATCTGTGACTATAGACATAAATAAGGAAGCTGGTATGTTTTGAGATGATACGATTCTCCAAAACCCACATGTCTAGCAATATCTCTCCCACTTTCCCCCATGTGAATATTTTGCAACTACCAGATTGGTCTGTTCACTTTCTCTGATATACCTTATGCTTTCCCAGCATTGAGACTATGCCATCCCTCTATTTTGCTCCCAGTCTGTTTTAATCAGTAATTCTCACAGAGGTTCTCAGGAGGTTCATGACATCAACACTATGTTCATTATAACACTGAGATGCTATTTGCCTTTCACTCTCATTCTCTTGCAAGTGTACAGTGGAATTTTCCAGAGGCTATATGATGTGTAATATCACAAAGAAGCAGATATGAGAATCCAACTGTCTTCTATTAAGTCATACACTAAAATGTAAAATGTAAAACAATAGTTTCCTCACTAACTGGTTTCATTTTGGGAAAATATAATGATTTTTCATAAGAATATATTATTTTTGTTAACATGTAATTTATTTTAAAATAAATTAATAGATACTTATTGATTTTCTTGATTTGAATTTAATATGATAAGTACAAAGAGATATAACCCATATAAGCAAAAACTCTTTGCGGTCCTAAATGCTTTTGGAGAGTATTTTAAAAAAAAGAGGCCTAAGGCCAAAGAATTTGACAATGCTGATCTAAATCTTCCATATCCTATAAAATCCAAATCAAAGCCTTCCTCCTTGATAAGCTATTTGACCATTGCAACTAGAGAGAATCTCCTCTGCCTAGTCTGAACACCTAGGACACGTACACACTTAGGGTTCTTTTGCACAATTCACCTAGCACAGAGCTTGTGCCCAAAAGGAATTAATATTGCTATACTGATTAAGAATGATAATTAAAGACTTTTGTGTTTGATGGTGAATCATAAACAACCCTTTTCCAGTCTCTGATGTTTGTCTCTCCAGCCTCTAAGGAAAAAAGGATTTTCTTGAATTTTCAATCTACCCTTTTCACTGAAGATAATAATAAAGTTACATATATATAAACATTTGTTATGTATTTTTATTACAACCTAATCAATATTCATTGAAAAAGGATGAAACATAAGTTAGAAATTAAATTAAATTTATCTTCAATGCCATCAACTGAGGTAACAACTGTTCATATTCTACTCTACATGTTTTTTCACTAAATTAAGTTATACTAAAAATACTACTACCATTTTTCTATCTTCTAAGATTTTTTTTTTGTTTCTTGCATCTACCATCATATGGTATCATACAGGGAGATTTATAGAAGTTGGTAATGTTCATTTTAGTAATTGGGTGGTAGACATAGGTATTCATTTTTCTTTAAATAGTTTAAATCTCTTTTATATGCAGAATAGCTTTATCATAAATGAGTTTTCATAAGAAATGAATTTTTAAATAATAGCTGATGAACATTTTTCTATGTCATTAAGTATTTGTTGCCTTACTTAACTCTGTAATAGTCAATTATCTAATATATCTTCTAGGATTTATTTAACCCATGTTTAACCCTACTGTTAAGTATTTAAGTTATTCTAATTTTCAAAACTACAAATAATGCTTGGATTTCCTTCTTGTATATACATTTTGCAGACATCTCTGGTGATTTCTTCAGAATAATTTAGAATTACAAAGCCAGGAGATATAAACAATTTTAAGACACTGAATCCAAAAGTGCGATTGTCTGCTTTCTCACTAGAATAACAAAACTATGATTTAGGAGAAAAGGAAAAGATTTTGAGTGGTAACAGAAAGCTGGAAAGGCACAAAGAAGAAGTAAAATGTATAGAAAAAAATTGTTGCCAAAGAAGAGAGAAGAGAAGGGAATAAAAGTGGAAGCATGAATAGAGCTGTGGAGTGCCTGCAAGTGGATTAAACAAGCCATACTGGAGAGAAAGGGTCTTAGTTAGAGTCAGGCAGATGAAGATTTCAAAGTCATCCATTAATTATCTATGTGACCTTAGGCAAGTTACATAACTTCTTGAAGCTCCCATTTTCTTATCTGCAAATGGGAAAAGCAAAGACCTTGGCAAATAGTAGGCACATAATAAATGTCTGTTTCCTTTTAAGGAAATGGAATAAAAAGTGGGAAGAGGCAGAGGAGTTGATAAAAGGGAAATGAAAAACTACTTTTGTATAAAGTTCTGATGTAACATTAATGATGAAATAGAGAAATGAAAGCAACCAAAGCCACAGGTAAGTGTGTGACTTGAGAGGAATGACAGTTTGCTTCTGAGAGGAAAAAAGTGAATTAATATGTGATTTAAAAAAAATGCCAGACTTAAAAAATAAAATGTTGACTCAAAATATTTGCCAATTTCTTTTGTCTATGTATTGCTGCTTAATAAAATCCTTGCTATGGTTTGAAGAAAAGACATAGGAAAGATGCTGATGAATAAAAAGAAGACGATGATTTTGAATATATTCATTAAACCATTTTAAAAATTGGAAACAAATTGGAAAATTGGAAGCAAACCAGTTTCCATACTCATTGTTTTGTCTGACCTTGAGCCCTTGAAGGCCCGCACTTTACATCTGTGCCCCACCATGCATGCACACATGCACACACTTTGTCTTTTCTATCAAGCAAAGAAGCAGATTTGACCACTCTGCTTTCTGTTACTTAACTTCTGGTCTTTGTTTTCTCTTCCACAAACTAAAGATAATGTTACGAGTTAAGAATCTCCTCTTTCTTGAATTTCTCTAGCTGGACTAGAAATCTTGAGAAAACAGGTTGCCTTTTTCTCATGAAATTTTTTGGCACTTCATGCTTCTAACTGTTCCAAGAACATCTTAAGACATTTTATTTGGCTTTTTTACTTGAGAATCTAAGTAGAACCTGCCTGCCCAGAGGTACATGCACATCACTAAAAATTTAATATGACTAAAAGAGAAAGTGAATCAAGTCCTTTTTTTCAATTGAAGTATAACTGACACGCAATATCCTATTAGTGTCAGGTGTACATCATAGTGATTCGATATTTCTACACATTACAGAATGATCCCCACAGTGAGTCTAGTTACCATCTGTTATCATATAAAAGTTACTACAATATTATTGACTATATTCCCTATGCTTTATGTCACTTCAATGAGTTTTATTTTAATTAAGGGGAAAGACTTGAATCTGTTTTTATCTACTCTGAAATAATGCATTTCTATTGTTTAGAATTGCTAACTTAGTTTCAGATTGGTGGAACTCTCATCTCTATGTGTGGTAGAATATTCACTGTAGTTTCCTTATTTGACTGCTTTGGAGGAGACTGCTACAGATAAGGGTGACAGTGACTTTTCACACAGCAAAATTGCTTAGGCACTAACCAAGCAACATTAAAATGTCGTACAGCAGGGGTGCCTGGGTGGCTCAGTCAGTAAGTTAGCGTCAGACTCTAGGTTTAGGCTCAGGTCATCAGCTCATGGTTTGTGAGTTTGAGCCCTCCCGTCAGGCTCTGTGCTTGGGATTCTCCCCACCTCCCCCCCCCCCGCCCCAACCCACCCTTCCCTGGCTCCCTCTCTTGCTGTCTCTCTCTCTCTCTCCCTCAAAATAAGCAAATAAACTTTTTTAAAAAATAAAGTGTTGTATAGCAAACATTTCATACTTTCATTGAAGACAGTAATCTTCTACAAAATGAGATAATAAAGAACCAGTTGAGATAAAGAATGGATAGCAATTAAAAGAGATTTTAATTCCGATCCAACAGAAGCACTAAGTGGGGTTAGACCACACTTCTGATGATGATGATGATGATGATGATGATGATTATGGTGATGATGGACTACTCAAGCTATCCATCAATTTCATTTCCTCCCACTCAGCAACAATATCTTCCAGGAAAATTTTCCTTATCTTCTCACTTTCCTAATATCCATCTTTCCAGAACTCTGAAGCAATTGGGAATCACAATAAAGACTAATTAAAAATCTGTGAACATATTCTAGACCACTTCAGAGTTCCTAAGTCAAATCAGTTTATTTACCTCATTCCTTCCTTTGCCCTTGTCCTTTAACTTTCTCCCTTTGGGAATTCCCTCTACCTTTAAACACCAATGTGCAGACTTTAATTTGATAAAATCATTTGATTACATCATCATAATGGTGAAATTCTTAGATGGTGATTAGTGTATAAAATTTCTGGTCTCAGTTTTCCAAAACTATTAACCAGGTCTTAGAGATTCTCAGCAAATATAATGAAAGAATTTTACAAAAGGTGCCAGTTAGTCTATACTAAAATTATTAATTCAGAGTTAGTACCATTCATTGACTTTTCTGTACCTAAGTTATAGATACCTTGAGAACAATGCCAGTATCCTTTTAAACTATCCAGTTCTCTTAAAAATATCAAATACATCCAGCAATCACACTACCAAGTATTTCCCAAAGAATACAAAAATACTAATTCAAAGGGACACATCTACCCTGATGTTTATAGCAGCATTATCTATGATAGCCAAATTATAGAAAGAGCCCAAGTGTCCATTGACTGATGGATAGATAATAGATGAATGAATAGATGAATATTACTTGGCCATCAAAAAGAATGAAATCTTGCTATTTGCAACAGTGTGGATGGAACTAAAGAGTATAATGCTAAAGTGAAATAAGTCAGTCAGAGAAAGACAAATATCATATGATTTCACTCATATGTGGAATTTAAGAAATAAAACAAATGAGCAAAGGGAAAAAAAGAGAGAGAGAGGCAAACCAAGAAACAGACTCTTAATTATAGAGAACAAACTAATGGTTACCAGAGGGGAGGTGTGGAGAATGATAGGTTAAATAGGTGATAGGGATTAAGGAGTGCATTGGTGATGAGTACTAGGTGATGTAAGGAAGTGTTGAATCACTATATTGTACACCTGAAACACCATATGTTAACTAACTGGAATTTAAATAAAACAAAAAAAAAGAGTTTTTCAGGCCATGAAGATATTTTTGATACAATAATTTGCATTAGGGAACTAAGACAAAGATATATAATCAGCATTGGAGAGAATGGATACTTTCCTTACACCTAAGCTTTAAAAAAAAAAACAAAAAAAACTTTACTGCTGGCATTTTATAGCCTAGATCTGCACTGTCCAACATGGTAGCGACTAGTCACATGTGGCTGCTTAAACATAAATGTTTTTAAGTTTATTATTTACTTATTATTCTGAGAGAGAGGGAGTGTGTGTGCATGTACACATGCATGAGTTGAGGAGGGGCAGAGGGAGAGGGAGAGAGAGAATCCCAAGCAGGTTCTGTGATGTCCACACAGGGCCCGATGTGGGGCCCGATCCCAGGAACTATGAGGACCTGAGCTGAAATCAAGAGTCAGAGACTTAACTGACTGAGCCACCCAGGTGTCCCTTAAATTTAAATTAGAAGTAAAATGAAATAAAATTATAAATTCAGTTCCTCAGTCACACTAGCCCCATTTCAAATGCTTAATAGCTACATGTAGCTATTAGCTACCCTACTGGACATCATTGACAGAACATTTACATCACCACAGAAAGTTTTAAGGGACAACGCTGGTATAGAAAAATTACATATAGCATCACATAGTAATCAGTATAATTATTAGCCAGCCATAAATAAATTTTAATTATATCTAAAAAGGTGGTTATTTCTCTATATTTCATAACATGATAAGATGATTTCATATGCTCCTAATTAATTGGCTAAAAGATAGTATTAATTGACTGATTTAGCAAAAATGCAATGGAGAACTGTTTCAATTAACTCACATGAACTGTAGACCATTTTTTACTTTCATCCTTTCTGTTATAAATAAATAACAAGTGTATGTGTATCCTTCAAAATGTATACAAGCCTTGTTAGTTTGATGCTTACTTCCCATGAATTCTAGGGAAATTCTTCTCCCCAAAATATTTGGGGAATAAGTCAAGTTCTATGAGAATGGGTAGAAACAGAGATTAACATTAATGTGCTTTCTTGGAAATGTTTAAAATTCTGTTGTCTTTTAAAAATTCTTTGGGAGGTTAAACTTCTTGAACTGTAGAAATGAAGAAAATTGGCCTGATGAAAGCAACTTTTTTCCTATTGCCATCTTTCCAAGAACATGGACAGTCAGCATTCCAATATATCTCCTGCCAAAGGCTTTTGGAGAATGACTACAGACTGAGGTTGTTCTGGAGCTGGAACGAGTTAGCCATATTTTTCTTTCTGCTGTCAGCAGACACTGGGAAATACACCTGCTACACAGAGCTCATCATTTCTAAAATAATCTGAGAGTTTATTACTCATGCCAAAAACTGTCCAAGTCAGACAGTTCCACAAAGCAAACAGAGAAAACTGCCTTGATCCAGGATTTTCAGGGTGTAATACTGTGGCTCACTCCCTCATTATGAATGGATTCAGAATAGGAAAAAGAAGTTTAGGCTATTGGATCAGTTGCTTTCTGTCAATAAAGCTATCAGTAACCTGTAATGTGCTTTTGTTTGGCATGGTTTTTATCAGCACTTCTCACAGCACTTTCAACTTTTTTACACAGGACTGACAAAAGTTCAGTTCAAGAGATACTTTTTATAATACTTTGGTCAAAAAACCAACTACAAGGAGCCCTCAAGGAGCTCATTCTCTAGGGAATGATAGCAATAGATAAATAAATAAGAGCTAGGACAGAGTTAAACAAAGACTGCAAGGAGACAGGATCACATGACCACCAGCCAGTAAGATTTCCCAGAAGTAATGCTATACAAGCAGAGTCTTGAAAGATAAAAGCCTTCCTTCCTAGCTAGGCAAAGAAAGGGTAAGAAAAAGTTTCAGGCAAGGAAAAACCTGAGTCAAAGCACAGAGGTGAGAAAACAGCATAGTAAATTCTGGGGATTACATGAAGTCTCTCATATTCTCAAAATAAGTATGGGGAAGGTAGGCAGGGGCTAGATCATTGTATTCAATGCTAAGATTAATTTTCCTGTGTAGGTGATGGAGAATTATTAATGGTCTCTTAGGAGGAGTGATCTGTTTGTATCTGTGTTTTAGACGGATCACTTCATTAGATTCTGGAAACCATAACAACACTGATAAGGAAGGGGGAGATTTGAGAAGTGTTAGAGTATGACCTAGTGGGATTAAAAGAGATGACAAATAGTTTTCAAAAGTAGTAATAATTAAGAAATGAAATGAAAGGGAAACTAAATACAGAGAGAGTCAAGATTTTCAGGAAGCAGGAAGGGGTTTTTGTTTTGTTTATTTAATTGGTTGGTTGCTTGGTTTTTATCACAACCTCTATGAAAGAGAACAAAAATGGGAAAACACAATACAAAAATTTTAGAAAATGAATTATCACATGAAAAATAAAGAAATAGGGGCGCCTGGGTGGCGCAGTCGGCTAAGCGTCCGACTTCAGCCAGGTCACGATCTCACGGTCCGTGAGTTCGAGCCCCGCGTCAGGCTCTGGGCTGATGGCTCGGAGCCTGGAGCCTGTTTCCGATTCTGTGTCTCCCTCTCTCTCTGACCCTCCCCCGTTCATGCTCTGTCTCTCTCTGTGCCAAAAATAAATAAAAAAACGTTGAAAAAAAAATTTTTTAAAAAAAAAAGAAAAATAAAGAAATAAAGCACTGATAGTACAGTCAGAAAAATTCTGATTGTGAGTCTGAGCAAACCAAAAGTCAAGTACTAACCTGTGTTAAGGAAACCCAACAAAGATCTTCATTAATGATACAGAGCTGAGGAGCAGACAGCAATTCTCCTGGTTAAGGAGATGATGTAATTATACTGAAAAAAAAAAAAAAAAGAAAAAGAAAAACAGATGAAAAATTAGCATCTTTAAGAAGACAGCAACTAAGTGGGTGAAAACATAGACTAATTCCAAATTAAGCTCTAGAGTCTCCAAGAGCTGTGATATTCAAACCTCAATCTACTAAAAGAATTGTGTTTTTGTTTTTGTTTTTCCTGCAAATGGATGCCATAAAAATTCTCTTGCTAGTCAGGTAATTTAAAGAGCCGGGAAAATTTTTATTTGACTTAAAAATAAATAGAATTTCCTAAAATAGGACTGTATGGTTTCCTGTCTTTAAAACATTCATGACACCATATGCATCTTGAGGATTCGGACAAGTATTTTTATTGCTTTCGTAAATGCTCCAACAAAATATCACATAAACACACACAAAACCTTTCAAACCTGTTTTAATTACTTATTCTTTCAAAATTAACAGATTAGTAACAAAAAGCATGAAAGTAAAGTGGTGCTGAATAGGAAATCCAACCAATAAAAAAAATAACATGCAGGAATTGGAAACAAAATATTTTCTTGCTCTTGAGAAAATGACAGCCAAAAATCTTAAACTGATGTTGGATTATTATGTACAAATAGTTCCTGACTCCTTCACCAAGTGAAACAAAAGTTGCAAATGTTTTTCTATCCTTTTTCTAACATTTTGGGAAAGGTTCTGGGAAAAAAAAAAAAAACTTGATTAAATCACACACACACACACACACACACACACACACAC
This sequence comes from Panthera tigris, assembly GCF_018350195.1. Lineage (NCBI taxonomy): Eukaryota > Metazoa > Chordata > Mammalia > Carnivora > Felidae > Panthera > Panthera tigris. Next base: position 44,714,046 of record NC_056676.1, on the reverse strand, counting down.
ACACACACACACACAGAGGAACAGAGGAACACACTTTTTTCCTCTTTGGGAAGAGGAAAACTACTTGAATACCTTCAATTTAAATAATTTTGAATTGTAAAAGAAATGAAGTATCTTTAATGTTTACAGAAAGAAGGCTCCATCCAGTCTCTATAATGGGATTATTTTTTTTTGATAGGGAAAACAATAAAACATAATTTGAAAAAAATATGAAGGAAACTATTGCAAATTATAAGTAGGTAAAAAATGACTACCTGTATGAGATCTAAATTGTTTACATTGCTTTTGAACTTTTTTGTCTTCAACTGGCTAACATTGCTCCTTGTAGATAAAATATCTGCTGTTTGTAAAAAATAATGCAATACAAATTTTACTTATCTGATATAGGATGAAATATAATTAATAATTCAAAGCAACTGCTATTACTGAAATAATCAAGTGCCTTATTACATAATTATATATTGAATAATTCAAATGGTCACAATTCAAAATATGGAATTCCAAATACTCAGACACATATAATACTTGTCTAACTAACAAATTATAATTTTTATTTTCAACTATTCAATTATAAATTTTAACTATTTTATATGTAAAAACTTATAAAAGGGCAAATACATATTTTTTAAAAAGACCAGATTTGGGGGAGGGAGGAGGATTCCAATTAAGAAAACCACACAAAATTAAAAGCTTGAAAAACAAATTTACAAAAAATTACTATTAGAGCCTATTAAATTTCAAAAAGTGAAATATAAAATAATTGAAACTTATAAGTATGCAACCATATAATATGCAAGTTAAATATTAATAGCAACCACTATTACTAAGTGCTTATTCTATGTTAAGCACTGTGCTGGTCATTTTACCTACAACCTCTCATTTAATCACAACCATTTATCAGGGTCCTCACTAAACATTTATACATGTAGAATGCTTTTAAATTTTCAAAAAAACATTCTTATAACTATCTCATATGATATTCACATTATGCTGTGAAATAGACAAAAGGTAAAAGCAATTATTAGCCCTATGTAAATTATAGATTAAAAACATAAAAGGACACACAGAATAAATCATTGAGCTAATAAAAAAACACAATTACAGTCTTAGTTCCCTAACTTCCAACCCCAATTCACTACCCACTAGATAACATTAGTATCAGAGAGCCCTAGTGATCCTAAATGTTTTAAGGAATAATTTAGCTTAAAGTTAATCAACAAGTATTCAATGAGTTTCTATATTGTATAAAGCACAGAAGTATTTGTGTGATACAAAAAGAAGTAGGAAAATTGGAAAAGGAAGAAAGAGGATAAAATTCCATTGATGAACTTAGTATCTGTTTGAGAAGAAAACATTAATTTTAGAATAATTACAAAATACCACTGAGTGTAAAATAGCCATTGTGAAAACTCCCTGATCTACTGATGTAATTTAACCCTGCTAAAATCTGATGGTAATAAATTATGTATCTTCTATTTATTTGAATGAATCATATCCCAGAAAATTTCTTTGAACTAACCTAATTATTTGCTAAACAGAAACTCTAGTATATAAATTATTGCTATGGCTAGATAATACCAGGCAATCTTTTAGAAATTACTAAAAGATTACTATTATATTTGTTATAATAGAATTATTATAGATTACTATTGTATTTGTTATAATAGAATTTTATTTGAGTTGAACTTATAGGGAACCAAAATATTTGACAAAATCTCCCCCCAAAAGTTGTTAATGAGTATAAGTGGACAAGTTTAAGTTATTAAGGACCATACTTAAAATTAAGCAGACATTACTATGGGGAAAAAGAACTTTGTATGATTAGAAGACAAAAAAGAAAAAATATGTGATTTATCCACAAGTGTTTTGGCTCAGAATATTGTTTAATGAATGGTAATAAAGTTTACAGGATGTTGATCTCACTTTTTTAGAAAAATAACACCTAATCAAAATTAAGCTTCACACACACAAACACAATAGAAGTTAGGAGAAAGTATAGTTTTAAGATAAAATTATTAGAAAATTCAACCTGAAGTTTAAAATCTGAAAAAAAAAATACAAGTCAGTACTTGATTTTACAACTTCTTAGAGAACCAACACATTGTTATTGTGTTTATTATTTTTGTGTTTATTATTTTTAACTGTATGCTGACTTTTGCCTCTTCTCATATGTGTTTTGCCTTCATCTTCTTCTTATTAATAATTTTCTCCTAATCTCTTTCAACAGCTTCATGCAGCTGCTATAGATAAGTGTCATTGATACTATAATATTTTTCAAGTTAGATTAAGAACAAAGCATTCAAGAAACATTGAGTACCATCTAAGTGCCGAGCACAGATCTAAGCACTGTGGAATAAAAATTAAATAGGAAATAGTAACTGCCCTCATAAAAGAGTTTAGCTGAACGTTTTCAAACTATAGGTCACGACCTTTTAAAGAGTTAGGAATCAATTTAGTGACTTTCTGACCAACTATTTCAAAAGAATAAAATAAAATAGAACACGTTAAAAAAATTCATTGTGCATCACACAAAGTAAGGTAAGTATTATTTCATGAAAAGTTTGTTTCAGTTACTTATATATGTATGTGGGTACCAGGTCACAATGTAACATTTATTTTACACTATGAATAACAGCCGAAAGTTTGAAAAAACCTTGTTTAGGAAAACACCGATGAGAAATTTTCACAAAATGGTTTACCAGCCGGCCACAGGCTGGTAACTTTAAATGTTCTAGTCTAAATTAACTGCCAAGACTGAATACATGTCTTACAGAACAGGTAGTCAAGCACCAGCAATGTCCTTCTTTGAAAAATGTTATCTTTATTTAGATCTTCTCTATTAAAATGTTCACCAGTCAATCACAATGCTATGTAGTTCCAACCAAATATTTTTGCCATTAGTTAATACAACATAAAGTGAAATGAATATGATACTTCTCTAACATGTTTGGGACTCAGAAAAGGGGCTTTGAGGATATAGTTATATTATCCCAGACAATATTCAATTAGAAACATTATACTCTGAGTTGATTTGTAAGGGTTACAATTTTCTTCAAAGATGATAAGCCACTTTCATATTAATCAAGGAGTGCACAGTATCAAAATATTTACATTATGAAATGCAAAGTAATTTAAACAGTCCCAATGAAAGGTTGAATAGCCAGTCATACCACACTTTTAGAGGCTGATTCATTCCAGCTAAACATAGCTAGGCTCCAGAGAGCTTGTTTTGTTTCTTACTTGCATTTTTAACTATTTAAAGTAAATTCTAACTAAATCCTAAACAACTTGAAGTCAGAGAACACATCTTATTCAATGCTTTGAATGTTAAATGATTATTGCTAGATGTATTGTTAATATTAATTTATTCTGTATTTTCATTTTACCAAAGTATCTTAATCAATATTCCAAACATATTCAAGGATCTCTATGCAGAGAGTCCCTGGAAAATGTAAGCCCATATGACCTCTATTTTTGCATACCTAACCAATTAAATCCAGTAAGTACTAATGGCAATAATGTTGTCCTGGCAAATATAGACATAGAACTAAATTACAGAATGAAAGAGTTTAAAGGTCACTTACGCTACCCTTTTTAAAGAGGACAATTGGATCTCACAGAGGTTCAGTGATTTGTACAAGGTTATCCAGATAATCTGTGCAGGGCTAGAATAGAAGTCAGGTCTTTAAATTCCCCAGGGTATTCTTTCTACTATAACACACACTTATTTTTTGGTCTGTTTCCACTTCAACCTTTCTTTTTCTCATTCTATACTATATGCCACACACTTCTTAGGTACTCTAGGGATTTAAAAAGTTACAACAATCCTTGACACCAAGGTACTTAAAAATGCAAAAATATATATAAAAGTACAGAGATTTACAGAAATTTAAGTGTCGTCAAACTATGACAGTAATTCAATTCAAATAATTCAAGTTTTGGCAAGCTACTACAATTCATTCCAAACTTCTGAAAAGTGATTCATGACTACTCCAGACCTAAATACTATTTCCCTATGGCAATAGAAGGAGCGCTGGATAGGCAACATAAAACCTGGATTTGTATCGTGGCTCAGCCACTAACTAGATGTTTAAAAAATAATTATTAAACTTCAGATTACTCATTTTAAAATAGGGAGAGGATATGAGTGTAAGTGATTGTATTAAAGGTCCCTTTCATATCCAAGCAACAATTATCTGTACCAGCCTGTTCCAACGCTACACTTTACATCAATGCCATCCACTTACACAGCATGGGATTGCAGATCTATCATCCACGGCTGTGGCAATTGCCCAGGACTCTCACCTTACCCTTAATTCCTCCTTCTATTCTGGTGTCTCTCTGGCTCCCTTTTCAAGCCATCTCTTATTCCTGGAGGACAGAATTGGTTTTCCCTGGTTTTGATCCTCAGTGCTCTCTAAAAGACTTCATTTGCACAGACGCTCTGGCTCTTCTTATGCCTGGACATGTCAGGAAAATACTCCATCATCTGCTTCTGGTCCCTGGGATCCAAGACTGAATACATGCCCATTTGCAGGAACACCCAACAGAGACACCATGACCCTTTAGGCAACTTTCCAAGATGGGTTTGAGATATTTCTACCATTATTATATTTGTTGTTATTTGAATATCTTATCATTTAACTTTTTGTACAGATCTACAATACCCAAAACTCTTGAGATTGGATGTATCTCAGAAGTCAGAATTTTTCAGATTTCAAAAGATAACAGAATACATATACTGTGTAAAACATAATAATTAAAAGGATCAATTATCTCTGAAGTAAAACATTTGAATATTCTTACGTGGAATAAATGAATACTATAGTTTCATTCACATCAGTTCAAGTCAGGTTTTTCAGCCAAATGAGTTAATCTTGGATTAGATTTTACTGCCAGATATTACCAAAAACATAACAAAATAATTTTTGAGATTTTTGGACTTCGTAATTCCATATAAAGAATTATGGATCAGGGGCATCTGGGTAGCACAGTCGGTTAAGTGTCTGACTTAAAAAAAAATTTTTTTTTTTAATGTTTATTCATTTTTGAGAGACAGAGCTTTAGCGGGGTAGGGGCAGAGAGAGAGAGGGAGACACAGAATCCGAAGCAGGCTTCAGGCTCTGAGCTGTCAGCACAGAGCCCAGCGCGGGGCTCAAACCCAGGAACCGTGAGATCATGACCTGAGCTGAAGTGCGATGTCCAATGGATTGAGCCATGCAGGTGCCCCAAGTGTCTGACTCCTGATTTCTGCTGAGGTCATGGTCTCATGGTTCATGAGATCCAGCCCCCTCCTCCCCATAGGGCTCTGTGCTGTCAGCACGGATTCTCTCTCTCCCTCTCTGCCCTCTCCCCTCCTTCTCTTTCTCTTTCTAAATAAGTAAATAAATATTTTTATTTTATTTTTTTTTAATTTTTTTTAACGTTTATTTATTTTTGAAACAGAGACAGAGCATGAACGGGGGAGAGCCAGAGAGAGAGAGAGAGACACAGAATCTGAGACAGGCTCCAGGCTCTGAGCGGTCAGCACAGAGCCCAACGCGGGGCTCAAACTCACGGACTGCAAGATCATGACCCAAGCGGAAGTCGGACGCTTAACCGACTGAGCCACCCAGGTGCCCCAATAAATATTTTTAAAAAGAACTATAGATCTAATAAATTATGTGGACCTTAGTATGACTACATATATCACAGGGACAGTGATCATGTATTTTAATTCTTCATATTTCTAAAAAAGTGCCATGCACAACACTCAATAAAAACAGTTCACTTTTATTTGAAGAATTCTTCACTGAGTATGTACCACATGTCAAAACTTTATTCAGGAATTATGAGGCATTAAAAAATCTTACAACACATAGAACCTGCCCTCAGGGGCATTACAGTCTTAAGAGGAACAACACATAAAAGAAATGTTAAAATACAAGTATGTGATTAAGTGCTAAAATTACTGATTCAGGCAATAAGGATGTTAGAAATGGAAGTAGCAAGTTACATGTGAAAATTGTAACGTAGTTTAACAGGAGCTCTCAATATCTCATAACTGTCAAAGTTGGCATAATGATTTATAATCTGGAGAAGTAGTGTATAATTTGGAAAGATAATTCTATTAGTCACAAAAGGTTATACAGAAAATCACTATAACTTTTGCTTTAGACATATGGATTTCCAGGCAGAGTTTCACTCACACTGATTCCAGAAATGGATATTCATAGGGGTGACCCTACAGACTTGAAGGAGTATAAGACCGTGGAGAATCAGCACCATAGCATTACACAGAAGTGCCCTAGATGAGACAACCAAATTCTGTGCAAAAAGGAAATTATTTTTGACAAAAAATTAAGTTTCAATTCCACTTTCTGTCAATTGAACCTACTTTGAAAGGAGTGGTAGATTCTGCTAAAAGTATCTTCTTAAGCCAAGAACAAATCAGAAAGGAATGAGATGCATTCACTCAGATCACACATCACTTGTAAATCACTAAGCAATTTTAAAGATATGAGAGATCTAATACTTGGTTGTAATATATTAAATTTATTTTTATGATAAAACTTATCTGGCCTCTCTTAAACCAAAATGTTAATATTCCTCAAAGGTGGTAAAATATATCTATTTTACAGATGAAAACCTTGAATTTCATATTAAATGGCCAATTACATAATCAGTACATTATAGTAAGTTTTAAATACAAGAATCTTAACTCCAGCTTCTCTGAATTAACCACTAACAATAACCAAACCCAAACAAAGCAATTTGAAATTTCATCGACCTTTTCCCCCTATATATATAACTACCTGATAGGTATTCAAGGAAGTAAAAATAATGAGACTGATTTGTTCATAAAAACACTTCCTAAGGCTTACTTGTCAACCTCTGAAACCTAAAAAAGAACCAGAAATAAGCAAGTTATCAGACAAGAGGTAAAGTCCATTCTTTCTTTTTTGTCATATCCCCTACATGGTCTTAAAGCAGTAACACTCCAGTATGAAACTTACGAGCTAAATAATGATCACTTATTTTAGGTAAGACAATTGATTATAACAAAGAAAAATTATCTTTGCATTATGATCCTCTAAGGAAGCTGAATTCATTATCTGATATGAAGTGAATTGTGAAGTATTTTTGGAAGATTTTTTCCGCTATCAATTGAATAAAGGAAAGGAAACATCCTAGTTGTCTAAATGGGAAGAACAACCTGGCAAAGACTATTACTGGCAAAAATGAAAGGAAGCCTATAAGTGATATCAGATGACATCTCCTATGGGGTTATTGTAGTGGTGATATCATCTGACATCTTCTATAGGGTTATTTGGGTGAGTGTGACATTTTCTTAATGAGAAGATTAGGAAGTTGCCCTAAAAGAGCCTTATATAATGTATAAGGCCACAGAACATATGGATAAAGTGTTGCTGGAGAAGTGTAAATATGACTCTTGAAGTAGTAAATGAAGGTTAAACATTAACAGCTGGTCCAGGGGAAATGAAGAGGGGAAAAAAAAGTAAGCTGTCTGTTTTAGACTGGTGTTTCACTAACCAGTAAGTCATCTTTATCTGTTTTCTATTTCAAGTCACCTAGCTAAAATATATTACATTTCAAACTTTAAGGAAATAACTGTTAGAAGTTGCTTTCTTTACTTAAATTAACCAAAAAAGACATTTTAGGATTGTGACTTTAAGTTTTGAGCTGCACAGGTTTTTTTTTTTCTCTCTTTAAGAAAGAAGTATTGTTTTAGTTGTAAACCTATCACACCACTACTTTTTAAGGACTCACAATTTGTACTTTTATATATGAGATTTTAGACTAAAACACCATCTTCCCCACCACCACACACACTCATTTCAAAGCTATATCACAACTTCAGTTCTGCATTCTCTATCTAGCTCAAAATCCATCCATTTGGCTTAGGAACACCAAATTTTCCATGCAATTTGAAAATCAAGATATTAGCAGTTGCACAGCAGAGTTAATTGAATTAAATTTAAAAAGCAAATGTCCCAATATATGATAAATATATCTATATCTATATCTATATCTATATCTATATCTATATCTATATCTATCTATCTATCCCTGGTGCAGTTCTAATAGTAATATACACTATTCTGAATTTTGGAAGAATAAACGAAGCTAAGAATCTTCTTTTACCTCAAATTTCATTCTGATGGTAAAAAAAATAGTTGCTTATGACTCAGGTTTTTTTTAACAAAAATTGCCATTAAACTGCTTAATTTTTTTCTAGAGGAAAAAAAAACAAGTGTAGTAATAGCAAATGTTAACCAGTCCTCTACCTCTGAAAATACATGCAAAGGTATTGTATAGCATACAACTCTTTTTATTTCTAGTCTGGAGAAGAAGAGATATGTATTTTGGTAAATGAATTCTATTAGTCCTAAAAAGTTATACTAGGGGCACCTAGGTGGCTCAGTTGGTTAAGCAACTGGCTCTTGGTTTCACCTTAGGTTATGATCTCCCACGTCATGAGTTCGAGCCCCGTGTTGGGCTGTGTGCTGACAGCACAGAGCCTGCTTGGGATTCTTGCTCTCTGCCCCTCTCCTGCTCTGTCTCTCTCTCAAAATAAATAAACTTAAAAAAAAGTTATACTAGAAATCCCTACAACTTTTGCTCTAGGTATATGGCTAACATTAAAAGTTGCAGTAGGGGTGCCTGGGTGCCTCAGTTGTTTGAGCACCCACTCTTGATTTCAGCTTGCATCGTGATCCCAGGGTTGTGGGATTGGGCCCCAGTGAAGGCTCTGCACTGTGTGTGGAGCCTGTTTGGGATTCTCTCTCTCTCCCTCTGTTCCTCTCCCCAGCTCAGGCTCCCTCTCCAAAAATAAATAAATAAATAAATAAATAAATAAATAAATAAATAAAATTTAAAAATAAAAAAGTTTTCGTAAATATGCTAAATGCTTGTTTTATATCATGAAATAAAAAATTGTAGATTACCCCTAATAAAAATAATTATGACCAATATTGAGCATGTAACTTATTTTGCTAGGGCAAATTTACATTTTATTTATAACTTATAATCAAGTTATATAGATTCATACTGGATGGTACACCTAGACAGTTTTGCTTTATTCACTTAGTTAACATTAATGGAATTTATGATACAAGGCATTATACTTGGTAAGGTATCCCACCCACAAGAAGCTTACAGTCTAGGAGGTAAGATAAAAACATGTACACAAATAAGAAGCAGTTGGTATAGATGATGCTGAAAATGAGAAACACACAGAAGCACCACAAGAATTTACAGATAGGAGAGAGCAGAGAACTTCACAGAGGATGTAGCATTTGAGTCAGGGTTTGAAGGATTGGTAGAATTTCCAAAAAGATGAGGTGGAGGAGTGTATGAGCATCATTTATTTACCATGTATTTATTATACCTACTAAATTCCAAGCACATGGTAAGGTATTGAGGATACATCTATCAACAAGATGGATTAACATATTCTCTGCCCTCATGGAATCTATAGTCCAGAGGGATATGTACCTCAAATAACAAACAAAAATAATATTCTAACATATAAAACCAACAAAACATAAAAGTAGCAGGAGCAGAGTAACAAAACATAAAAAGTAGCATAATTGGAGAATTATGCCTATTGAATGTATAGGGTATTTAAGTCTTGGTTAACCCAACTGTTTGAATCTGAAATATTGCTACATTTCAATCACTCACACATCTATGTTGTCTTTACTGAAGTAAAATAGATCATCCAGTAATCTAGATTGAGTAATTGGAAAGAAACTTTGATTAGGAAATTTAAAAGCACATATTTAAAATGTACCATTTAATGGGGCGCCTGGGTGGCTCAGTTGGTTGAGCGTCCAACTTCAGCTCAGGTCATGATCTCGTGGTTTGTGAGTTCGAGCCTGGCGTCGGGCTCTGTGCTGACAGCTCAGAGCCTGGAGCCTGCTTCAGATTCTGTCTCCTTCTCTCTCTGCCCCTCTCCCTTTGTGCTCTGTCTCTCAAAAATAAATAAATGTAAAACAAAAAATTTTTTAATGTACCATTTAAAAGGTAAATATACAAAAAATGTCTGCCAATATCTGGGATTTGAGTCCTAGCTGTGCTACAAACTATCTACATGACTTGAGGCCACCACTGTGACCCTGTTCCCCCAATTATAAAATCAAACAGTATCTACGTCAAAAGGTTTATTGTGAGAATTAAATGAGATAAATGCATTTTAAAGTACTTCATAAATTACCAAATGTCACATAAAGGTAAGGTAATATGATTATTACATATTTAACTTCCTATCTAATTTTACTACCTAGCCTAATCTTTACTAAAACAAAACAAAATGAAAAAAACCCACTATTTTACTTAACAAGGGTTTACTTTGTACCTACTTTGAGGTTAACCTGTTCAAAGAAGAGGCAGAATCACACTATCAGAAACTTGCACATCAGACCAAAGCACTGTGTTTGAGCAACGCTGTGACAGACTGTCTAGCCAGGTACAGTTAGCACCTGCTTACACCATATAAACCTCTCCTTTGACCAAAGATTCATGCCGATTTTAAGTTTGATATCCTGAGGTCCTGAAACAGGTACTTTTTAGATAGAACAGCATCACTTCCAAATCTCACTAGCATAAAGGAATAGATTTTTTTTAATGGAGCATTAGTTTGGAAATTAATTTTTCCACATATTAGACTATTAACAGAATAACATGTCTCTTTATAGTCCATGCATTTTAGTAACTTGCATTTATAAACAGTTAATAATTTCCAAAACGACAGAAATCAATTTGCAAAACCAAACTCCAGGAATGCCAACTTCTACTGGGAGGCCAGTCTAAGGCACATCTCTTTGAGACTGAAAACACATACCAAATGGAGGCAGCAACATTTAATCCCTTCATAACTCCACCATTCATACAGAACTCAAGAGTCTACATTGACGACATATACAATGGGTTCAGGGATTTGCTTTCCTTCCCCTTTATTTCTGATCACAGAGTTTTCATAAAATTACTCACTAGTATCATTTGGCACTACACTTAAGTAGGACGATAAATTAAATAATACATTTCATTTCTGCGTAACTGCTCCAGTTCCAGTGGATTCACGAATGATTCACAAACCTCTAAATATTCAAATAACAGGATTTTTCATAGTTTGATAAAGGCATCACAAAAATAATACTGTTATAATATACTGTAATTTCAATTATATACTGGAATTACCTCCTGTTCCTGATGTGATCTTTCAGAGAGCAATAAACAGAAATAGTCTTGTATAAACCTTTATTTCAGTAAAAGAATTCGAACCAAACCCTTCGAGTCGAGTTGCCTCTTTAACAAACGGCAGTGATAGGCGAGCCCTTTATAAGCAAGAATTAGAACGTCTGCCCGACATCTTCCTTTTAAAGCGGTCGGCGAACCTGAAAAATTTAAGACTTTCTCCTTTTCAATCCCTTTCGCTGACGTTTCATCCTTGTGACTAATCCAACACGCGCACACGCACACGCACACACACACACCCATATTAAAGAGAGGGAGGAGGTCTGAATAGGGTCACTCAACTAAAGGGGTGCTATCCTGGGCTGCAAAACCGCCACCCCTAAAAACCTTGGTATTCTGCTTTAATTCGTCCGCACAGCGCCTCCTGCCGGGCCTGAGGAGCTCGGCTCGCGGCGGGTGTGGAGGGCGCGGGGAACGGCGCCCCCCGCTCCCCCGGACTCGGCCGCCCGCCTCCACACTGCTCTCCTCCCGCCGGGCGGCAGGCGCGCTCACTACTGGGCAGCGCGCACGAGGCGGGAAAGGGCCAGCGGCCTCGGCGCCAGCCGCCCAGTGCCCCGAGCCTGCGCCCGACGAAGGGCCGGGCGGCCGGCTCCTACCTGGAAAAGGAGCCGGGGGCCCTAAACGCCCGTCAGCGCCCTCATTATCCCGTTAGGTCTCCGCTCCGTGTAGAACAAGGGTCGAAGATGCAGTGGCCTCGGCGTGGACTCAGCTGAGCCCACCAGCTTCAGGCCCGTCCCCCAGGGCCACTCCCACTCGGTCCACACCGAACGCCCCCACCCCCCGCCCCCGGGGCGCTCCGCGGTCGGCCCGCTCGTGGCGGTAGTCCTCGGTGGGCCCTGCGCTCCCACCCAGCTCGGCGACCCCGCCTCGGCCGCGCGCCGCGCCTCTCCAGTGCCCCGGTCTCCCCGCCAGCAGCGACGGCCGAGCTGAGGGGGCTCAGTCCCGGCCCCCAGCCCCCGCGCGCCACAGCCTGTTTCCGCGTGCGGCGCCAGCCGTAGCTGTCACGAGCAGTCGACTGTCCCGCGCAAGTCTCAGCTCTGCTTTCCCACCACCTCTTCGGGGGCACTGCCGGCCCCGTTCCCTTTAGAATCCCCCAGTGCGCTTATCAACGAGTAAACAAACAGAAGTAGCTCAAAGAGTTGGTATTAGTTGATGAGAAACCGCCTCCGGGCCCCCTCTTCGCCGGGCCTGGCCGCAGGGCCGGAGCCTTTCCCCCAAATTCCGGGCCTGCGCCCGGCGTCGCCTCAGAGTCCTTTCTCGGGACCCACGGCTCGCGGCGCCTGCGGCGCGGGCGCAAGCGTACCCGCGCACGCGCGGGGGCGGGGGGGTCTCACTCCGGTCGCGCCCACCTGGCTTCCGGCCTCCGCGTCGCGCGCAAAATCGTCGAAGAGGGCCGTTGGGTTCAGGCGCGAGGCCGTCGGGACCTCAGAATCAGCGTGGCCCGGCCCCTGTGAGGGCGTGCGCGCCGCTGGTCTCAGAGGCCGTGGGGTGAGATGCCAGACGGCGCTCGGCGAGACAGAGGTTTCCCGGAATCGTATTTGGGGGCTCGTAAGACTTTTCTCCCCTAAGAGGGCCTGAGGGGAGGCCGGTGGGACACAAACTAGGCCTCGCCCTCCCTTTCTAATCCCCGCCCACGTCACCCTACCCCGCCAGTCTTCGAGGCCCCCTCTGCACCTTCTTCCCCACCCCGCCCTGTTTTCCTTCTCGTCCTCCCCCACCCCCCTTCCCATCTTTTCTCTCTGCCTCTCCCTTCTCTTCTGCCCACTCTCCCCTCTGGGACCCTCTCCTCTCCCACCGTCTTCCCTCTTTCTTCCCCTTTGCTCGCTTGCTCTCTCACTCCCCTCTCCGGCATCTACCCTTCCCTCCCCGCCACCACTCTCTACGTGGGTCTGTTTGATTGCTCATCACCTCTTAATCGTTTCTTAGTTTGTATGGAAATAAACAATCTCCGGATATGAGGGTAATTTCATCTTTTTTAGCATAATCCAGTTTCTGGTATACAAGGGGGCGCAGCCTAAGTATCAAACTCATAAAAAAAGAGCGTGCTCCCCACGCTCAGGGTTTTTAGGGGAGTAGGACAAGACCACCGGTTCTTTTGATCTCTGACCCGGCCACTGCCTAGGCTCTGGAGCCCCAAAGGGCCGTGGTGATTGTTGTGAGTGGCACGCGGGGTGGTGAGCACCTGGGGGCAGGGATGGAGGCTCGTGGCCCTGGCGGAGCCCCGAAGCTGTGGCCCCAAAGCTGGCGCCCTAAGGTGAGGGCCTCCCAGCTCCTCACAGACTCTTCCAGACCAGTTCCTGGAAGTCGTCTCGAGCCAGCCACGGAGCAGCAGGGCACGCCTCCAGGTTACTCGGTTCTGTTGCGCCCGCGGACTCAGCCCTGGCTTTCCCTCTGCGTCAATTCATTCTTTGGAGAAAGGCCAGAAAAAAACAATGGCTCTGTCCAGCCCGAGGTTCATGGTGTCCGAGAGCCTGGATTCCCTTGGCAATCTTTCGTACTCTCCCAGGGGCAAATTACCCGGAGCCCTGAGCCCGAGCCCACGCCCACGTGGTTTCTTTCTTTTTGCCGTTAGTGTGTTGACCTTATCTGTTTTAAAAAATTATGTGTAATATACATTGTGTATAACAAATATATTCTTAACAGAAATGTATTAGCAGTGGGCACAAGTGAAAAGAGTCTTCCAGGAAAAACAGATAGCCAAGACTAGAACTGGGGGGACTTAGGGCCACAATACAACTCATGCTTCTATTGGGTAAGTGGCTTTGGGCAAGTCACTAACTTGCTCTTTCCCTTCATATCATCATTTACTAAATGAAGTTGTTGAGTAAGCTATATGATACTGTGGTCTTGTTTCAACCTAAAGAATCTCCCCCACAAAGAAGCTTTTTTAAGAAATCTGATTAGCTTTTGAATTAGTGGGTTTTGCTTTTCTTCCTTTTAACCCTTTTTATCTCTATTACGTTCAGAGAAGGAAAGTTGGGAAACAGCTACATCAAAAAGAAGAAAACATTCAGAGAAGTCTTTAAAAAGTGGGGAAAGAGAAAGAAAGAGATCAATTAATGTAACTTTTAAAAAAATGTACCCAATTTCCCCAATGAAGATAAAACTAAACAGGGTCTTTGGGACCTCAGCTTCTGGTTCACGTTTACAAAGGAACACTGATGCTCAAGTTTGTCAAGGGCAGGGCGTGCGTTGGCTTCATAGGTCCCAATCATACTCTAAATGGAACACCCCAGGTTGCTAAATGGAATACTCTGTATCTTAGTTGCTTGTTCCATCAGGTGTGTCTAAAAGCTGTTGTCTTACTCTTTTAAGGGTGAGTAGTGGAACCTGGTCCAATGTAAAATGGAGAAATAAGGACCAGGTGCAGAAGAGTGAAATGTGGTTTAAGGCATCACCAATAACATGCCACCTTAACTCAAAGTCCTGCCTTTGGTTTCTTAGGTTTACACACAGCATAGCCAATGGCTAAAAACTCTCCTCCTAAATTCACTCCTTCGTTAATAGTTTGTATCTGTTATGAGCTAAGCACTAGGGGTTGGGTGCTGGGGATACTATATGGAACAAACGTTGGGGTCCAATTTACAGGGTAGTGAGACAGATGGGTAGACTGAAAAGTGCTGTTACATAGGTATCATGGGAGCATTAAGAAAAAAACATCAGGGGAGGCTGAGTGGCTCAGTTGGTTGGGCAACCGACTTCATCTCAGGTCATGATCTCACAGTTTGTGAGTTTGGGCCCCGCGTTGGGCTCTGTGCTGACAGCTCAGAGCCTGGAACTTGCTTCAGATTCTGTGTCTCCCCATCTCTCTACCCTTCCCCTGCTCACGCTCTGTGTCTCTCTGTCTCTCAATAATACATAAATGTTAAAGAAAAAAAAATTTTTTAAAGAAAAAGAAAAAAACAGAGTCAAGATCAAGGAAAAGCTCTCCAGAGGTGTGCCCCTTAAGCTGAACTTTAAGGAGGAAGTTGAAAGGGGCAGTTGGGCAAGGGCGTGGGTTCGGGGCAATGAGTAGGCATTCAGATGACATGCCTGAAGGCCCAAGGCTAGAAATAGCTTCCTTTAAAGAAGTTTAAGTAATCCTTTAAAACAAAAACAAATGGTAGGAATGAAAAATAAAGGAATAGTGGGAAAAACAGCTAAAGACGCAGGCAGAGGCTCCATCTTGAAGAACTTTATGTCCTGAATTTGAACTTTATACCCTGAAAGCTAGGGGAAGCTCTTACAAGGTTTTAAATGGGAAATAAATGAAAAAATTTTCATTTTAGAAAGATCACTTTGATGGGAATGTTAAGGACACAAAGAGGGTGGGTAGATTATAGGGAAGCCAGTTAGAAAACTATTGCAGTAATACCTGATAGAAGTGATGAGAGTCTGAACTTAGATAGTAATAGTGGCTGTAAAATGAAATTGAGGGAGGATAAGGGGAGAGGGAGGGGATGATATAAGAGATAATAAAAGGGACTTGAGAGAACCTGATGACTAATTGCGTGTGAGAGATGAGTGAAATGAATAGAGAAAATTCCCAGGCTTCTAGCTTAGGTATCTAGAGATTTGATAGTGCCACCTACTGAGAGAAAAACCAGGACTGGAACAGAAAGATGATGTGATCAGTTTGGGTGCATGTTGATTTTGTTTTCTCTGTGAGACACCCAGGTAGAGATGTCAGATGAATGGGTATCTGGGTCTGGAGTTATGTACTGATCTGGGAAGACTAGTAGCTGAAGCCTTGGGTTTGGTGAAGTCACTCAAGAAAAGTGCTTAGTTAAAAAACCAATTTAGGAAACACCATTTAGCAGGCCATCAGAGGAAGAGAAAACCTTGAAGGATACTAAGAAGGAATGACCAGAAAGGCAGAAGGAAAACATAACAATAAGCATCATTTTGGGGGTACCTATTATCTTCTAGTCAATGGCCTGGGATCTTTATATACATTATTTCATTGAATCCTTATAGCAACCCAAAAGGTAGATGTTTTCAAATAGAGAAACTCAAGTGCTGAGAAGTTAAGTAATTTGACTAGGATATGTTTAGCCTCTGAGGTCGGATGAAACCTAGATTGAAATTCCACCTGTCAATAGCTAAGGGATGTGTGCAAATACATAATCTCTCTGACTCTCGATTTCCTCATCCACAAAATAGAACCAAAATAGAACCTACCTCTGAGGATTATTCTGAAGATTAGACGAAATAACATATGTAAAATGCCTGGCACAGAGTGAGTACTCGATACCTGATACTTCCCTTATAAATAGCTATAACCACATATCACTATGTTAACTTGAGTGGCTACTGTGTCCTCTTTAGTTCTTTGGCACAAACATGGACTCCAAATTCTCACCTAAGGTCCATAGTGCACAACTGATTTCTGAGCCGGACTACAATATTATGATAAGCCTTTACTAAAGATGTGGGCATAGCCCTATGGGAATGAACACAGAGAGCAACAGAAAGCTAGATAAAGTGAAAGTATATCATTTGATTTTAGGATCTCCTACAGAGTTAGCACCTTCCTGCCTAACTCCTTGGAGAAGTCATCTTTCCCAAACCACCAGGAAGCATTGTCAAATAGTTAATATACAGCAAAGTCCAGTAAGAGTGTGATTCCACAGGGCATCAAGAGTTCTCACTGCCAAGACCCACCTTCCAAGAGACCCTGTTACCTGTTTAAGGAAATGCCCCTTCCAGATGGTTAATATGGGGGACGTCCATCACTAGGAGTATGGCCTTACACTATGGCCTCAACAGTAGAGCCTTACACAACAAAATAAGCCCAACATTCATATAAAAGTTACATTTTTTTTCATAATTCTTAGAAAAGATGAGACTTCTTATATGAACTCTTCTTAATCATTTGTGATCCTTAGGCCATCTTCTACTCCAAAGCCACTCTGAAAAGTGAATTTGGATAAAGCCTGAAGCTTACTATAATCCAAATACAACAAAAAGACATATAGCAAAGGGGACCTACCAAACTGAAAGGAAGAGAAAGGTTTTGTCAGTATAATTGAGAAAGAGCCACAAATTTATGTTTTCACATTTAAAAGATGTAAGTAGATATAGAAATGAATAAATTATTGGTTAGTGTTCACTCATGTGTTTTTAATCCTGTAATATGATTAGGTATTTCAAAGTATAGAGACTTTTGATCATGGCTGTAGTACAATTCATAATGGCAGTTCTTTTTATTTGTTTCTTCACACTTGTTTCAAGGAATGTAGAGACATATTCTGCCCTAGGGCTCCAGTTGGTTTACCTCTAAGGTGAGGATCCCATACAGATTTTTTGAGGGCTAAGTACAGAGAGAGCTTTAGTAAGCAAGAGACTCCACGTTGTGACCTATTTGCCCATGTTAAAAACCATAGCCATTAACCATTTTTATGGTAATAGTTACCTGTGAAACTTAGAAAAGCTGAAATGCATTTCATTGACCCACAGCATCCATTTTTCATGGGAAATTATCCTCTTTAGATTAAGAGTTTTAATGCCATCTGTCAGGACAGCGGTACATCTCCCCCAGACAGCAACAAAAAAGAGAGTTGTGGTTAGACCATGTGGGAAATGCTGGGTTAAACTTTGTTAATTAGGTCTCTTTACTACTGGGTTTGTCAGAGATGTTAACTGCTGATGTGCTTTGTGAAGTTTTAGATGTATTTGACTACCAAATCCTTTTGGCCTCAGAGGGTCTAAAGAGACTTTTGTGTCATGGATCATGCTTTGAAGAAAACTACTATTTGCAGTTACCACCTGACCATTAGTGGGATAGCATACTTCCACTGGAGAAAGTCATTTGAATGCCGTCTCATCACATTCACCTCCACCAGTGAGTCTTCCTTATTCCCTCTGTTCCTCCTTCACTGACAAGGGAACCTTCTACATATTGCCACAGAAGTCAACACATATCTGGATCATAACATATTTATTTATTAATGTTTTTCTTGCTCTTTATTTGTCTCTTATACAGATTAATACAGTGCCTAACAGGAAGATACTCAAATATTTGTTGAATGGCTATCAAATGAGTGAGAAGTACTGGAAAAAAAGATAAATACAATCAGAACAATTTCTTTGTTGCAGATATGCCTTAGGGTTCCTCATAGGACTCCAGGTTGTAGAAAGATAAAAAGGACTCTCTCCCCACTCCCCACCATTGACACACCCACTAGGCAAACACCTATTCCATATTCTTTTGTCCAGGCAACCTTAATCATTACCAAGAGCTCCTGTGAGTGGAACCATAGCTATATAATTCTATTGGATTGTTTCCATAAGGTTTTAGCTCAAGAAAGAAAACATGACTAGGGAAAGGAATCCTTAATTACATCTTAAAAATATGATCAAAAGCAACATTTAAGAAAAGTGTTTCCAGGGAAGAGCCGAGGATGACACCCGGTTTTATAGTAATTCATTTTCCCAAACCTCAGAGCATGTGATCAAAGCTGATATACATTATCTCAGGCTTGGTACCAGGGTGACTCTTTTTTTTTTTCTTACTTTTCTTGAAGTTTTTATTCGAATGAATAAATAGATGAGGAAGAGCCAAACCTGGGCCAGCCAGGTGTAGACTCTGAGAGTCCTGCTGCCTGATCTATAATAATACTTCCTCCCTTCTCTTTTTTAATGAAGAAGCTGTGGCCTTTAGCACCTTGAAATACTATCATGCAATTCAGGTCCTTTTGAATCAGGATAGGAATAATAGCATGTTAAATAATAGCATGTTAAAACTTGTAAGAGGAGGACAATGAAACCTCCTCATTAAATGTGGAGGAGGTTGCAAACAGATTAGTTATTAGGCAAATCAGTGTGATACAAGTCCTCCCGACAACCTGTGTGCTCAGTGCTGGGATCATTCAGTTAATCTGGGCCAGGGATTTAAAAGATTCAGACCCAGTAAGGCTTCAGCTCTAACCAGTTAATCCTCCTTCCTACCATACCACCAGAGGAGGAAATAAAAGTATGAAGTTTCTAATTCCTTCTCCCTCCTCCCGTAAGTTGTGCTAACGCTGATTCATTGATAATTGTTGGCACATCTCCAAGGAAGACTGAAAATTTCCTAAATTCACTGGCATTTTTGGATGAGGATAATGAAAACTTCCTAGTGTAGAATCTGAATAAAGACATAAGAAGCAGTATATTTGCCTGAGGACCTGATGGTGTGGTGACAATTCTAAACATTTTACAAAGTTTATGTACGTCTCATCTGTTTATGTAAGAGGAATTCCCCTCCCCCTCCCATAAGTTTGCAGTTTAGAGAAAGTAGAGGGCAGGCCTAGGATCAATCATTGGAAGGTGCAGCTAGCAAAAGTCTTGATTATAAGACTTTTATAACATTCAGAGTTATCAACAACGCAACCTATGGCTTCACAGAAGAGTGAGTGCTTCTCCAGTTAATACTATATGAAAGATGGACAAAGACATTTCTAAAGTTCCTTCCAAACCAAAGACGCTGCTATTCTTGAAGCATA